>NC_051230.1:3296153-3343653 GCF_015220715.1 Pygocentrus nattereri | reverse complement strand
GGGGGTTCTCTGTGTCATGAATGCTGTCAGGATGTGATGTCATCAGCTGAGAGGGATCTATACTGTAAGTGTGAGAAACAGAACTGCTTTACATCCATCAGTGAGTCATCAAAGCTCCGCTGGGACGGGACAAGTTTAACTGGGTCTTTCACTGCGTTTTCACATCAGTAAAGCGTCCAGATACTTTATCTACCATAAAACAATCCACAGAAACAACCCCAGGTTATATTAATCCCATGATATAAAACCCAGGTTATATTAATCCCATGATATGAAACCCAGTTCATGTTAATCTCATGATATAAAACCCAGGTTATATTAATCCCATGATATAAAACCCAGGTTATATTAATCCCATGATATGAAACCCAGTTCATGTTAATCTCATGATATAAAACCCAGGTTATATTAATCCCATTATATAAAACCCAAGTTATATTAATCCTGTCCTATAAAAAAACCCAGGTTATATTAATTCCATGATATAAAACCCAGGTCATATTAATCTCATGATATAAAACCCAGGTTATATTAATCCCATGATATAAAACTCAGGTCATATTAATCTCATGCTATAAAACCCAGGTCATGTTAATCTCATGATATAAAACCCAGGTTATATTAATCTCATACTATAAAACCCAGGTTACATTAATCTCATACTATAAAACCCAGGTTATATTAATCCTGTCCTATAAAACACAGGTCATGTGAATCCTGTGTTATTTAAACCCAGGTTATAATAATCCCATGCTGTATAATCCATGTTATTTTAATCCTGTTCTATAAGAGAAACCATAGGAAAAAACAGGTTATATTAATCCCATACCGTAAAACCCAGATTATATTAATCCAATAATGTAAAACCCAGGATATATAATCCCATACTATAAAACCCAGGTTATATTAATCTCATGCTATAAAACCCACATTATATTAATCTCATGCTATAAAACCCAGATTATTTTAATCATGTGCTATTAAACAAACCATATAAATAAACCCAGACTATATTAACCCCATGCTATAAAACCCAGGTTATATTAGTCCCATGCTATAAACCAGGTTATATTAGTCCCATGCTATAAACCAGGTTATATTAGTCCCATACTATAAAACCCAGGTTATTTTAATCATGTTCTATTAAACAAACCATATAAATAAGCCCAGGTTGTATCACTCCCATGTTATAAAACCCAGGTTATATTAATCTCATGCTATAAAACCCAGGTTATTTTAATCTCATGCTATAAAACCCAGGTTATATTAATCTCATGCTATAAAACCCAGGTTATTTTAATCTCATGCTATAAAACCCAGGTTATATTAATCTCATGCTATAAAACCCAGGTTATTTTAATCTCGTGCTGTAAAACCCAGGTTATATTAGTCCCATGCTATAAAAGCCAGGTTATATTAATCTCATGCTGTAAAACCCAGGTTATTTTAATCCCATGCTATAAAACCCAGGTTATATTAATCCCATGCTATAAAACCCAGGTTATTTTAATTTCGTGCTGTAAAACCCAGGTTATATTAGTCCCATGCTATAAAAGCCAGGTTATATTAATCTCGTGCTGTAAAACCCAGGTTATTTTAATCCCATGCTATAAAACCCAGGTTATATTAATCCCATGCTATAAAACCCAGGTTATATTAATCTCATGCTGTAAAACCCAGGTTATTTTAATCCCATGCTATAAAACCCAGGTTATATTAATCCCATGCTATAAAACCCAGGTTATATTAATCTCATGCTATAAAACCCAGGTTATTTTAATCTCGTGCTGTAAAACCCAGGTTATATTAACCCTGTGCTGTGTGTATGGAGGCATTTGGCAAAGCACTTCGCTGTATTTTCTGTCCCCAGATCAAGCCAATATGAGAGAGAACGCTGTGCATGAGAACATTAATACATTTAAAAGAACAGCTATTTCATTCGTTTCAGGCAGTGATGTTGACGGTTGGCTGTAAATTCTCAGGTGATTGACACACTGCATTCACTCAGGGTAGCCGGGAAGGTGGTCAGAGTAACTGAGCAGCGGCTCAGCAATATGTTTCCACTGGTTTGTGAAGTAAAGGCGGTGCGTAAATCCAGCAGCCGCTCCCATCTCTGTCATTTACACAGAGATTACTGATCTAATGAGAATCAGTCGTAAACTTTACAGACGCCCTGCGGCAGAACTTACCTCCCCCAACCGGGAGAACTGTCCCATCTCGGTGCAGTGCTAAAGCACTAAAGACTGGAGAGTGGAGTGAGAGTGTTTG
Source organism: Pygocentrus nattereri (assembly GCF_015220715.1). Lineage (NCBI taxonomy): Eukaryota > Metazoa > Chordata > Actinopteri > Characiformes > Serrasalmidae > Pygocentrus > Pygocentrus nattereri. The sequence continues at coordinate 3,341,385 of NC_051230.1, read as the reverse complement.
AGGAGTGTCAGGTGTGGACATTTACGCAAGAGTCTCACACACACACACACACACACACACACAGGCTTGTCTGATGGGGCATGAGGGATGTGACTCAGCGTTCTCTCAGAGAAAATGACTGGATTCAGTTCTGAACGTGATGAAAAGCTGCAGATGGCGGTGAAACACCAGATTAAGTTTATAAACTTTTTCTTATAAATACTTACATATTTATTATACATATGGAGCATTTTAGTATCATATATGCTTATATGTGTGAATAATATGGGACATAGAATGAATATATATATATATATGTATGTGTGTGTGTGTGTGTGTGTGTGTGGGTTTTTTCTTTTTGTTTCATATCAGCAAAAACTTGAAAAGGGTTAATAACAAACAGTAACCTTGAACGTCTATACGTTATATCTGGGTGAGTTATTAATGAGGTTGTTGAATATGTTTGTTTGTTTGTTTACAGGTGCGGGAGATCCTGGGTCAGTGCTCGTGTCCGTCCCAGTTCCCCATGACTAAGGTGTCAGACGGGAAGTATAAAGTGGGCGACTCCAGCGCCCTCATCTTCATCAGGGTACGATCCTTCAGCTCCTCAGTCTCATCATCGGTGATTTATTCACTCGTTTGTTTGGTCTGGATTTAATGATCTCGGGACCCTCCTCGCTTTTCATCAATGGTCGGGACCCCCACAGAGCAGGTACTATTTGGGTGGTGGGTCATTCTCAGCACTGCAGTAACACTGACGTGGTGGTGGCGTGTTAGTGTGTGTTGCGCTGGTGCGAGTGGATCAGACACAGCAGTGCTGCTGGAGTTTTTAAACACCTCAGTGTCTCTGCTGGACTGAGAACAGTCCACCAACCAGAAATATCCAGCCAACAGGGTCCTGTGACCACTGATGAAGGACTAGAGGATGACCAACACAAACTGTGCAGCAGCAGATGAGCAGAGATGAGTCTCTGACTTTACATCTACAAGGTGGACCGACGAGGCAGGAGTGTCTAATAGAGTGGACAGTGAGTGGACACAGTGATTAAAAACTCCAGCAGCACTGCTGTGTCTGATCCACTCGTATCAGCGCACCACACACTAACACACCACCACCACGTCAGTGTTACTGCAGTGCTGAGAATGACCCACCACCCAAGCAGTACCTGCTCTGTGAGGGTCCATGGGGGTCCTGACCACTGAAGAACAGGGTAACAGAGTATCAGAGAAACAGATGGACTACAGTCTGTAACTGTAGAACTACAGAGTGCAGCTATACAGTAAGTGGAGCTGATAAACTGGACAGTGAGCGCAGAAACGAGGAGCTGGACTTATGAAACTCTCGTAGGTCCCACAGGTCTGTTTTTAGAACAGGGGCTTTTGTAGTGATTTGAACTGATAAGTGGTCGTTCTGAGGCCTGAATGGTGTTTACCGTTTGATCCAGACTGTGTGTGTTATTGTGTTGCATCTAAACTCCACCACACCCCCAGATACTCAGCCTGAGCACTGAAATAGAGGCCTAGGTCATTTCCTCTGCCTGCCTCACCTTACAGACTGTGTGTGTTTGGTATTCTTGACTGTGACATCAAGGCCTTTACTCAGTCACTAGTATTAAATGAGTAACTCACTATATTGCTATGAAAGAACACGTTTGTGGGCGGAGCCTGGTTAATATTACTAACGATATGACGTTTCATTAAGAGAATGACTGTAATAGATAATTCAGCAGACTCACAGCCTGTGGGGGTGACGGAGCTGCGGGGTGTGAGTGTGTGAGTGTGTGTGGGTTGGCACGGTGCCAGCTCACAGATGTGCTTTCTCGCTATGGCAACAGCACAGAGTCACTCGGTCATGTGATCATCTCTGCAACATGTTGTCAACAGACGTGATACTACACACTTTAGTCTAGAGAGAGAGAGAGAGGGAGGGAGAAAGATGGGGAAGAGAGATAAACAGTGAAAGGAGAAAGACAGAGTGGTGGAGAAAATGAGAGGAGAGAGAGAAAGAAGGACATAGAGGAACAGGGAGAGAGAAAGAGGGAGAGAGAGATGGTGAGAGAGAAAGAAGAGGAGGAGGGAGGAAGAGAGGGAGGCAGAAGGTAGAGAGAAAGATAGAAGGGGAGACGGACAGAGAAAGTGAGAGATAGCAGGAGAGAAAGAGAGGTTGAGAAACGAGATGCAGAATGTAAAGAGAGATAGAAAGAAGGGGAGAAGAGGGGGTGGGAGAGAAGAGAGGGAGAGAGAAAAAGAGGGATGAAAGAGAAACAAGGGGAGAAGAGAGAGGCAGAAGGTAGAGAAAGAGAGAGGAGGAGAAAGAAACAAGAGACAAGAGAGACAGTAGTGACAGAGCGAGTGTCTCTCTCTCTCTCTCTCTCTCTCTCTCTCTCTCCCTCTCTCTCTGGTGGAGTGGGGAGTTGCTGATGCTAATTTTCTTTTCTCCGAGTGCCGTCTGAAAGGGGGAGTGAATGACAGAGAATAAAAAGAAAGAAAAGGATACATAGAGAGGAAAACAGGAGGGGATGGAGCGAGACAGAGAGAGACTCAGCCTAATAATAGTGTGTTGTCATGGTAATGAGGGGCGGGGAGGGGGGATGCCAAAAGTAATGTTACGTAACTTTATGTGTGGCATTTTGGAGTGTGTGGCATTTTGGAGTGTGTGTGTGTGTGTGTGTGTGTGTGTGTGTGTGTGTGTGTGTGTGTGTGTGTGTGTGTGTGAGATCTTCTGACCAGCTGCTCAGTTTGTTTCCCCACATCTATTATCTACATCCCCACTGATTCACTCCTCTATTGTTCCTCTGTGTGTGTGTGTGTGTGTGTGTGTGTGTGTGTGTGTGTGTGTGTGTGTGTGTGTGTGGCACATCTAAATGAAGAGCAGCAGATGAATAAATGAACGAATTAATCAGATCATTAAAGGTGAATCACTGATTTAATCAATGAACGAATTGGTGAATGAATGAATGAATGAGATAATAAAAGATACTAGAACTGAATGGACACGTGATCGAATGAAGGAATAAATCACCTAATCTGTGATGGGATGAATCAGTGAGTGAATGGCTACTAGAGCTAGACCTGCAGTTCAAGAGATAAATGTCAAAGCTCGGTGAGGAATCAAACACACTCTGCGATAATGACCCCATTGGCCCCTCTGGACTGAATACACACATCTGAAGCTTCTTGAAGACATTTGATGTTGTATTTGAAGCTTGTAACAGACATTAACTTATATTTGAGCTGTGTATCAGTTTTACAGAAACCCCGTTTACACCTGGTCACTTCTTGAGTATCAGGATTATATCTGGATGAGGCCACATTAAAATGCAAACCACTTTAAACCACTTCAGGAGGTGGACTGAGACGCATCTGAGCCACGTTATAACAACATAAACACATCCATCTCTCCAAGACATAGTCAACAGCCAAAACTCCTCCCAGTACAGCCAGAACTACTCCTAATGTAACCAAACCTTCTCCCAGTACAACTGAAATTCCTCATGGTTAATCCGAACCTGCCCCAGTACAACCAAAACTCCCAGTATAACCAAAACTCCTAGTACAGCCAACACTCCTCCTAGTGTAACCAAAACTTCTCCCAGTACAGCTGAAACTCCTCCCAGTTAACCTGAACTACCCCCAGTACATCCAAAACTCCTCCCAGTACAACCAAAACTCCTCATAGTACAACCAAATCTTCTCCCAGTACAACTGAAATTCCTCCTGGTTAATCCGAACCTGCCCCAGTACAACCAAAACTCCCAGTATAACCAAAACTCCCAGTATAACCAAAGCTCCTAGTACAGCCAAAACTCCTCCTAGTGTAACCAAAACCCCTCCCAGTACAGCTGAAACTCCTCCCAGTTAACCTGAACTTCCCCCAGTACATCCAAAACTCCTCCCAGTACAACCAAAGCTCCTCTCAGTACAACCAAATCTTCTCCCAGTACAACCAAAGCTCCTCTCAGTACAACCAAATCTTCTCCAAGTACAACCAAAACCCCTCCTGGTACAAACAATAGTCCTCCCAGTACAGACAAAATTCTTCCCAGTACAACCAGAACTCCTCCCAGCACATAAGATCATTTTCATTGAAGAGTCCTGGCATATTCCACTTCCTAACAACTAACCGCAACGTGCTTAGCATATGACTCGTGTTCACAGTAAGTGATGTAGAACCACCAGAAGACTTGGTGTCTTTTTTACAAGATCCAGCCCACCCATTACAAATCCAGGTGTGGTTGATTGGTTCCTCTTTCTCTTGGTAGTTAATGTGTAAGTCCTTCAGTCCAGCTCCTGAAGTCCTAGCCAATGGGAGCGCTCGCTTTGCTTTATCTACCTACATTCTAGCAAGAAAACCATCCTGATTGGACCGTTTTCCTTTTAAATATTCAGACCCTTTTGTAACATGAAGAATGACATGATTCATACATGATTTATCATGTTAACAGATCCGTGTGTTCTCAGGTGCTCCGGACCCATGTGATGGTGCGTGTGGGCGGGGGCTGGGACACGCTGGAGCATTACCTGGATAAACACGACCCCTGCCGCTGCAACGCCTTCGGTGAGCTCACGTCCTGTCCTTCTGCCCTCGCTTTCTGCCTCACAACCGCTAGACAACCTCCAGACGTCTCCACTGGAGTCATTAGCGTAGTGTCATCGCGTGGGCGCCGCCAATGAGCGCATTCAGTTTCACAATCGACTACTATATTCAGGTTTTTCGGGTTCCAGCTGTGGTTCTTTTTGCGGTTGAGACTGTTCAGAAGAGCAGTTCCTCTCTCAGTTCTCGGGCTGATTCACTGTCCGCGGTCTTCAACGCTTGACGTCAGAAAAACTCCACAGACCTATGATTACTCAAACTTATTTATGGATCATAATTCTTGTCCAAAAGCAAACACACAGGTGTGTAGAGTAGCCTGAGGCCTTTCACCAGTAAAAGCACTGGTACTGCAGTAAAAGTAAAAGTATTTTTGTTATGAAAGCAGCTCAAGATGAAGTCCAGAAGTCCTCAAAAATCAGGAGAATTCAGCTTCTCAAAATCTCTGTGAAATTCCAAAGTAATTCAGAGTGATTTGGTGCGCAGTAGTTGGTTGTAGAGACTCGGATGTCTTTACAGTGGTGGTGATAGGAACCAGGGGTCGCCATGACTCCAGCTCAAATATATCTAGAGCTGGGCGATGTGGCAAACATATAATATCGCAGTACTTCAAGAAATTTTGGCTGTAAGCGTGTCTCCATTCGTCTCCAGATTATCGATGTTCGTCTTAAATCTCTCTCTTTGCCATTTCGTAGCTACTAGCTGGGTGAGACTGTTGTCTGTGTTGCTATGGTGACCAGCCGTCTGCGCTGATCTTCAGGGTTAAAGGGTGAATCAGCAGTTCTACATTAACTCCAGCGTTTAAGACCATTTACTGTTAAACTGTGTTGAAGGATCAGCAGAGCTTTATTTTACTGTAGAGGAGGATTATTTTATTATTACCTGCTGATCTGATTCAGCTGTGGAGCCACAAGAGGGCAGTGAAAGAGCCGCATGTGGCTCCGGAGCCATGTATTGTCAACCCCTGAGCTGGAACAAAGAGAAAAGGCCAGTAGTGCTTCATGCGTAATATTGATAAAGGTAGAAATAAATGTCTTTTTTGGGGGTAATACTTTGCATAATATTGTCCTTTATGCATTCATACGTCTATGACTGCGTTCAAAAATATGTTTCAGCCCAAACGCTTATCTCAGAACTACCATAAAACAGTGTCGGGCTTCATTGTTAACCATTTTGTATGGTAACGTATGTGAGTTGGCTTTTAAAGGCATTAAGCACTTCAGATGTCTGGTTCCTGTCACCACCAGTGTAAACAGAGCTGACTCTCAGTTCCTCTAGAATGGATCATTTCACACCAAACCACTCTGATTGACTCCGTTTACATCTTAGCCATGTAAGAATTGGTGGAATTCCCCTTTTAATACTGAGTAATGGAACCGCAGTGAAACTTCCTGCTACATCAGAATAGAAGCTGAAAACTAAAGTTGTTCTTCACTGTTTCCTCATAAACATATGCTGTGGTTCAAAATCACATATTTTCAATAATGCACAGTGATGAAAAATGATTGATTACTCTATTGGATTTTCCGTTTTTCCGAATATTTTAATTATTAAATTTATTGGTTGCTGAATAATTGTTGCTGACCTAATAGGTGACTTCTGTATTGTTTATTCTGTCCACAGCGCACCGATACCAGCAGGCCAAGGCCAGCGGTCAGGCTCCTCACAGTAAAAGCTCCAGCGCTCACTCGTCCCGCTCCACCAGCCCGGGACCGCACTGGAGGGGCGAGTCTATGGCAGCGTATAAAAGCCCTGACCGGCGCTCTCTGGAGCCTTCATCTGCTGGCACGGCCTCGTCTTCCTCACGGCCCGGCAGAACACACCACGCATCCACAGACGCAGAGCCCGGGAGGACAGCGGCGACCACGCTGCTGCCCAGACCCCCTCGAGACCGATCAGAGCCACGCCTCAATCCCCTCAGGTATTAATAATAATCACAATAATAATAATAATAATACACTGTCCAAAAGTTTGCGGACACCAGCATTTCTTCTGAAATGAAGGGTGTCGGTAGTAAGTTTGTCTTGCAGTGACAGCCGCTCCTTTTCTGGGAAGGCTTTACACTAGATGTTGAAACATTGCTGTGAGGATTTGATTGAGCATTAGTGAGGTCAGGTACTGATGTTGGATGATCAGTTCTGGATCACTCCAACTCATCCCAGAGGTACTGGATGGAGCTCCATCACTCCAGAGAATGCATGCAGTTCTGCTGCTCCTCAGTCCAATGCTGGGAGGGTTTATACCCCTCCAGCCAGCATTTGGCATTGCACATGGTGACCTGAGGCTCGTATGCAGCTGCTCCAGAGCATCTCATTCTGTTGGTCAGTGGTTTTCTCCTCTCTCCAAAAGATGTAAGCTTTAAGTGCTGTTTATCTGATGTGGGCAATTCTGGGGTCTACCAGCTCCTCCAGGTGGTTGTTAGGAGCCTCATTTTTGCCGTAATTAAGGCTTCAGTTTAGGAAACTCCTTTTTCTCATCAGAAACAACACCTGCAAATTGAGTAACATGTACTTATTGGTCATTTTGGCTGGAAATAGAGATGGGTGGTCTCTGACGCACAAGGTAGGTGTTTCTAAAAAAGTGGCTACTGTGTGGAAGTACAAGGAGGGGGATTCCCGTGGCGGTCCTTTTAACTGACCTAGTTGCTGAAACAGCCCTGGTAACACAGTGCACTGCATCTTAAGGTTAATACGTACACGCACATGTACAGAGGGGAGCAACAGATTGCGTCCAGCAGATTTCACTAATCCCAGGTGACATTGGACGTCTGCCACGCTGACCATCCTGCAGTGCCCCCATGTGGCGGAAACATAGAGCCACACCACACGCCCCTCCTCACTCACTCTCTGCCTGATTACACCAACGACAGCCTGAATCTGGATGGGTTTCAACCTTTCCTGTTGGTCCCCTTTCCAACAGAATGTGCTGATTGAGCAGAATTATCCCTGAAGCAAGAAAAGAAAAGAAATGCACCCCCCACACCCCCCCCCCACCACCACCACCAACCCCCCCAGCTTTTCTCTCACTGTACCACGTGCTGTTTATATGAGCTTCTGTTATCACATCCTATTAGTGCTCTCCAAACAGCTCTCTGCCCTTATAGTAAAGAAAGGAATTAACCCTGACATTTACTGATAAGGTGGATGGCGTGTTTTGTTAGTCACACTTGGACTGATTTCACTCTCACGTCAGCGGTGCTCCATTGTTTGATGTAACTATGAGCGGTCTGCAGGGTTTGCTTTGGCAAGAAGTCTCCATTTCCTCAGGCAGTCCGGTGGAAAAGTCAACGCGGCCCACATTAACCCTTAGAAGTCTTTAGTTACTGTCCTTGTAGCGATAATATTGAAATCTGGTGATACGGCTGCACAATTAATTAATTTATTCTGTTTATTTCAGTCTCAAGCAAGTCATTTCTGCAAAATAAGACGGTCCAAACAACGATAAATGTCCATTAAATTCAAACCATAATCAAACATCTCCTGTTCTACTCACAAACTCGAGCGTGGGCTGGATGAAAAGTTTACAGTCTGCACTTTCCGCGGTTTTTCTCTGCTTGTTTTAATGAGCTACACCTCACAAGCTATAAAGTGCACTATAAGAAGAGTCAGTTCCTGACGTAAGCACTGCAGGGGGCTCTATACTGTTAGAAGGTTCTGTTCAGGTACATTTCTCGTTCATCAAGGTCCAAACAGTGTAAATGTTCCCTCAAAGGTTCTACAGTGGTTCTAAGGTCTGGTTGTGGAGCTTAAATCAGTTCCTCCAGGTGAAAAGTTGGTATTTGTTCCTTTTCATAACCGAGCAGTAGAATAAAAGCCTGGAGGCGAGGCGAGGCGGGGTGTGTGGAGTCAGTACAGCTTAGAACTGATCATTTCAGTGGATTCTGGTTCAGTTACGTTCCCTGACTGAAGGGACTGAGATGGAGCCTTGAGGGAACCGCCCCAGTGACAGTTTACTACCTTTATTTCTGAGGGTGTAGGGGGGTTAACCTTTGTAGTGCTGGACCCTCTGCAGGTGAGACAGGTGGGATTAACAGCAGATTAGCCTAATCTCAGAGCTTCCAGTCAGAGAGAGAAGAAACAGATCAGCAAAAGGCTAATCTGGGTTAGCCGTCAAGCTGTGCGTCTGGAAAGTAAAATGCCACCCAGGTGACTCGTCGCGCTCGTCTTGAAGCGCAGTTGTTATAGCAGTGCAAAAATAAATAAATAGAACTGATGGCACACAAATTCAGCACAATACATTTTTAATGAGGCATTTCTCTTCAGACTAAATTTTCTCTCTCACGCTTAATTACAGAAACTGGTTTGTTTCAGAGTAAGTAATGAATATTTTGTTGCATATATTCCATAATTCATAGTATATGTAGTATATGTTGTAGTAGATACTGAATAATTCATATTAGTTACAGAATAATTTGTAGCAGTTACTGAATAATTGAAATTACACACTTAAAAAAATACTTTGTTCAGTATCTACTATAACCCATTCGGTAACAAACTTATTATTATTATACTTTTTTTTAATCCCAGAAACGGGCAAATTCCACCTCCGCATTTAACCCATCCGTGAAGTGAAACACCACATACACACTAGGGGCAGTGAGCACACTTGCCCGGAGCGGTGGGCAGCCCTATCCACGGCACCCGGGGAGCAGTTGGGGGTTAGGTGTCTTGCTCAAGAACACCTCAGTCATGGACTGTCGGCTCTGGGGATCGAACCGGCGACCTTCCGGTCACAGGGCCAGCTCCCTAACCTCCAGCCCACGACTGCCGCTGACTGTAGTCTTTCTGTTGCTCTGCATAATTTGTTAGTCACATTTTACCCTGAATTATTCACTAACAACTATGAAGTAACTACTAGATTATTCAGTATGTACTATTGTCACGCGCTCGGATCCGACCACGCAAGACAGGGACTACATCTCCTCTGGAGTCCCACGTGACTTCCTACTCCCCGCCCCACTCCTGGCGGAGATCTCAGTCTCCTGATTATTAAGGACTTTCACCTGAGGTTGATGTTATGGGACTCTTAGGTTGGGATATTTAAGAAAACCGTTTGTTTTCTAGTGTTTGGACTTTCGTATTGCTTTGCTGACTTTCGTTTTTTGCCTCGCCCCCTTTTTGGACACCTCTGCCTTTGTCGTTTTGGATATATACCTTTTTGACCTTGGCTCGGACCGGGATTACGATTTTGTTTTGCTCTATTGTCGATCGATAATCTTGCCGTTTATTAAAACCACGCTGATTTCCGATCTGCGTTCGTCTGCGACTCTCTCACCCTTACAACTATGAACTATTCAGTATCTACTACAAATGATTTACTAACTACTGTAATTCATTCAGCGACTACTATTAATTATTTAGTATCTTATGGATTATTGTGTGCCTGTGAACTGTTCAGTCACTAATATGAATTATACATTGGCTACACTCTTAAAAGAGATGGTTCATCAAGGGTTCTTTAGTAAAGACAATGATTCTATACAGAACCTGGAACACTCAAACCACAATTTGCATGATTAAAGGGTTCTTTGCCTTGTGAAGTGGTTCTTCAGATCGATGGAAAATGCTGAAGACGGTGCTATATAGAACCTGTTTTGAAAAGGGTTCTGTATAGCACCATAAAGGTTCTTGTATTAATATGATATCAAACTTGTAACAATAGCAGAACCTTTTTAGTGTTGCATGGCATGCGCTCGTCCCCTGGGCCCAGATGACGGCCTCGAGAGCCGGCAGGAAGGCAGGGCCTGGGGGACGGCCACATGCCGTAAGGTGCTATATGGAACCGTCTACAACACAATCTGAAAAACCATTTGACAGTGCAAAGAATCCTTTAATCATGCAAAGGGTTCTTTGAGTGTTCATGGTTCCATATGGAACCGCTTTCTTTACTAAAGAACCCTGAAGAACTGTTAATGAATATTTCACGTTAGTTCCTAGATGATTCATAGGTACACAGTAATTCATTGTAGATACTGAGTAATTCATAGTAGATACTGAGTAATTCATTGTAGATACTGAGTAATTCATAGTAGATACTGAGTAATTCATAGTAATTACTGAATAATTAGTGGTAGTTACTGGATTGGTTAAAGTAGATACTGAATAATTTGTTTTGGGTATGTAATAATTCCCTGCTGGGTATTGAATATTTTTTTTAGATACTGAATAATTTACAGTAGTTACTGAATAAGTTACAGAATAAGTCTTAAGCTTAATAACTGCAGTTGAAGGGGTTAAACTCTTTTCATCTGGGCTTGAATTTGGGCACGTCAGCAGGATCAGGTCAGAAATGGCCATGCAGTGTAGAATGAAGAGCCGAGAAGCCTGTGTAATCATACATACTGTACTGTTTACATAATGTCGTTACACAATTGACACAAAAACGCAAGTTTCTCAAGATTATTCACAGGCTGAGTTGAACCGAGGTCAAAAGCCCCCTGAAAAATCTGATTTGTGTTTGTGTTCTATGTAATCAGTAATTCCACAGGCTCACTAATCCTCCGCTCTCGTCCTCCTGTGATCACTGCGCTAATCTGAAAGCGTTTTCCCGCCGTTTCGGGGAACGACTGCCAGCCATGTGCTGTGTCACCACTAATCAACTCCCAGCATGCTTTGCACATACTTTACCCTCAAGCTCATTGGCAGAGAGTCACAGGTGAAAGGCCAGGTGAAAACTGAGCAGGGTAATACAGCTACGCCAGAGGTCACTAATAGGCGGGCAGCTGTCCGAGTCCGGACCCAGACGCTGTCCTATGCGGACCTATATCTATAACCGAGGGTGGTCCTGTTTTAATCAGCGTAGCTTTTCTAGCCTTTACAGTATGACTTTAGCGGCCCGGGAGACTCACAGACCAATCACATGCGTTATAAATATTACATGTGATGCTAATCAGCCAATCAGATCTGAGCGTTACGATGAGCTCTGAGACTCGAGTGAGTGACGCCACACAGGGGAGGGACGAGGAGAGAAACAGCAGTCAGAGAGGAAAGTGAGTCAGAGGGAAATTATTCCACATGATGTGACTCTAAAAAGAGAAATCTGACAGTAAATGTTGTTGAAATCTGACCGAACTGGACTTTATTTGATCTGATATTCAGTTGTTGACTGTATACAATGTTGATATTCTACTTCAGTAAACAGTATATGGCCCTGAGTCATGATGCAGGTTAGATGTTATAAATGTTCTGGACATTCGCTTGAGGAAATTTTCTCTAACTGGACCAGTGTTTCTTCTGAATTGAAGGGTATTAGTAGTGAGTTTATCCCGCTTTGCTGCTGTAACAGCCTCTACTCTTTTGGGAAGGCTTTACAATAGATGTTGGAACATTGCTGTGAGTATTTGATTGAGCATTAGTGAGGTCAGGATGTTGGATGGTCAGTTCTAAATCACTCCAACTCATCCCAAAGGTACTGAATGGAGCTCCCTCACTCCAGAGAACACAGTTCCAATGCTTGAGGGCCTTTACAGACGCTTGGCATTGCTGTGGAAACGGTTTTTGATAGTTTGCTAGTTTGTGGCATATACATATTATTCATGTCCAAATAAATATGACAGCTGCATTAGAAAGTGGTTAAATGTATAAATAAGTGCTTTATTGCATTATTTTTCACGATTTTCTATTGTTAGTTAGGCACTAATCTCTCTTTGTCTCTATTTTTCCCTCTCAGGAATAAGGACTCTCTCTTGCCGTTGACTCGTCGGCTCTCTGGAGACAGTGATTCCTCCACTGCGTCCTCGAAAGGTGGCAGTGGAGGAGCAGGAGGAGGCCGTTTCTCTTTGGGAGCTCGTCGCACTAACGGGGAGGAGGTGGTCCTCTTGGTCAACCGGAAAGAGGGCAAGCACGTCATTGAGCGCCCAGAGGGTGGAACCCAGATGCCTTCCCTGCGTCCCCCTCAGACCAGAGCTCGCAGTGCCTCCAGAGAACGACCGGCACCCTCGTCCTCCGTGCTCAAACCTAGCCCACCCCAGGGCCCTGCGGAGGGTAACCGGGCTGCTCGGCCAGAAAGGGGCAGGTCTCTAGGGCTGGAGGGGCCAAGAAGGCTCCAAGGTCCCCGCTCCCTCAGTCAGGGTAAAGCTCCTCTACGTGGTAGAGTGAGTGAAGCTAGCCCTGTTTCCCCTCGCCACAGAGACCACAGAGACCCCCAGCCCAAGGACGACCTGAGGCAAAAGCAAGTTCCTCCAGGTTCCCCCCGGTTGAGTGGAGGTCTTTCCAAGCGACAGACATCCTCTTCGGCTTCCAGTTCGCCCATCAAAGGGAGTTCTGGAACCAGCAGCCCTGTGAAGAAAAGTGTAGCGACCCCGCGACCTCCCGCCCCACGCTCACCCTCTGTGGGGAGTCGTAGGCTCCTCCCACCTGTCTCTCAACCAGGACGACGCTCTCCACACTCCTCAAACAAATCACCTCACCATCACCCACCGCGGTCTCCTCGGGTGGCACACAGCCCCCGATCCTTAGGAAGGCCGCAGAGAGGATGGGGTCACCAGCAAGTCCAGGAACTCCAAGAAGACGACATGGGGCTGGGGTTCGGGTTCCAGCCGCTGTCTGGCCAGGAAGCTGCACAGCGTGAGATGGAGCTGTACCGCAGCTTTGAAGCCGAGTTCCTGGCGAACACGCAGCAGCAACAGGCTCAAGCCGGCCAGACCAGAGCATCTGCCACAAAGGAAGTGGGAGCTTTGCTTCCTGTGTCCTCCCAGCAGGGCTTTGGTGTGCTGGGCGATCCCAACGTGACAGATTCAGCATACTCTTCCTCCAACTCTTCTTCCTCCTCTCTAAACGTGGGAGGAAAACTACCCGATTTACGGGAATCAAAACGGACTCGGAACTGTGCCCTGGAAGACCCCCCTGCACTACTGCACAGCCAGACCCGAGTCAGCCTCCCGAATGGTGGTCTGCGGGAGCGGGAACGATGGACTGGTCTTGGCGGGGGTCTCCGAAAACTCCCTGCCATCTCCAGCTCAGTGGAGGAGTGTGAGCAAGTGCAAGAATCAGAGTCAAAAATCCCTTATGCCCCCCGGCAGGTAAACGGGGGTCCCCTGGGTCTCCCCCTTACCGAGGTGCCCATGGATGCGCAGCTGGACTGGACTGGGGTGGAAGGAGACGTTCCTCTGGAGGATCACCACCCAAATCTACCCTACGACTATAAGGATGCTAATGCTAACACTAATGATGACCTCCCCCTTCCAGAGACGTTCCCTTCTCCCCTGCCGCCACCTCCAGAGGACTGCTCCTACAACGACTCCTCCAGTGAGAGCTCTTCTATGTGTTTTAGTCTGAGTGAGCCTCTTTCAGATGGATCCTGCACCCCTCCGCCTCCTCCTCTGGCTAACGGAGACACCGAAAACACAGTTGTCCTGCGTGCTAAAAAGGGGCAGAAGAAAGCGGAGAGGGTGCCTTCCATCTACAAGCTCAAGCTGCGACCGCGGATACGGCCTCGTACCGACAACAGGCCGGAAAACAGTCCGTCAAGAATTCCGACGCCGGTCAGCTACAGAGACCAGCACCACCGACAACAACAGTCTCCTGCAAATCTTTCCCCCCTTCAGACGCCCCCACAGTCACCGCGATCTCACAGACATGCACCTTCCCGCAAAGTTCTGCACCAAGCCTTCGCTGATCTCATCCACCCTCAGCAGAGATCTCCTGCCATGGGATCCAGAGAGCGCCCTTTCTCCCCAGAGTCCAGCCTGGACACCGAGGCCTGGATGTAGCACAGTGTTTGTGAGACGATGCTAAATATAGCTGAAGATGAAAACCCGTTGATACGGGATCATGAATGTCACACAGGTGATAAGCAAAGCATGGCAAAGATAACTGAGGATAAAGACACTTCCTTATTGATATTATAAGGTCACAAGCAGATCACCAAAGCATAACGTTGTTGAAGAGAAAGGTCACCGTCTGTCCTCGCTCTCTCCTGTGCAAGTGAAGTCACAGTGGGATCACAAGGCAAAAGGGACCAAACCAAACTGTGTCAGAAAAGACTGGAGTCGGAAAGCTGTCATGTAGCAAGGTGCTAGAGTGCTAACTACTGGGGCCAAATGACGGCAGAGGATTACATCGTTTAGCACATTCAATCGCTGTCCATGGATAAATCAGAATCACCGATAAGCATGTCACAAATTTCTCATCTTACAGCTCAGCCTGGTCCCTTTCCTCTGTTTGCTCGGCTCAGAAAAGTCCTGGAAATGGAATTAAAATTGGGTGACTCTTTATTTGAAGGCTACCTACATAGAGAGCATCACTGTCCAAAGCAAAAACATCAATTTTTTAATTTTTGTCTGCAATTGTCCTTAACCTAGTGTGAGAGTTTCGTTATAAATAGACCAACAGAAATGCTCTAAAATTTAAGTTAAGGATGCTTTTGCATTCTTGTGTAAAATTACAAATTTGGCCATACCTTTTTTTGGGACAGCGATAATAAGCATTGAATAATGCCTTTTAATACTTGCATCGTAATAATTGAATTTGAAAGGCAGAAGGCCGCTTGTCAGTTCAGTTTCAGTTATGTCAAACCAATATCATCTTACGTCATCCTACAGTTACTGGCATTAGCTGTTAATAAATGAATCAAGCGTTGCTTCAGAAAGGTGTTATGCAATGCAGATGCATGTGTCATGAAGTGCCTACATAGGCAGCCTTCAAATAAAGCATTGCCAAAAACTGCTACCAAAGGATTACCATTGAAAGGATTTCGGGATACCAACTAAGCAAGTGGTTTCCATCGTTTGCGGCGAAGGATTTGCTTCCGTCGTGCTAATTGTGAAATTGTGACTTGTCGCTCTGCGGTTCAGAGCTCAGTTGAATGTGTACCATCTG
Source organism: Pygocentrus nattereri (assembly GCF_015220715.1). Classification (NCBI taxonomy): domain Eukaryota; kingdom Metazoa; phylum Chordata; class Actinopteri; order Characiformes; family Serrasalmidae; genus Pygocentrus; species Pygocentrus nattereri. The sequence goes on along the minus strand of NC_051230.1, from coordinate 3,325,998 downwards.
CACAGCTCAGGAACACCAAGAGGAGGAAATGAGAGGATGACGAAAGACCCTCCACTTGAGTGTCTCTGAAAGACAAAGGGCTGTGTTCTCCAGATGTGTCACACTCACCTAACTGAAAAGTGGTGAACGGAAACTTCCGTTTCCAATGGAACTCAAGATTTTCCTTTCACAAGGACCCTGATTGTGTCCTTGTTGTGATGAGTCACTCCGCGGACTGCTTCCTGAGGTCTGACCTGGACCTATAAGATGATGTTTGACTGTCCTCTCCGACTGTCCTACAGAGCGACAGATCTCTTGTATTGTTACTGTCCACTGGTCAGCGAAGCTCCTGCTTTTAGAAGCATACTTCACGCTTTTACGGCTTTAATTTTGCCAATCAACCGCCACTTTTGAATATGTTTCGGGTTGTAGCTGTTACGTTTTAATCAACTTTGAGAACAATCTTTCCTTGTTTTATGAAATAGTTATTTTTTTAATCGATGGGGTTGAAGCAGTAGACAGCTGGAGCTACTTACAGGGCTTAGACGGCATCGACCTTTTCCTCGCTGAATGTCCGAAATGTCCCCAGCGTCCTTTTTGCCATAATATTGCCTCTTATTAAAAACTTTCACGCTCTGTTAGTTGGTTGCAGGTTGGAGGGGCGATATCTATGGTGGTGCTAAGTTCTCGCGGGGCCAGACTTGATCTCATAACAAGAATACACTTCTGGGGCCATTTGTTAATCTTTTGGTGCTGATTTGCGGCTCTAAAACTCTGAAACAGATTATTAAGTGCTATTTAAGCATCTGGAGTACAATCAATAACACAAGCAAAACAAGCTAGCTCTCGTTGGCTAACTGTACTGTCAGCTTGTAAGGGTTCATGTTTATTTCTGCTCTAAATGCTTAACTGGACTTTTCATGCTGACTTATGTTACATCGATGGGCTAGCGAGCGCCTTCACGGGACGTTCACACTTTAATAAGTCTACGTTTCCACCCAAACGTAGCCCACGATTTCTCCTGACAGTCTCCAGATGTTCTCGTTACAAAGTCATGTCTGGCCTTGTGAGGCTGCACAAGAATAGGGAGTTTAGAGGATATTATTTGGCAACCGTCCTAGTGTGAACTTTGGCTGCACGATACATAAATAACACTACAATGCAGTTATAATGCTGCTAAATTCTAATAATACAATCACTGTCCACTTTATTTAGGTACCTTGTGTCTACACTCATTCAGTGATCCACCACCCAGATAGTGCTTCCCCAGTGGTGGTCCTGGGGGGGGGGTCTTGACCATTGATGACCGGTGGAAGGGGGGGGGTAAATTATGCAGAGAAACTGATCTGTTACTGATCAAAGTGCACTGATACAGTCGTACGCTAAAGTTCATGCATCCCTGCTCAAACTGCGTGATTTGTTGATTTTATAAGTGAAAACAACACATTTTCAGACATTTTAATGCACGGTAACTGTGTATTTACTACGTTAAACATATGGGGAAGGTGGCATGTACAAATATTACGGCACATTTTATATTTTATGGTTTGTTTTTTTTTCCCCCAATATGTTAAAACAAATAAATACAAATTCCCAGTAGAGCCCACGTGTCAAACACAAGGCCTGTGAGCCAAGCCAGGCCTGTGACACGGTCCTATTCAGCCCACTAAATTATTAAAATCTTCTCTTGTTTTTACATTTAAGGCATTTGGCTGACGCTCTTATCCAGAGCGACTTACAATTTGATCATTTTACACCGGTAGGCCAAGGCGGTGTTAGGAGTCTTGCCCAAGGACTCTTATTGGTATAGTGTAGGGTGTTTGCCCAGGTGGGGACTGAACCCCAGTCTACAGTGTAGAAGGCAGACCACTACACTATCCCCGTTTCACCCTGAGATGTACTACAGTCCCCAGCATGCACTGAAACATAGTGTGTGTTCTGACCCCCACCATCATCAATCTGTGGGCCAGCACTTACTCAAAAAGAAAAGATGCCTGGCGTCTACTTCAAGCACATAGGCAGTTTTGAAAAAAACACCTAAAACTATTTATTTTATTTAAAATTATTCAATGCCTATATTGCTGTTGCAGTTTTGGCGCATATATATATATATTTTTTTTTTTTTTTTTTTTTTTAGCAAATGAGTTCCAGTTTGTGCCGTATTTACAGCAAACTGTTAAGTAAAAATGAAACAGAAACACAGCTGGCCCACAGATGTGCTGAGCTTTTGTAATATGCCGTTAAAACCTTTCAATTCAGACGTTTGCGTCCGACTGTACAGAACGTGGACCATGAATGTAGATGTAGACACACGTAGGTGCACCTAATGAAGCGTGTGCACCAAAGCAGATGGATGTAAAAATGATGGTGATAAAGCTCAAAATTTCAACTAATTATTCCCGTTGTCGGTCTGTCGTGCAGCCCTAGTGGTCCCATTCCGTTCGATAGTGAAATTGTTGCCAATCCCAACAGCAGCTGTCTAGAACTCAAGGCTGGAACTGAGACTATTTTTGCACCTGTTTTGCCAGCTGACCGTTTCAGATTATCCTCTGCTGGGTTTCTGACCCTCCCTTCCACACGCCAGCCTGACTGGACATGCCATCCTGCTGAATAGCTTCAATAGCACTGTCCAGGAATGATGTTCAATAGCCCACCACTGTTCTCCTGGTATGCTGGGGTCATTTGCTTGCATCAATGTCACGTTTTTGGCACACACACAAAAAACAAGAGTATAAAAATATTAGGTAATTATAATGTATTTATGTTGGGGATGAAAAGAATTAAGGTATATGTAATATATGTGTATATGTTTATTGTCTAAACGTGGGGTTGGTGTAGTGTGTATATAAACGGAGTTTTAAGATTATTGTATAAAACTGATGCTGTTGGTTTGGGTAATTCTGCCTTAGCTATGCAATATTGCTGAATCGGAAAAGCTGCCTTGACAACTCGTTTTGCCTTAAAGTGTGAGTGGAGTATGTAAGGGGTGGAATGTTCTGCGTATGTGTGCATATAGATTTACATTACGACTTGGAGCTACTCACGAGCCATCTTAGAGGGGCATTCCGGCCTGAAACTGGACTTTAGTGTGTTGTTTTGTTACGCAGTTTATTCTCTAGCATCATTGCTTCACAATTTTATATGGTTCTCTTATTAAAATAGCCAGCATGCATTATCCCAATACATCCTACATCCGTTGGGAGTCCCTTCTGTGTCACCAGAGCCGGTTTATGAGCCTGGCCGCTTCCTATTTCCCTCGTTATATCAAGAACAGGACTGCTAAACAGCAGAGGGTGCCTGCAAGGGAGTCCTCAGTGAACGGGAGTGAATGGAGCTCAACGGGTAAAATCGAGAAGTTAAGACAGCTTCTAATCTCACGCCCAGAACTTTGATTTTAGAGAGTAGAAGGATGGATTTCACCTAAAACAGCAAAGAAAACTTGCGTAGTTATTTCCTTTTTTCTGCAGCAAACGGGTTTTGGGCAGCGAAAAGCTGGCATTTCTCCTCCTGAGTGCTGATTGGTTGGCGAGCGGAGCAGCTCATTGGCTGTTCGCGCTCATGAACGTACAGTTTAAGAGTTTAAAAGCTCTTAAAAATATAACAGCAGTGTTAAAATGTTTTATCCTGTTCAGGAAATGATTGAATTCTTTTACATTAAAAATGTTTAAGCGTTTATAAACTTTATAAAATTTTGCTCAAATGCTCCAGATCAACCAGTTCATTTTGGACTCGCTCAGGAGCGCCCCCTTGTGTTTGACTTACCTGGAAGACCTTATGTACTATGACTGCTAACCTAACCACTGAGCTAAAGACTAATAAAATGCCACCAGGGTAGCATTAGTGTAATTTTAACAGCGATTCTATCTTTATTCAGCTGAAAGTGGGCGCCAGAGACGTGTATTTAACCCTTTCTGCCAGAGAAAATGGACCAAACTGTAATGGAAATAGCCTAACTTTATGTTGCCGTCCTCTTTTGATGAGCCTTTTCCGCCGTTTGAGTAGCTGTAATGATGATATCAGACGAATATCCGATCTGTTATGATGAATAGGAGATCCAGCTTCCCGGCAGGAACCAAAAAAAACACTGCAGAACAGCCCATCTGTAGTTCCACCTCCGAGACGCATCATCAGAAGGGGTTTTTCTAGCCTTTAAACTGTGAAGTCTCACTGACGTCCACTGAAGCCCTGCTGAACGTGAGAATGTGTGTTTAAACGGATGTAATGATGGTTAAATCTTTCGTTTAGGTCGGACTGTCCCTTTAATCTGTCAGATCAAATAGCTAAACACACCTCTGTCACTCCCACTACAGTGAGATCACGCTGCATCGGCTTCTCTGTGGCGCTGTCTGAACCCGAAGCCCCCTTGACTGACTCGAGTCGCCTCACTTCCATGTGTTTAACAGAGAGAACGATTAAGGGCTCTTGATGTGGCGAATAGCACAAGGAGTGGGCTCGAGTGGGTCTGCAGGCACCGGCAAGTTAAATGTAGAACTTTCGAAACTTTTTTTTTTTATTTTTATTTTTTATTTTTATAATTTAAGAGCAAAAAGTATGTCCTAAAATCTCTGGAAATTCAGTTTTAAGACCATTTAAGGCCCTTTTAAAGACTTTTAATGTGCCAAAATGTACTGTCAGGGGAATTCCACCACTTTTTCAGAATTTCAGCATAATTGAGTAGTTAAGATGTAAGGAGCCAGACGTCCGAAGACCCTCCCTCAGTGCATGAGACGTAGTTTTACGATAGTTTTGAGGAGGTTTTGACCTGAAACAACTGTAACTGACTCGCCTCAGGCACAGAATGCTGCAGAAATTATGACAATTTTGGTGGAATTCCCCTTCAACCATTGTTAAGGACATGCGGATGTCTCATTTCTAAATATGGTTCTTTAAAGAATAACGAAATTAACGTTTTTTTAGGCAAACAAAATTGGTTCTTCTATGCCGTCGCTCCACAGAACTCTTTTGGCGCCCTTATTTATTTATTAAGAGAATTATTGTACGATTGTCATGTACGATTAGTCAACACTGTACTCTGCATCACTTGATTCATAAAACCACATTATGTACACAGTGGTCTGGCTGATCTGCTGTAGCTCTGTGGCGCCACCTTGTGGCTGGATGAGTGAACAGCACCTCATGTTGCAGTTAATGCAGCAGACACATATGGACCATAGAGATCTTGATGGTTTTAAGACCAGAAGGTCCAACTGGTGGTTTGCGTTGTGTTTATTATCAATAAAACTCTAATATTTTAGGCGAGGACTGAGCGGAGAGTGGAGAACTCGCTCTGCTGCCGGATGATTGACACTAACACGAATGTCTGGACGCATGTGATTGAATGAGGGAGTGTTGTAGGCCCACTTCCAGGGTTTTTCTGTGTTGGGTTGGATTAATTTATTAGAAAAGGGAGTTGATTTGGTCTGTGATTGTGGGTAAACAGTATGTGTTGAATGTGGAGGAGATGATTGAAGTATCTAACCCTAGTTTGGTGTTGGTTTTGGAGGCTTTATTGTACAGTATGTCATGTTGTGGTAAGAAAATGTAAAGCTTTGACTGGGAATTAGAAGAGGGTTGAGATGAAAGACTGTAATTCCTAATTGGAGCTTTAAGGATCTGAAAGGTGTTCTGGGCCTTGAAAAGAGCCATAATATGTTGAGAGGGTGATGATGTTGTTTAATGTGTCTAATTTTTGCCTGAAGGACTGCAAATACGATTAGTTTCAACCCATTGATCTTCATATCTGAGTTGAAGTGCTGGTCCATGTGTTCTCTGAGCGCAAATCTGAAGAACTTTGACTGAGATGTGGCTTTTCTTAATCACTTGATTTGTCCAGGAACGGCTGATTTTTAACAAAACAACAGAAAATCCAAATTTGGTGTTGAATAAAACTTCACTGTATGTCCCAACGTTTGTACATGCCAGCGTTTCTTCTGAATTGAAGGGTATTAATAGTGAGTTTGTCTCTCTTTACTGCAGTAAAAGCCTCTGCTCTCCTGGGAGGCTTGACACTAGGTGTTGAACATTGCTGTGAGGATTTGATTGAGCATTAGTGAGGTCAAGTACTGATGTTGGATGGTCAGTTCTGGATCACTCCCACTCTTTCCACAGGCATTGGCAGGAGCTCCATCACTCCAGAGAACACTGTTCCACAGCCCTGCGCTGGGGGGCTTTATACCCCTCCAGCCGACGCTTGGCATTGCGCATGGGGACCTCAGGCTCATGTGTGGCTGCTCATTCTATTTCTCGATGTTTTCCAGTGGAGGTTACACAACCGACCACCTGTATCAGCTGTGGGTGACCTTAAAAAAAGATGGTCCTTCAAGGGTTCTTTAGTAAAGAAAATGGTTCTGTATAGAACCACAAACGCTCAAAGAACCCTTCCGTGATTAAAGGGGTCTTTACAACCTAAATCGGCCTTGTGAATGATTTAGAAATTGCTGTAGATGGTTCTACAGCTATGTAGAACCTTTTTGAAAATGGTTCTATATAGCACTGAAGAGGGTTCTTCTATTTTATACAAACCTGACAATAGAAGAACCCTTTTGGGTGCTATATAGAACCATTTTCAAGGTTCTTGAAGCAGGCACAAGACATTCTCCTTTAGTCTGATGAACTATTTCATGATGCAGAGAACCCTTTAATAAACCTTGAGTGTTCATGGTTCTATATGGAACCATTTTCTTTACTAAAGAACCCTTGAAGAACCATGTTTTTTAAAACCATAGCTGTCTGGATACATTTGGGCATGCAGTGTGTGACCTAGTCGAAATAAGCACTCTTAGATATTTATGTATGTTGTAACTGTAAAGCATCAGCACTTGCGACCAATCAGAACAAGTCCTTTGGCACTAATCTGCATATTAAATATAATACTCGGACATTAATGGGTTAACTGTGATTGTAAACTATGATCCAGGTCACCTGGTAGACGAGTGAGTTAACCTGCAGTGCAGGACAAGCAGTGATGTGGAATTGTCCTCTATGTAATAGAGTCTCATTCATTCCCCAAGTACTGTGGAACATGGGAAGGGGAGCTCCACCCATTTTCCAAAATTCCAGCATAATGAAACGGTTAAGATGTAGACAAAGTCGTTCAGAGTGGTTTGGTGCGAGTGGTCCATTCTGGAGAAACCTACCGAGATGGATGGAGAATGTGCTATAGGTGGTTCTGTATAGAACCTCTTTGAAAATGGTTCTATATAGCACCCAAAAGGGTTCTTCTTTTGGGTGCTGTATAGACCCCTTTTCAAAAAGGTTCGACGAACAGTTTCACCGTGCAGAGAACCCTGTGATCATGCAAAGGGTTCTTTGAGGGTTCATAGTTCTATATAGAACCATTGTCTTTAATAAAGAACCCTTGAAGCACTGTCTTCATCTAGGCCGTCTGACCAGGCCTTTTTTTTAGACCACGTACGCACGTTTATCTATTTAAGCAAAATGTATTAATGTGCATTAAACTGAGTTTAACACGGAACAGAGACTCATTGTATTTATCATTTAAACTAAAACAAGCATCAAAACTGTTTCACATAAACATAACACTTCATGAAGGACATGGAAAACTATTAGGAACAAAGGAACCAGACGTCCATCTCTAAAAGCCCCCTTACAGAACGTTATTACAGTGGTTATGAATTCACTGCCTGATGTCCGAGACACTTTTATGATACATGCAGGGCATTATGAGGCCAAATAGTCCCCACAAAACTATAGTTTTTCAGATTTATTACCATTTTACCTTCGTCAATATTCCTCATAAATGCTCAGAAGACTCGTGTAGGTTCTCTGGTGGTTCTGGATGGTGAATAAAGTGTCTATATCTGTGTTGTCGTCATGGCGACGCCTGGTTCCCATCACCACCACTGTAAAGACGTCTGAACCGTTTCACACCAAACCCTCTGAATCTCTCCGTTTACACCTCACTCACTGAGTTATACAGGAATTTAGAAAAATGAGTGGAGTTTCCCTTTAATCGTTGACCATTGCACTACGTCAGTTTTTGCTGTGCCTGGTTCTGGTTCTGGTTGTGGACTCGTAGGCCCCGTTTAATTGGGCACCATTCACTGCCGTACAGTTTTCAGGCTCAGCCAAGATGTTTTTTTTATGGATTGTGTTGCTCAACTTTATAGTTTTGGACCGAATTCTCATTTGTTATCATTTCTCTTGACTGGTCTTTGGCTCACGTATGACTTATGGAATCATTTTGAATGTACAATTCAAACTGCATGGCTTTTATTATTTTGAATCTTGCGTTCTCTTTGCGTGATGTGACGTGACGTGACCCCGTTTGCATCCGCTCACTCTAATGCATGTGGAAAATCCGTCACGTATTCCGGACCTCGGCTGCGATCCTGGCTTTTCCGGCCCACGTTTTGATGAAGCCTTCGCACGGAAGCGTGCGTCTGAATGTCACCGTTGTCCCGCTTTTCTGTTCTTCGCCTCGTCCTTTGGAGTTGCTGATGAAACATAAACAATCGGACTGAACTTCTGGAATTGATCCCTATGAATAGCAATATTTGCGGAAACCAGGACTCCACTGTTCATAAAGAGAAAGGAAAACAGTTGCTGTTTGTTTAGCTCTTGTAATAAAGCTGTTTTTTTTCCAGATGCAAACGGCCTCTGATTCTGTTTCATCAGTTCATCACACACAGTCATCATATCACATCTATAACACCCATTATCTATGAGTTCATATAGCTATATGACCAAATATGACACGTTAAAGGAGAAGAAATGCTACCATTACATGTTAGTTGTCAATGATTACCTAGAACCCACACTCTTAAAGTACAGAAGAACCAAGAAGATGGTTCTTCTGTGGTTCTTTAGCAAAGATAATGGTTCTATGTTGATGCCTGAACACTCACAGAGCCATTTGCATGCTTACAGGGTTCTTTGCATGGTGACATGGTTCAAATGGATGTGGTGTATAGAACCCTTTTTGGTGCTATATAGAACCACACCCGACACTTTCAGCAGTGCTGCTGGAGTTTTTAGACACGTCAGAAAACAAAAGTGTTTTGTGTTCATGGCCTTTTAAAGGGACCCAATAAGGCCACTGCGTGAAAACGATTAAGATCAAGATAAAATTCACAAAGAAAGAAAGAAATCTAGACGGACAGACAGACAGGCAGACGGACAGACAGACAGACAGACAGGCAGACGGACAGACAGATGGACACACACCCGACCCAGCAGCTCCTGACCGAGAGGCTAATGTCAGGCTGCAGTGCACGGTCACCATACGTTGGCCTGTTTTTACTCACCTGACACAGTAATGACGACAGAAGAATCTTATGTAGTGCAGCTTTAAGCTGATTTCTGTTTACGTTTCTAATGTAGGTTCCCACGTAAATAAAACAAGCCAGAAAGAAGTGTAAACCATGCAGAGCTGTTAGACATGGCTCTGTGTGTGTGTGTGTGTGTTTCTGTGTGTGTGTGTCTGTGCTGAGTGTGTGTGGTGTATGTGTGTGTGTCAGTGTGTATGTGTATGTATGAGTGTGTGTGTTGAGTGTGTGTGTCTGTGTATGAGTGTGTGTGTCTGTGTGTGTGTGTGTATGTATGAGTGTGTGTGTGTGTGTGTGTGGTAAGGGCGTATGTATGTCTGTGTGTGTGTGTGTGTGTGTGTGTGTATGTCTGTGTGTGGTAAGGGCGTATGTATGTCTGTGTGTGGTGTGTGTGTGTGTGTATGTCTGTGTGTGGTAAGGGCGTATGTATGTCTGTGTGTGGTGTGTGTGGTGTATGTGTGTGTGTGTCTGTGTATGAGTGTGTATGTGTGTGTGAGTGTGTGTGTGTGTGTGTCTGTGTATGAGTGTGTATGTGTGTGTGTCTGTGTATGAGTGTGTATGTGTGTGTGAGTGTGTGTGTGTGTGTGTCTGTGTATGAGTGTGTATGTGTGTGTGTGTGTGTGTTCAGAGCTCTGCTGTTTACAGTAAACATCCAAACACTGAAGCTGCTACTGTGTTTTCTTGAGATCCCAGATTATGCGGCTTGAGGCGCTGCCAGTTAGACCCTGTTATCTGTGAGAAAGTAAACGGCTCTGCGGTGATTTAATCGCCTCCTCACAGTCGGGCGAAACAGCTGTCAGCTACCTGCCCTGGCAGCTCTGAGCTGCTGGGCGACACTGAGCCAGACTGAAGGTGAGACAGGGTGTGAATGGAAGGAACAGGGTGTGAATAATTTAGCACAGCACACCGAATCATGCGGTATTCACTCAGACGTTCTCCAGGCCTTTAGAGGAAAAACAGCCCAGCATGCTGAAGACATGCAAATGCAAACTAACATCATTATTATTATTATTATTATTATTATTATTATTGAATATTACAGTGAAACTCAAGAGTACAATTTTGCATATAAACAGCCAAATAATGGTTTGTTAATTTGAACACATCCTGTACGGAGAACACACTAAAATACAGTGTTTGTCCGTTAATTTTAGTAGTTTTTATTTATTTACTGTGTTTAACGTATTAGAAAAGCATAAAATATTAAAGGTGCTATAACTTTTGCACAGGCCCCGAGTGTTAAATGAAACTCCATGTATTTCTTTCCCAAACTCATTTACTATAAAATGAAATGGTGTTTGTAGAAATTCAGAAAAAAGCCGCGTCAGTCTCGACTGCATATGTGGACATATTTCTATATTGAGCTCTATTTACACAAAGTTAGGTTAGTTCATCATTTATGTTGAACAGACTCTCCCAAAGTTTTACGCTGCTGCGCTGACGTTGAACCGCGTGCTGCACTGGGTCGGTATGACCAACAGGTCAAAACCAGCTCTAAACAAAGTGACCGCTGGGCCCTGATTGGTGCTCTGGCTTTGCGCTTCTTTCGTTTTGACATGTTACGTTTTTATACACACAGAAACCAAAAGGAATGACAGATTTCTCAAAATGTAGGAGGAAAAAGTCGGATATTAGACTCTGAAATGTAGTGGAGTGAAAGGAGAAAGTCGCCCAGAACGGAGAAACTTCAGTACAGATACACCAAAAATACTAAAGTACAGAAACTAAATACATTTACTCAGTTACTGTCCAGCACTGATAATATATAATGCTACATACATATATAGTGTTCTAATATGTATTATATAAAACATAATACTGTAACACAACCATATTTAATATGTGAAACTGTCAGTGCTGATGGTGAATGTGGCCTTCAGTTTGTGTGTATAGCATTACTTTTATATAAAATACATTAATAAAAAATATATAAAATGTTATATACATATATTACTTTTATATAAAATGCATTATTACAAATATATAACATGTCATATATATATATATATATATATATTTTTTTTTTTTTTTTTTTTTTTACTTTTATATGTAATACATTATTTAAAAATATATACAATTTTATATGCATATATTACTTTTATATAAAATGCATTATTAAAAATCTATTTTTTAATAATATATTTTATATAAAAGTAATTTTAATATCATAACATAGTATTTTAATGCTGTAATAATAATAATAACGCTGTGAGATTATGTAGCGCGTTTTAAGCGGTGCGAGGTGCCGGTGGGAGTGAGCGCGGCCCCCCGTCAGCGCGGCCGTCAGTAGGAAGTGTGGATCGTATGAAGCGGGAGTGAAGCAGCGCAGCAGGCCGGACTCGAACTCACTCAGTCGGTAAGCCTCAGCCCGGCCCGCCTTTCCTCTGCTTTCAGCCTCTTTAACTCAGGTACCGCATCTATATTTAAACTTCCCAGCGAACTTCTGTTTTTTTAATCCCGCCTGCTGGAGCAGCGGCTGCAGTCCGCGGGATTAAAGGCTTAGCGCGCCCGGTGAGCCGCTCTGAGCTGCGGCTGAGAAGGTCAAGGCTTCAGCGTTAGCCTCAGCTAGCCCGCCGCCGCTCCACCGCGTTCATTCGTTAGCAGCGTTAGCACGACGAAGCGGCACCATTCACCCGACCAGCCTCGCCGAGATGGAGTGGGCGAGCCAGTTATGCGTGAGTGGACCCGGACTAGCGGCCGTCCGCCGTGCCGGCCGGTGTATCGGCCTCGCTGCGGCTCGCCGCGCTGTTTTGGCGGAGACCTGGTTTTAGCTTAGCGGCGGTAGCTCGCCGCGCTAACGTTAGCCTAGCTTAGCCTAGCCTGTTTAGTTTAGCCCGTCCGGCTTGTTTGTTTACCTTGTATTTGTTTTTTTACAGTGACCACGAGAAGACGGTAAGAGTGACACGAGAGTACGAGAAGAACGACATCTCGCGTTAGATAGAAGCCTGTCGGAGCGGGATATCGGGATAGTTAGCTGGGTTAGCTTGGCTTTAGTGCGGCTTGGATCGGATGTGGAACTGCTTCTGTAAACAGGAGATGAAGTCGTCTCGTTTCTGCCGTTGAGGGGAATTAAAACCGCGTGTTTAGGTGTTTGCAGCTCCTTATTCGAGCTGACAGCACTCGTTTTTAGTCATTTCTCGCTAATCAAGCGAACCTGTGTCGAGAGCTCTGCTGGCTTGAAGGGCACCTCCACCGGTTTTCCTGAATTTCCACGCAGTTCAGTCGCTGAGATGACAGCTGGGTGTCTTTACAGTGGGGGTGATGGGAACCAGGCGTCCTCATGACTACAACACAAGCATACCCACTTTATTTACCATCCAGAACCACCAGAGAACCCACAGTCTCCTGAGCTTTAGAGGGAAGGTTCATGATGGTGAAATGGTGGTGAATCAGGGAACTAGAAGTTTCATCTGGGCCTTATAACACACTTCATAACCATTTCATGTGGTAGCTTTCTGTGGGGGAGCTTGTAGACGTCTGGTTCCTATCACCACCGCTGTGAGCGGTTCTGACTAGAACAGAGCGTTTCACCCCAAACCGCTCTGAGCGACTCTGTTTACACCGAATTCTGGAAAATTTGGTGGAGTAGCCCTTCAATGGTCAGGTAACTTAATACTAGTCAGTAGGGAAGTTTTGGAAGGCATCTCCTGGTGTCTGTTAGCTGGAGTGTTTGTGTGTCGGCACACGTCTTGTCTAGTGCTGACTGAGGTATTGATATGTTGAGATGCTGCTTATCAATATTTCAGTGATTGACAGCCACACCGATCAGGCATAACATCCTGACCACCTCCTCGTTTCTACACTGTCCACTTTATCAGCTCCACTTACTGTATAGCTGCTCTCTGTAGTTCTACAGTTACAGACTGTAGTCCATCTGTTTCTCTGATACTCTGTTACCCTGTTCTTCTGTGGTCAGGACCCCCATGGACCCTCACAGAGCAGGTACTCTGTGGGTGGTGGATCATTTCTCAACACTGCAGTGACACTGACGTGGTGGTGGAGGTGTGTTAGTGTGTGTTTGTACAGTCTGTAGCTGTAGAGCTATAAAGTGCACCTATATAATAAGTGGGGCTGATTAAATGGACAGTGAGCGTCGAAAGGAGGAGGCGGTCAGAACGTGATGCCTGATCAGTGCATGATTAATAGATTAATATAGTATGTAAAGATAATTATATTCTCAAAACATATCATTCACAGCCCAGTGCGTCTATGGAAAGTAAGCCTGTTTTGAATTCAGTGGGTGCTTTTTGTGATGTCACAAGCAGCTAAGCCCCGCCCATTCACACCGAAGTTAGTGTTTCAGCCTGGGCTGCTTTTTCAGGGCAGCCAGTCAGAACAGAGCTTATTTACATATCTCAAAGGCACAGTCTGTTTAAGATCTAAGAACACATACTGTACAAGTGAATCATTAAAAAATGTGGGTATGGGCCCTTTAAGGCCTCTCTGTAGTCCAGAAGAGCTGTTTGTGTTTGGAGGACCTCGGTGCTCTGGAGGTGAGGGTTACGGCGAGATGCTGGATAACAGGAAACAGGGAAAGTGCTGCGTTCGGCAGGGTCGGAGCCGGAGAGAGGAGGGGCGGCGGCTGATCTGGCTGACTAAGGAAGAAAGGCTGTGGAAGTGTGTTTGTAGGGGCTTTTTTTGTTGGGCTGTGAGTAAACCGCAGCAGTGAGGGTCACCAGGGTGGAGCGAGAGCTTCCTTTAGTTTTCATGAACACGCACTTCTGGACTTTCCCGTCTCGGCTGTTATCTCTTTAACGCCGTCGCTCGCTCTCCCTCTCTTCCTCTTTCTCAGGTTGTGGTTGAAGGAGGTGTATTTGAGAGAACATTGATAAGTTCTTTTTTTTTCCCCCCTTCGTGCAGGAAAACAGAGGCTTGGGATCCAAGATGACTGACTCGAAGTATTTCACCACCACCAAGAAAGGTGGGTTAAAACCATTCGTTATTTATATCGTACTATTATAACTTGGAAAGACGTCTGGTTCCATTGACTTGCATTAAAAGTAAAGTAGGTTTTTTTTTTAACAACTTCTTCTGTAAAGTTACCATTTTGGAGATGCAAGGTTTTTTTTTTCCCACAACAGTGTGTATATTTATATACATACGTGTGTGTGTGTGTGTGTGTGTGTGTATGTATGTGTGTATGTATAATATATAGATATAGATATATGACTTTCGCACAGTAGTGTGTACGTGTAATATATGTAAATATGTATTTATGTTGTTTTCTTTATATATATATATATATATATATATATATATATATATATATATATATATATATGTGTGTGTGTGTGTGTGTGTATATATATATATATATATATATATATATATATATATATATATATATATATATATATATATATATATATGTGGGTGGGTATTACGCTAATAGTTTGTTGATTTCTTTACCTTTATTTTATTATTATTTATATATTTATATTTATATATATATATATATATATATATATAAATAGAGAGAGAGAGAGAGAGAGGTGTGTGTGTGTGTAATATATATATGTGTGTGTGTGTGTGTATTAATCAACCTTTTCACTCAGTTCATTAAGGTAGACCCTCGTTTACGGTGCAGCTGCGCCTATACGGAAATCAGAATTAAGTTTAAATTAAATGTGCTTAAAAAGTTCTAATAATAATTATTAGTTCTAATAATAATTATAATCTAATAATTGAAGTAATTTAATAGAATAAAGGTAAAGAAATCAACAAACTACTAGCGTAATACCCACCCACACTCCTGGAACCGTGTAGCAAGACTGAGTAGCAAGTTCTAGGGATCGCCTGAGAACCACTTTGCAGTACCACGGCAACCACTTGGAACATTATAGCAACCCTCTAGCATCCACTAGAGGTACAGTAGCAACCTGCTAGCAGCACCGTAACAGCATGGCAACCACCTAGCTACACCCTAGCAACCACCTGGGAATTGCTTAAGCAGCACAATCACTGCATTTTCTTTAGGAAATGCACTTTTCTGGTTATTGATAATAATTGGGGATGCACCGATGCTGCCTTTCCCTTCAGATTCCGATACCTGGTCCTTGTGTATCGGCCGATACCAATACTAACTGTGTTTAAACTAACTAGCTTATAAGTTCTCATAGTTCTGGTCAGGGGTGTGTGGGTGTGTGTGTGGGTGTGTGTGTGGGTGTGTGTGTGGGTGTGTTTAAATATTTAACACTCACCTTTTTTAGTTTTTTTCCCCTATATATAATTGGTAATTACTTATAATTATATAATTAGTAAAAGAGCTATATTTAACAAAATATATCAAAAACTGAAAAATACACTATTTTTGGACAATTCCACGCTCCCAACTTTGTGGGAACAGTTTGGGGACGGCCCCTTCCTGCTCCA
The DNA here is from genome assembly GCF_015220715.1 of Pygocentrus nattereri. Lineage (NCBI taxonomy): Eukaryota > Metazoa > Chordata > Actinopteri > Characiformes > Serrasalmidae > Pygocentrus > Pygocentrus nattereri. The sequence continues at coordinate 3,310,360 of NC_051230.1, read as the reverse complement.
ACATGACTGCACACCAGTGCACAAAGCAGGTCCATGAAGACGTGGATGAGCCAGTTTGGTGTGGAAGAACTTGACTGGCCTGCACAAAGTCCTGACCTCAACCCCATAGAACACCTTTGGGATGAATTAGAGCGGAGACTGTGAGCCAGACCTTCTCGTCCAACATCAGTGTCTGACCTCACAAATGCGCTTCTGGAAGAACGGTCAGAAATTCCCATAAACACTCCTAACCCTTGTGGAAAGCTGTTATAGCTGCAAAGGGTGGGCCGACATCATATTAAACCCTATGGATTAAGAATGGGATGCCACTCAAGTTCATATACGTGTGAAGCCAGACGACCGAATACTTTTGGCAGCAGCTTTTTGGCTCAGCAAAAACAGAGCTGGATAATATTTCACGTCTAAGTTTCTCAAGTCATTCGTCGAATATGTGCATCCTGTTCAGTCCGCCGAGTCGCATTGTAGGTGTCGGTATCACTTTATATTATTTTATACTGAGATGAAAGATTACGTCCGAAATAAAAGACTAAATATATATAAAAGTGGGTTTGACCAATCACAGAGCAGCACAGATGCTGCACCAACACATTGATCCCCAAAGAAATCGGCGTTAATTATTTAAAATGGAACATATTAATGAGTTAAAAGTACATCACTCTCCTCACTAGGATACTTGAGGAGAAGTGAAAGTATTGGTTGGAAAGTACAGATTAGGCACCGTTTTACATGGAACCGGTTACTATGTGTGCATCATTGCACTGACCTCTAATCTTGCACGGCACTCAAGTAACTGTTCCTTGTCGTCGAGTATAAGAAGGGGCAGTTTACAAAAAGAGAAGATGACAAAGACTCATCAGAGGGTGTCGGACGGGGAGCGGTTTCACTCGGATTTGTGCAGAGTAATTACCTTTCAGTGACACTGCAGAGCATTCAGGCTCATTAAATGCAATTAACCAGGAGCCACCCACGTCTAAAAGCCTCGGCGTGATCCTCAAACGAGCCTCATGTTTATCACACTGGAGGCCTTTTTTCCCCTCAATGGGAAAGCAAACTAATAACCAGGGGGAAAAAAGGCAAAAATCACCCCCTTTGTAAAAGCGCCGTCCACATTTCCATCTCTTTTAATTAATGTAATGTGAGTTCTCTGACGTCTAAAATGGAAAATCTGTAGGATTAAAAAGCGTGTTCTTCGTTTTTAACCGTCGCCGTTTTCTTTGTGGTGTGGAGCAAAGGTTCAGACGGTTATGGATTCTTTTAATATTCTGCTTATTAAGTATTTTAAATGGATCTTCTGACTAAATATGCGCCAGAAAAAGTCCTCGGATATCATAGATGTTCGTTTTAGAGAGTAACCGGTGTGTGAAGTAGACCAGAGACGCATGCTCAACACAAGCTCTATGCTTTTATGTCATCTATTGTAATCAAATACGTTTCCTTGCACAGAACGTTAAGAGTTTTTCTTAAACTTGTCAGTATGATTTATTTGGCAACCCAAGAAATAAACACAAGGGATCCACTCTTACATCAGTTCCCGAAAATCTTGTACAGTTCCTGTGAGACCTCCCCTCCAAAACAGTGAGTAACCCCGATGTGGTGTTGGCATGTTAGTGGGTGTTGTGCTGGTACGAGTGGATCAGACACAGTAGTGCTGCTGGAGTTTTTAAACACTGTGTCCACTCACTGTCCACTCTTAGACGCTCCTACCTTGTCGGTCCACCTTGTAGATGTAAAGTCAGGGACGACAGCTCATCTGCTGCTGCACAGTTTGTGTTGGTCGTCCTCTAGTCCTTCATCAGTGCCCACAGGACGCTGCCCACAGGACGCTGCCCACAGGACGCTGCCCACAGGACGCCGCCCACAGGACGCCGCCCTCAGGACGCCGCCCACAGGACGCTGCCCACTGGACGCTGTTGTCTGGATATTTTTGGTTGGTGGACTATTCTCAGTCCAGCAGCGACACTGAGGTGTTTAAAAACTCCACACACACTAACACACCACCACCACGTCTGTATTACTGCAGTGCTGAGAATGACCCACCACCCACAGAGTACCTGCTCTGTGAGGGTCCATGGGGGTCCGGATACGGGTCGGATTTCAGTACCACATATAAAGCGCCCCCCACCTTCAAGAAGTGTTTATTTCCTGTACGTAAGAATCAGTGCAGAGTTTTTGAGAGCCGCGGTTTCCCAGCAGAGCTTTGAGATCGGGGTTGTTTGAGTTTGTGATGAAAGCTGGCGGCACTTTTTGGTGGAACTGAAGATCCGTGTTTATATTGACTCACTGGTGTCTCAGACCTCCTGACCTAAACCGTCTTGCGCTGAGTGTTGCATTGCTGTTGATGGCATCTTCTGCTTCTCTAACACGGACATGAGGGGGAGCAGAGAGGGCTGACTGGTGTGAGGATGAACCTGCAGCGAAAACACAGAAATGTAAAATATGTTACTCTCAAGTCTCGGTAACAAAAAAAAGATCAGTCGATTGTTCTTGATGACGAATTAGTTGGCAGTTTGCATATTTTGAGTTGTCCACCTGCAGGAATGCATTTCATGGGTGGACTCGACTCGGTAGACAGAAGACAGAAGTTCCTGACACACTTGTGTCTCACGGTGTCGTTACGTCAGGCTATAGCCTGTTGTTGACAGCTGTGCAGTGATCACCCTTCCTCTTCCAGACTTTCCACCCTGTGGTGATAGGAATCAACGATAGGAATCAACGAGAATGTAGGATACACATAAACACAGTCAACTCCACAGCACTGTAAGACGTGCATCGGCTCACCACAGACACGTTTAGCCAACGAAGACGACATGGGAGTCAAAATCAAACTCGTTAGAACGTTAGAGAGGTAAATCTAATCGTTCTAGGACAGGAGTCGCAACCCAGATGTGAAGAAGAGCCGTTTTGTCCTTTCAACAAAAATCTATCCATTTTACCATCTTGGTTGTTAATCCATTGCTCGCTTTAAGCTTGAGCTCAGCTATAGCCGCTTTTCTCGCATCTCCGGCAGGAAACTTTTGCACAAAGGTTTCTTGTAAACGCTGACCGCACGAGGCTGAGGTTGCGACTCATTCGCGGGATTCTTGTTCGAATTTTCCTGTTCCACCTTAAATGGTACCCGAGGTGACAGAATGTAAGTGCTGCACCGTTTAAGGTGGAACTGGAAAATGTGAGCAAGCAGCAGACGTGAGCTTCACGACTTTCTAGTGTTCCAGTTTCTCGTGGCAGATGAAACGTCTCAGGAGACCAGCTGGAGTGACTATAAACACGAATGAGTCCATTCGTCTCCAAGTTATTGATGTTCGTCTTAAATCTCTCTCTTTGCTTTTTCTTTGGCTACTAGGTAGGTGAGATTATTATATGCGTGCAAACCTTCAGTGCCAAAGTTTGGTGAAATAGGAGTTATAGGCTGCATTAACTCCAGCATTTAAGACCATTCATTTTGACCTACAAGCCTAATTCTGCTGTGGCCGCATGTTGCCAAACCCTGTTCTTATCTAAAGCAAGAACAGTACAGCGGACACGAAGAAGACGACTTGACTGAGATGAAATCAGACAAGATGAGAAAAAACATAACCAAACTAAACCTGAAACTAATCATATAAGCAAAAACAAACTGCTATGTCGGGCGTGAAAATCGGGCCCCCGAGGAGACCACCTGGGCAGTAGCCTCCAGCTAATTCCGAGGAACCGTCGGTAAACCTGATTCGTTTTTGTGTTTCTTCTCACAGGAGAGATCTTTGAGCTGAAGGCAGAGCTGAACAGCGATAAGAAAGAGAAGAAGAAGGAGGCGGTGAAGAAGGTCATTGCGTCCATGACTGTGGGGAAAGATGTGAGGTGAGTGAGAGGACGCCTGACGTCACTCAGGCCATTAGCGCCGCTTATGGTTATGTGTGTTCGTAATTGCCCTTCACTCACGCGAGGTTAAGGGTTTATATACATCTTTTATTAGAGCGCTGAAGAAACACGCCGGCATTTTTCAGCCTCATACCCCTCTGCTGCGTCTGTAGCATATGGTCCAATATCACCGACAGTATTTTACCACTTGATTTTAGGTGAGGGAGCGCTTGATTTTAAGTAGGGGAGCGCTTGATTTTAAATATGGGAGCGCTTGATTTTAAGTGAGGGAGCGCTTGATTTTAAGTGGGGGGAGCGCTTGATTTTAAGTGGGGGGAGCGCTTGATTTTAAGTGGGGGGAGCGCTTGATTTTAAGTGAGGGAGCGCTTGATTTTAAATATGGGAGCGCTTGATTTTAAATATGGGAGCGCTTGATTTTAAGTGAGGGAGCGCTTGATTTTAAGTGAGGGAGCGCTTGATTTTAAGTAGAGGAGCGCTTGATTTTAAATATGGGAGCGCTTGATTTTAAGTGGGGGAGCGCTTGATTTTAAGTGAGGGAGCGCTTGATTTTAAGTGAGGGAGCGCTTGATTTTAAATATGGGAGCGCTTGATTTTAAATATGGGAGCGCTTGATTTTAAGTAGAGGAGCGCTTGATTTTAAGTAGGGGAGCGCTTGATTTTAAGTGGGGGAGCGCTTGATTTTAAGTGAGGGAGCGCTTGATTTTAAGTGAGGGAGCGCTTGATTTTAAATATGGGAGCGCTTGATTTTAAGTAGAGGAGCGCTTGATTTTAAGTAGGGGAGCGCTTGATTTTAAGTAGGGGAGCGCTTGATTTTAAGTAGGGGAGCGCTTGATTTTAAATATGGGAGCGCTTGATTTTAAGTGAGGGAGCGCTTGATTTTAAGTGAGGGAGCGCTTGATTTTAAGTGAGGGAGCGCTTGATTTTAAGTGAGGGAGTGCTTGATTTTAAATATGGGAGCGCTTGATTTTAAGCAGGGGAGCGCTTGATAGAAGTATTTCAGATTTATTCTTCTGATTTCTTTTTTTTCCAAGGTGTAATGTAATTTAATAGATACTAACCAATAATTTGAGAATCAATCTACGTTAAAGTAAAATGTAAAGGTCTCGTATATTTTAGTATTGTCGCTGGTGTGAAGCAACACAGAATTAGAAACAGCATCAATTGTAAATCGGTCCCATCTGGCCAATACCGATCCATTAGTACCGATCCAGTGTATCAGACCAGAACGTCCCCTTCTTTGACCTTCTAATACACAGGCTTTGTTGCGTGGTCTTAGGGCGATGACAATATATATCGTTATCATGATCAATTATTTCACAATAATTTCTGAACATGTTGTGCAGTAATTTGTAGAACACTGACCAGCAGCATGTTTTATTATAAAGTAAGATTAGGTCCTGTTTAACTGGATGTACACTCACTGGCCACTTTATTAGGTACACCTAAAAGGTTTGACCCCCTTTCGCCTTCAGAACTGCCTTAATTGGACTGCCGGTGAGTGCAGTGCAGTGCAGTATGCAAATGTTGAATAAAAATGATTGTATTCAGTTTTTGATAGTATTTTTTTTTTAATGTAGCTCTACTGGTTCATTTTATTCTCAGCTGCTGTTGATCCGACGTCTGAAAATAGAAATAGTTACTAGTAGTAATAGTTAATAGTTAAATTTGAGAGCAAGTCATGCAACATTTAGTGCCCAGGGAAGCTGAAAGGTGAGTCTCAGGAGGCGCATTACTATACCTGGTATTGGATGGTTCTCCGTCACTTCAGAGAACGCGGTTCCACAACGTTGTTTGTTGTTTTCTAAGTACGAGGAGATTTTCTGTGGTAATCAAACTCGCACCACGGGCGGCGGATAGAGATATAAAAGCGCTGGAGCGTTGCTTTACGGCCTGTTATCCTGTTATAACATCTGGTGAGATTTGATTGAATACTGTCTGCGCGGAAGCGCTAGATGGACAGATGCAGCTTGTTTTGCTTGGCGACTGTCTAACTGTCGTTTGGTGCTTTCGTCCCTGTGCAGCGCCCTCTTTCCTGACGTGGTGAACTGCATGCAGACTGATAATCTGGAGCTGAAGAAGCTGGTTTATTTGTACCTGATGAATTATGCCAAGAGCCAGCCAGATATGGCCATCATGGCTGTGAACACCTTCGTCAAGGTAGGTATGGATCAGTGGAACTGGTGTGTTAGGCAATTGGTGAACTGAAGAATCGGCACAACAATGAACTTGCGGGAACTGTTTATAGAAGGTCTCCATTTAGGGACGCACAGTGTTGTACAAGTGTTTTTCAGGGTGGACCTGAATGGATTTTAGCTTCTGGTTAGCAAATTCCCCCTAATCCCAGATGCAGTCGATCAACCCAGACATGTTTGGTGTCTGAAGTTTGCTCTGCTTTCCACAGAGATGGTCAAGCAAGCGCCAATGGAAGTATAAACACAGCTTGTACTCGCTTTGGCCAGTTTAAAAAAAACGTACCCCTTAAAAACTGACCACTGCGCGTGTTGACGCGTGACTCCGCCACGTCCAGTCTGAGACATGGAAGTGAACGCTATGTTCTCACGTTTTTTTTTTTTTCTCATAGATCTTCACTTTGAGTCTTAATTTTGGCTGCTTTTTGCCAACTTAATACTATAGAATTTAAACATCATGCTAAATGTTATTGAAAACGTATTTAAAGAAAATCTGAACTAAATGTTAACTGTGTTGGCTGAAGTGAATGCAAAGTTTTCACTCCCCCATCCAAATCACTGAATTCAGGTGTTCCAATCACTTCCATGGCCACAGGTGTATAAAGCCGAGCCCCTAGGCCTGCAGACTGCTTCTACAGACATTAGTGAAAGAATGGGTCGCTCTCAGGAGCTCAGTGAATTCCAGCATGGTACCGTGATCGGACGCCACCTGTGCAGCAAGTCCAGTCATGAAATTTCCTCACTACTAAATATTCCACAGTCCACTGTCAGTGGGATTATAACAAAGTGGAAGTGATTGGGAACGACAGCAGCTCAGCCACGAAGTGGTCGGCCACGTAAAATGACAGAGCGGTCAGCGGATGCTGAGGGGCATAGTGCGCAGAGGTCACCAACTTTCTGCAGAGTCAATCACTACAGACCTCCAAACTTCATGTGGCCTTCAGATCAGCTCAAGAACAGCGTAGAGAGCTTCATGGAATGGGTTTCCATGGCCGAGCAGCTGCATCCAAGCCTTACATCACCAAGCGCAATGCAAAGCGTGGAGTGCAGTGGAGTAAAGCGCCGCCACTGGACTCTAGAGCAGTGGAGACGTGTTCTCTGGAGTGACCAATCACGCTTCTCCATCTGGAAATCTGATGGACGAGTCTAGGTTTGGCGGTTGCCAGGAGACGGTACTTGTCTGACTGCATTGTGCCAAATGTAAAGTTTGGTGGAGGGGGGATCATGGTGCGGGGTTGTTTTTCAGGAGTTGGTCTCTGCCCCTTGGTTCCAGTGAAAGGAACTCTTAATGCTCCGAGCTATGAGCCAGGCCTTCTCATCCAACATCAGTGTCTGACCTCACAAATGAGCTTCTGGAAGAACGGTCAAAAATTCCCATAAACACACTCCTAACCCTTGTGGAAAGCCTTCCCAGAAGAGTTGAAGATGTTATAGCTGCAAAGGGCGAGCCGACATCATATTAAACCCTATGGATTAAGAACGGGACGTCACTCAGGTTCATGTGTGTGAAGGCAGACAAGCAAATACTTTTGGAAACATTTGTGTGTGTGTGTGTGTGTGTGTGTGTGTGTGTGTGTGTGTGTGTGTGTGTACATATTTGATGAAAATATTTTGTTGGCCCAAATCTTCTATAACCTAAGAATAGCTCAAATAGTTTGCAGTGAAGTCTGTGTAGTTACTAAATAATATAAGCCTTGGTGTGTAATAAATCTGAGATTGTAGGTGCAGAATGCAAATCAAGTATGAATGATTAATTATGTCAAACTGTTAAGTGTGTAATTACGTCATATACAGTAAAATGACAGCCGAAACGTGATGGCTCAAAGCTGTTTCCGTCTCTTTTGTCTGACAGGACTGTGAGGACCCTAACCCGCTGATTCGGGCCCTGGCCGTGCGCACCATGGGCTGCATTCGCGTGGATAAGATCACGGAGTACCTGTGTGAGCCCCTCAGAAAGTGCCTGAAGGATGAAGATCCTTATGTGAGGAAGACGGCGGCAGTGTGCGTGGCCAAACTCCACGACATTAACGCCCAGCTGGTGGAGGACCAGGGCTTCCTGGATACCCTGAAGGACCTCATCTCTGACTCCAATCCCATGGTAACGCTCTCTGAGCCGACCAGCCTGAGCTAATCTGCCTCTTTCGTTTGCAGGGGGGACAAATTATACCGTACGGTGCGAAATTCAGAGACCATTCATTTAATGTTTCAGCTTAATATATATTGAGAATATATTGAACACAAAAGCCTCGATTTCTACATATGACTTTTTTAGTGTTCAGTGAGTCGCTCTTCTCCTTCATTCCAGCTTCCGTTCTTCTCAGGAGCCTCACTTTCAGCTCCTCAGAGAACCTGCAGACACACCTCCAAACTCAGTCTTAGAAGCTGGTTGATTTCCTGAACTAATCAAACCCATTCAGTGGTGCTGGGGTCTGGACTCTGGGGCGGTCAGTCCATCGTCCAGCTTCTTTGTTTGATGTGTCCGTCTCCTTTTCTCAGCGAGGTTCTTCTTGATCAGCTACACGTCCTTTCAGACCCACAGCGCTGAGTGGTCTTCTCACAGTGGAAGGATGGACAGAAACCCCTGTGGATGTTTTCAGATCTGAAGCAGCTTGATGTTCTCCTCTCTCTCAGAGATCAAAGCTTTCAGTGCTGTTTATCTGATGGGGGCTACCAGGTGTTCCAGGTGGTTGTCAGGAGTCCCGTTTACTCTGTAGCTTTTAATAATTTTTTAAAACCAAGTAAAGTAAATTATAATCTCCTCAGAAATATCTCCTGAAAAGTGGACAGCTTGTGCTTCATGACCATTTTGTCTGGAAATTAAATAAAAGAAGGGTTTCTTTGATTTTTGCACCGTACCAGACACACGTCAAATTTCGCAGTCTAAACTGGTGAATATCACTCGGCGCCAGTACAGAGCAGTAAAAATAACCAGTAGGGAGGTATTGTGAAAGTAGAAGTGGTGTCATTCTTCTGTTTAACCTGTTCTGACCTGTTCTGTTTACTATGTGTGGCATCTGTTGGGTGCACCGGTCTTCTCGTGCTGATTCTGTGCTACTGTGTCTCGGTTTTGCATCTGAAGCGCTAAACCTGCTCATTTATTGCTCTTTCTAGCTCTTACGGCTCTTATCTTCATCTCTGACTGATGCACGTTTGTTTTTCTCTCCTTCTGTTACTTTTCCTATGTCGTTTGCTCAGGTGGTGGCGAACGCCGTTGCCGCGCTCTCGGAGATAGCCGAGTCTCATCCCAACAGTAACCTGCTGGATCTGAACCCTCAGACAATCAACAAGCTGCTGACGGCCCTGAACGAGTGCACGGAGTGGGGCCAGATCTTCATCCTGGACTGCCTGGCCAACTACACGCCCCGCGATGACCGCGAGTCCCAGAGGTCAGTGGTCAAGGTCGAATCGCCTGTCTGAATGATCTTGCACAGCATGATAATGTCCACCACTGCGCACTGTTCACTGTATAGTGCACTGTTTTATTATATAATGTTCGGTTTTGGTCCCCAAAGTGTCCAACATTGAGTAAAAGCCCTGGTTTTCAGCCACTGACAACGGACGCAAATCCTTGGCAATAAAAGTCGAGATAGAGGTTGTAACTCGCTTCCGAGTTGGATGGAAGCTTTGGCATCGCTTGCTCGATGCTCCTCTGGTTGGCAGCAACTACAACCGGCAGGAAAACTGATGGAAATTCTCGGATTTCTTCTCATGTTTGTCGTTTCCAAAATATTTTAGTTTAGTGCGACACAACATGTAGCCCGGCTCTTATCCAGGTCCCTTTCCCCTGGCATGCAGACTGCAGGTCACCTAGCCACGCAGGCTCGTCTGGCTAGTACCGAAGGAAAAGGCACAGAGAGATTGGAGACGAATGGACTTGTTCGCATTTATAAACAGCGCAGTCGGTTTCCGGGGACGATAAATCTGCAGCGAGAGACTGTCCAACACTGAAAAGTTGCAAAGATGAAGCCGCTTCTCGTTCGATTCTTCCGTTCCACCTTAAATGGTGCCGCTTCTACATTCTGGCGCCCCAGGCAGATGTGAGGAAAGCGGCTATAGCTGAGCTAAAGCTTAAAGCAGAGCAAAGTAGCCATGTCTGCGTTTTCGTTTGCATTGTTTAGCCTATATTAGAACATCGGCGCTCACTGAGACGTGCTAGACGTTAAATGAGGCTCCCAAGCGGGTCTGATGTTTGTTGAAAGGACAAAATGTCTCTTCTGAACGTTTGGGTTGTGACTCCTGACCTAACCTGGCTTTAATGCAGAGCCGGTCGGATTTCTCGCTCATCCAGTGGTGTTTTTGTTATGTGCCGCCACAGACTGTCCGGACGCTGCGCTCCCGCACTTCCAACTTCCGCCTTTTGCATTCCGTTATAAATTAAATCTTTAAAAATCGTTTTGACATTTGTGAATTGATTCAGAAGCGTTCACGTCTGCATTGCGTTGCATCTAAGAATCGAGTCCTGTGAAACAAACACACACACACACACACACACACACACACACACACACACACACACACACACACAAAACCTTGTATCTCCAAAATGGTAAGTTTAGAGAAGAAGGCTAAAAACATAGTTTATTGTTAATGTAAGTCAACAGAACCAGATATTTTCAAGTTATTTTGGGCCGTTTCTTTCATTCATCATAAATTTACACACAGTATAAAAAGCAACAGGTATTTTTACTAATAATAATGTCAAAAACTGGGGGGTGTGTATATATTTCTTTGTGTGTGTGTGTATATACATGTATTGTTGTTGTTGTTGTTGTTGTTGTTGTTGTTGTTGATCATTTATTTATTTTGTGCAGAAACATGTTAATTAACACCCACCTGTGTTGCTGTAATCTGTTCCACTGATGTACGACGTGTCCATCCAAACAATACTTTATATAATTTTAGGCTAAACACTAAAGCTGAACCTGCAGTCAGCGTTGACAAACACACAGCACCGAGCAACAAAATCAGTCTGTTGCGTGTGATTACTAACGTTTTTCCTGCTGCGCGCTTGCAGCTCTTTATTTCTACACGCAGCCAGTAAACCCAGTGAGCCAGCCCTGATACCCACCACTTGAGCTCACAAACCGTTGGCTGTTAAACCCACAACGACCACAGGGCTGCAAAATGAATCCCGCCTGCAAATCTTTTAGCAGATCACGCATCACGTGGGACCTGCTGGTGAACCCGCCTTGTGCTGCTCTCTACTCCCACCTGATACGGCTTGAGCACAAATAAATGAACTTTACTCACTGCTGCCCATCAGAAATGTATTATTATTATTATTATTATTATTATTATTATTATTATTATTTTTGGAGTATGTGTCAGTAAATGTTTTCTGCTTTCTGTAATAGAAAAAAAAGCCTCGAGCCAACAAGGCTGATGAAAATATGCCTAACTTGCACTTAGTGTGTTCTGATTTAATTGTTTGATCGAAAGTTAATAAATTGGAGGTTTATTGCTGCCAGCTCAGTAATTGTGATTAAGCAATAATGTGGTAGTTGTGATGGGACCAAGTAGTTCATAAGGTGTTAAAGTCCCACTTTGCAAACAGTCATTTGTATCAGTAAAACTATCAAATTAAAAAAAGACAAAAGCTTGTTGGATTAATTAATTATTAATATCAGTAAATCGTCTGATCGTTGACCAACTCGACCCAGTGCCCTCTTTATCAGGTGATGATTACCTGCCTGCTGGTAATCGCCGCTCCGTCAGTGGGCAGGTATCTGTCTCAGCTGCCGTAGTTGAAATATAACCGTAGCCTCGTTGTTCATCCTCTAAGATGGAAATCTGTCAGGTTTTGGGAGGACACGTGTGAACCGAGGGCACAGATCCTCCCTGGTCTCGGTGTCCTACACGCTGTATGAGCTCATCATTGGTCTTGTTTGGTTCTCTTCTGCAGCATCTGTGAGCGGGTGACTCCGCGGCTGTCCCACGCCAACTCCGCTGTAGTGCTGTCGGCCGTGAAGGTGCTGATGAAGTTCATGGAGATGCTCCCGAAGGACCTGGACTACTACGGGACCCTGCTGAAGAAACTGGCCCCGCCGCTGGTCACTCTCCTGTCAGCTGAGCCGGAGCTGCAGTACGTGGCTCTGAGGAACATCAATCTCATCGTACAGAAACGGTGCGTGGAAAGAACCGCAGAGGTGGAACACACTACATAGAAAAGTCGCGCCGTCCAGACTAGGACAGAGTCTTTCTCATGACGCATCTTGTAGGTGCGGTAAACTCTGGTGAAAACTGCAGCTGCTGCTTCGGTTTGGGCTTCTGGAGACTGGCTGTTTTGAAATCTGTCAAACGCAGACGTTAAGCCAGGTATCTTAACTAGGAAGCGAAAGACCACAGGGGTAAACGGTAGTTTCTTACCTTCAAAGGACATCAGAAGGGTTTCCTAGTCTCACTGGTGTGTCACTTTAAAGGAGAAGTGATAACGAGTGTGTTTACACGCGCTCAGTAATCCAGTGATGATCAGATTTCTACAGTTATCTGATTATTCGAGTGGTCATGCCGTGCCAAATCAAGTCAAATCAGGTCAGGCTTGGTCATTCCAGCTCTGTACAAGAACACAGTGAAATGAAATGAAACAACATTCCTCCAGGACCAACACAGGAACACAAGCGTGAGACAGTACAGTAAATACAGAACAGAGCCCAGGCAGTATACAGTACTGAGAGTATGTGGATGAAACCTACTATGACCCAGAGAGCTTGGCGTTTATGAGCACTGCAGCCACTGAGGTAGCAGCCAGAGCCGAGATGTGCAGTATTTGGTTGATTTGAGTAATTCCAGCAGCCAACACTGTTAAACTATTCAGATCTGCAGTCAAATCAAGTGCAGTGTTTAGGATGCAGCATGTAAACCGCGTGCACTGGTTTCTTAGATTGGACTGGACTAGAAATCTGATGATGAGAGCTGGATTTTAGCTCAGTAGTCAGATTTCTCAGTGCACTCACTCCGATTTCTTTCAGACTTCTCAGTCTGCGCGTGTGTGAAAACAGACTGCGGGTGATGGAATTGATTTTCTTCAGAACTCGGACTCGACCACTAAAACGCTAAAAGGGCCGTATTAAAAAATCGAACCGAGTCTGTGAGCCAGCTGCGTTTTTATTTGATATGTACTAAATATTTTGCCACCGTTTTATTCAAAATGTGCCGCGCCAGCAAAATAGGCACTGAATAATTATTCAAAAATAATTCTAAATAAAAATAAATTGTTTTTATTTTATATATATGTATATATATATTTTTTAAATTAATTAATTATTTTATTTTTTTGTTTAAACTGCCGATTTGCTTGAAAAGGACACCAGGCATCTTTTCTTTGTGTAACTGCGGGCCAGAGATTGATGCTGGGATCAAAACACACTCTGTGTTGCAGTGCATGCTGAGGACTGTAGTGCATCTCTGGGTGAAACGGGGTAATAAGAATAGAAAATGAAATTATTTTCTGGGGCCGAATAGGACTGTGTCACGGGCCTGACTTGGCCCGCGGGCCTTGTGTTTGACACATGGGTTCTAGATCATATATATTCATATTTTCAGCCATGAAGTTTGAGCTTTACATTACATTTGCATCTTCTGTGAGTTTATTGGCTGGTTATGAAGCCGAAATCTGATTACTGTCTGACTCATGTGGACCCTGAGCTTCCCCGTAATCTTGATTACTTAAGCCCATGTAAACGCGTTGATCTAATAACTGACAAAACCAGTCTTTTCTGCGGTTATCAGATCATAAAGTGCATGTAAATGCGCTCGGTGTTGCTAACAGTGAGTGCAAGCGGATGTATTCAGTGAGCGTTGTGTTATGAGTTGTGTGGCTGCTGGTTTCCATTTATTAGATGCAATCAGAGTTGGAAACTTTTTAAGGGCCGATTTTTGCCCCACTTGACTGAAATTCAGGGGCATTTAAAATGGAAAATCGGGGTACTTCATGAAATATTCAAAATAATGTTTTAATCAGAATAGTGAGTAGCAGTTTAATCCTTATTGAAGCAGCGAACCAGTTTATCTATGGATGAGCACATTTTCGCTGTCTCAGTGATCGGTGGGCGATCTATGTGAAGCGTCTTAGTGTGGGATTCATTTATATTCATTTTGAATTGATTACATTTAAACTTGCACACATTAACATTGATATGACTTCTAACACCTTTTGGAGCATTT
>NC_051230.1:3251153-3291153 GCF_015220715.1 Pygocentrus nattereri | reverse complement strand
TCACAGTTGCAGTGTTAGTCAGAAAAATCTGAAGGTTTTTTGATATTTTTCCCAAATCGTTCAGCCGTAGTTTTACTGTAGGCCAGCAGGGAAGTGCTTCGTGTTACATCCAGCCTCTGTAAGGAACGCGACGCTATGCCAGGCAGAGAAGGCAGTTAAACACTAACGTAGTGGAAGCCCTGATAGTTGATGAGCGTTTGTTTAATTTGCATAACGCCCCACACCCCCCTGCCGTTTCTGACTGGTCGTTATCCGATAGCGCTGCAGGTGTTTTTTGTTTTTTTTTATGGCAGGAAGATTCACTTCCTTTCATTAACACTTTATCAGGAGAAAGAGGGAGAGAGAGATGGGATCTACAGCATCCGGTAAGCTCAGAAGCTTTTAGAGTGTCTGAGCAAATGGATGCTGTGGCATGATCATTCAGCTCAGATGAGATGTTTGTTCATCTCTCATTTTATTACGCAGCAGATGTCTACCAGGAAATTGTTTTAGGTCGATAAACATAATCAGAAGCCGGTTAATTGCTCCGTTGCGGAATGTCGAATGATTAGCAGAAATGAGAAATCCATGAGGGAGATAAAGTGAGAATGTTGTGTCCAAGAAATTTCCACTTTCTAACCCCGCGTTCACACTGGCAGCAACTTTCAGCCACGTCTCGCCCAAACCGCTGGTGGCTTATTGCTTGTGAGTGTCTGAACTCCAAAGGACCGTCGTTTGCCATGATTTCACTGACTGCGCCAATCGGATGCATTCCCGCTAAAAATAAGAATCCTGGTGAGAAAATCGCTTGTGTGCTTATTTTTATTCAATCCCTGTGTCCTGTTGGGAGTCGCCACGTTGCTTCACTCCTTATTTGCATGAAGTTACCCACCACTCAACTCGGCTACGTTACTGACTCGGCCCACTTTGCATTGCCGACGTTTGCCCTGCCTCCTGTGGCCGGAAAACCGGCAGCTCTCATTGAAAATAAATGACCTCCAGCTGTCACGTCGCTGCCGGCGTGAAAGCAGGGCTGTT
Organism: Pygocentrus nattereri; assembly: GCF_015220715.1. Lineage (NCBI taxonomy): Eukaryota > Metazoa > Chordata > Actinopteri > Characiformes > Serrasalmidae > Pygocentrus > Pygocentrus nattereri. Next base: position 3,290,136 of record NC_051230.1, on the reverse strand, counting down.
CTGGGTTAATCTGGTAGTGGGAGGGCGGGGCTTTGATGACTAAAGGACAAATTAAGATGAAAATGAGTGGAATCTGTTGTGTGGGATGTCACGTTTTCAATATTGGTTAGGAATTATAGAGTCCTGTACTGCGGGCCAGGCAGAAGACGGAATGTCAGATACAGTACAGTGTGGTTTGTAGTCAAGGTGCCAGCCTTTTTAATCCAGGGTGCCGCCTGCCTCCGTCAGGAGAGCCGTCAGAGAAACACTCGACCTTCGCCGACGTGATGAAAGGAATTCAAATTACAGGTTGTTTAGCTGTTTTTCTGGCACAGCTGCCAACTGAAAAGCTGGTGGTGATTACACTAAATTCCCAAACTGTCGTCTCGTCTTCAGAGTCCGACCAAATCGGCAGTCGGTCAGATGTGATCTTAAAAGCATCCGTTTTCTGTTTGGGACAAAGTAAGAAGTAAAAACATTCAAATGGCTTGAGCGTCTCCTGCAGCTGTCAGAGCGCCTCAGCGTTATTTGGCCATAACGGCGCGGGTTTAGAGGCAGTCGTGGGCTGGAGGTCAGGGAACCAGCCCTGTGACCGGAAGGTCGCCGGTTCGATCCCCTCGGCTGACAGTCCCTGACTGAAGTGCCCTTGAGCAAGACACCTAACCCCCAACTGCTCCCTGGGTGCTGTGGACAGGGCTGCCCACCGCTCTGGGCAAGTGTGCTCACTGCCCCCTAGTGTGTGTGTTCACTAGTGCGCATGTGGGTGTTTCACTGCACGGACGGGTTAAATGCAAAGGTCTAATTCCACCGTGTGCAAAACACAGTTGGCTGATGGTTCTGAATTCAAAGTTAGAACGCTTCTCAACCAATCAGCTTGCGTGGCCAGAGCTAATGGTCAACAACATCCACAAACATGTCGACTTCTCTGAGCTCGAGCTGATCTGTAATGGACTGATGCACCATTTCAATGCGACCGGTCACAGAATTTACTTTTCACTGCTTTCTTTCTTTTCTTTTTTTTTTTAAATTGGCTTTTTAACTAAAAAATGCATGAATGTGTCTGTTTCCAGGTACGAGAGCGTGATAGCCACCCTCTGTGAGAATCTGGACTCTCTTGATGAGCCGGAGGCCCGCGCAGCCATGATCTGGATTGTGGGAGAGTATGCAGAGAGAATTGATAATGCAGACGAACTGCTGGAGAGCTTCCTGGAGGGATTCCACGACGAGAGCACACAGGTAATATAAACTTATTCATTCAGCCTAATGAGAAACTGTAGAACAGACTCGGTTTATATCACAATACCTACATTTAGAGTCGGTTATTCATTCAGCCTAATGAGAAACTGTAGAACGGACTCGGTTTATATCACAATACCTACATTTAGAGTCGGTTATTCATTCAGCCTAATGAGAAACTGTAGAACAGACTCGGTTTATATCACAATACCTACATTTAGAGTCGGTTATTCATTCAGCCTAATGAGAAACTGTAGAACAGACTCGGTTTATATCACAATACCTACATTTAGAGTCGGTTATTCATTCAGCCTAATGAGAAACTGTAGAACAGACTCGGTTTATATCACAATACCTACATTTAGAGTCGGTTATTCATTCAGTCTAATGAGAAACTGTAGAACAGACTCGGTTTATATCACAATACCTACATTTAGAGCCGGTTATTCATTCAGTCTAATGAGAAACTGTAGAACGGACTCGGTTTATATCACAATACCTACATTTAGAGCCGGTTATTCATTCAGCCTAATGAGAAACTGTAGAACGGACTCGGTTTATATCACAATACCTACATTTAGAGTCGGTTATTCATTCAGTCTAATGAGAAACTGTAGAACGGACTCGGTTTATATCACAATACCTACATTTAGAGCCGGTTATTCATTCAGTCTAATGAGAAACTGTAGAACGGACTCGGTTTATATCACAATACCTACATTTAGAGCCGGTTATTCATTCAGTCTAATGAGAAACTGTAGAACGGACTCGGTTTATATCACAATACCTACATTTAGAGTCGGTTATTCATTCAGCCTAATGAGAAACTGTAGAACGGACTCGGTTTATATCACAATACCTACATTTAGAGTCGGTTATTCATTCAGCCTAATGAGAAACTGTAGAACGGACTCGGTTTATATCACAATACCTACATTTAGAGTCGGTTACTCATTCAGTCTAATGAGAAACTGTAGAACGGACTCGGTTTATATCACAATACCTACATTTAGAGTCGGTTATTCATTCAGTCTAATGAGAAACTGTAGAACGGACTCGGTTTATATCACAATACCTACATTTAGAGTCGGTTACTCATTCAGTCTAATGAGAAACTGTAGAACGGACTCGGTTTATATCACAATACCTACATTTAGAGTCGGTTATTCATTCAGCCTAATGAGAAACTGTAGAACGGACTCGGTTTATATCACAATACCTACATTTAGAGTCGGTTATTCATTCAGCCTAATGAGAAACTGTAGAACGGACTCGGTTTATATCACAATACCTACATTTAGAGTCGGTTATTCATTCAGCCTAATGAGAAACTGTAGAACGGACTCGGTTTATATCACAATACCTACATTTAGAGTCGGTTATTCATTCAGTCTAATGAGAAACTGTAGAACGGACTCGGTTTATATCACAATACCTACATTTAGAGCCGGTTATTCATTCAGTCTAACGAGAAACTGTAGAACGGACTCGGTTTATATCACAATACCTACATTTAGAGCCGGTTATTCATTCAGTCTAACGAGAAACTGTAGAACGGACTCGGTTTATATCACAATACCTACATTTAGAGTCGGTTATTCATTCAGTCTAATGAGAAACTGTAGAACGGACTCGGTTTATATCACAATACCTACATTTAGAGCCGGTTATTCATTCAGTCTAATGAGAAACTGTAGAACGGACTCGGTTTATATCACAATACCTACATTTAGAGTCGGTTATTCATTCAGTCTAATGAGAAACTGTAGAACGGACTCGGTTTATATCACAATACCTACATTTAGAGTCGGTTATTCATTCAGTCTAATGAGAAACTGTAGAACGGACTCGGTTTATATCACAATACCTACATTTAGAGTCGGTTATTCATTCAGCCTAATGAGAAACTGTAGAACGGACTCGGTTTATATCACAATACCTACATTTAGAGCCGGTTATTCATTCAGTCTAATGAGAAACTGTAGAACGGACTCGGTTTATATCACAATACCTACATTTAGAGTCGGTTATTCATTCAGCCTAATGAGAAACTGTAGAACGGACTCGGTTTATATCACAATACCTACATTTAGAGTCGGTTATTCATTCAGTCTAATGAGAAACTGTAGAACGGACTCGGTTTATATCACAATATCTACATTTAGAGTCGGTTATTCATTCAGTCTAATGAGAAACTGTAGAACGGACTCGGTTTATATCACAATACCTACATTTAGAGGCGGTTATTCATTCAGTCTAATGAGAAACTGTAGAACGGACTCGGTTTATATCACAATACCTACATTTAGAGTCGGTTATTCATTCAGCCTAATGAGAAACTGTAGAACGGACTCGGTTTATATCACAATACCTACATTTAGAGGCGGTTATTCATTCAGTCTAATGAGAAACTGTAGAACGGACTCGGTTTATATCACAATACCTACATTTAGAGCCGGTTATTCATTCAGTCTAATGAGAAACTGTAGAACGGACTCGGTTTATATCACAATACCTACATTTAGAGCCGGTTATTCATTCAGTCTAATGAGAAACTGTAGAACAGACTCGGTTTATATCACAATACCTACATTTAGAGCCGGTTATTCATTCAGCCTAATGAGAAACTGTAGAACGGACTCGGTTTATATCACAATACCTACATTTAGAGTCGGTTATTCATTCAGCCTAATGAGAAACTGTAGAACGGACTCGGTTTATATCACAATACCTACATTTAGAGTCGGTTATTCATTCAGCCTAATGAGAAACTGTAGAACGGACTCGGTTTATATCACAATACCTACATTTCCAGTTTAACACACATGCTTGCTCTCCTTCATCTCTCGCTCCTTATTTTCTCTGTTGTAAACACTCTGCGGTCTGCTTTTGATTTAGACTGCAATAGTGTCGGCCTGCTCGCCTCTCCGAGTTTAATTCTGAGGTTCTGACTGGTAGCGGAGATTGGATCTGAAGTGATTTGGGGTTTGATGGTGCATCAGTGTAGCTACTACAGAAGCCCTGCTCCTACTCTTCAGTCCCAGAGGCCTCCTGTGCTTTACAGCAAGGATGAGTGAGGTGCGTCGGAGCGGGGAAAGCAGAACCTGAGCAGAGAGAAACGTATTGAGGCGGTGGTCAGACAACACCTTCAAGCTCTCCTGTGTACATTTCTTTTCATTGTTGTCTGGGGGGGGCAACACGCACTGCGGCCGAAAAGCTCTCCTCTAGCCTGTACGGTGGGCTTCACGTTGAGTGTTTTACATGCACTTAATAATCTAATAACTGCGGAAAGTCAGATTTAGTCATTTATACGATCAACAATGCTCTTTACATGCTCTTAGGTAACCATCATCATCCTCATCCTCATCATTAACCGCTTACTCTAGATAGGAGCCTGCAAAAAAACGGAGGGGTAGGCCTCAGGGGTAGGGGCGAGGGATGAAATGGGATTGACCCTGGTCACCCAGCAAGGCTGGTTAGTTAATGTTTGTTTTTTTTATTTTATTTGCCCAACCTCTCTGTTCACAAACCCCTCTGCTCACCTGTGCTCTGCAGGTGCAGCTGCAGCTGCTGACTGCCATAGTGAAGCTGTTCCTGAAGAAGCCTACAGAGACCCAGGAGCTCGTTCAGCAGGTGCTGAGCCTGGCCACACAGGTGAGACTACACACACACTAGTGATGGATCTTTGTCATTTTATTTATTTATTTTTTTTTTTTACTGCCGGTGTATCTTGATGGGGTATTTGCAGTGGAATTACTCAGAAAGTGCTCAGTGCATGTTCATTAAAGTGACCAGCTGCAGTGAAGTCATTGAGAACTGTGCCGTGACTCCCTGCAGGATCGATTAGTCCGAGTTTCTCACATTCATCAGCGGAATTGCTGTCCGGGTTTGCGTGTGCGTGTGAGGAACAAGCCTTTCCTGCTAATTACGGCCATGTAGGATGAAGCACCCCTCGCTTTGTGCTGCGTTTGCCTGCGTCTTCTGTTTAGAGAGTGAGACCTTTTTCTTCAGCTGTGGAAATGTGTCTTAAAATCTGAACATACTGAGCTCCACAGTGCAAAACCATCTTCTTAAAGAGCCTATTTGTCTACCCCAGGGGTCAGCAACATGCAGCTCTTTTACTGCCCTCTTGCGGCTCCACGGCCGAATCAGACTAGTAGGTAATAATAAAATAATCCTCCTCTACAGTAAAATAAAGCTCTGCTGGTCCTTCAACACAGTTTAACAGTAAATGGTCTTAAACGCTGTAGTTAATGTAGAACTGCTGATTCACCCTTTAACCCTGAAGACCAGCGCAGACGGCTGGTCACCATAGCAACACAGACAACAGTCTCGCCCAGCTAGTAGCTATGAAACAGTAAAGAGAGAGATTTAAGACGGACATCGATAATCTGGAGACGAATGGACTGATTAGTGTTTATAGTCACTCCAGCTGGTTTCCTGATACGTTTAATCTGCAACAAGAAACTGACAGAGGCGGAAGTCGTGAGGCGGAAGTCGTGAGGCGGAAGTCGTGAGGCGGAAGTCGTGAGGCGGAAGTCGTGAGGCGGAAGTCGTGAGGCGGAAGTCGCTTCTCATTCGCCAGCTTCTTGTTTGAATTGTCCCATAACACCTTAAATGGTGCAAGTAGTTGCATTCTGGCGCCTCAGGCACCGTTTAAGGTGGAACGGGAAAATTTGAACGAGAAGCTGATTTGAGCCTCGTAAGAAAACCAAATGTTAGACATTTTACTAGAAACCGTTCCACTTTTGTTGGAAAGAGGATAGATCATGGTGTGGATCCAGCTCCTTACTGGATTGGCTTAGTTTTGCTAAGTGAGGAGAAATGTCGGGATAATACGGAGCTCCGCTGGTGACATCCTGTATTAATAAAAATAACGCGTGGCCACGTCTTATTAATGCATGGAAACGAAATCCTCATGCATGGCTACAACTTAGTAAGGCGTGGGAATGAGATCACAGCTTACTAAGTCATGTCCACGCATTAGGATCTCGTTCCCATGCTTTACTAAGTCGTCGCCATGACTTAGTAAGGCATGGGAATGAGATCAGCTTACTAAGTCATGTCCACGCATTAGGATCTCGTTCCCATGCTTTACTAAGTCGTCGCCATGACTTAGTAAGGCATGGGAATGAGATCAGCTTACTAAGTCATGTCCACGCATTAGGATCTCGTTCCCATGCTTTACTAAGTCATAGGCATGATTTGATCCCCAGTGCCGACAGCACATGACTGAGGTGTCCTTGAGCAAGACTCCTAACCCCCAACTGCTCCCCGGGTGCTGCGGATTGGGCTGCCCACCGGGCAAGTGTGCTCACTGCCCACGTGTGTGTGTGTGTGTGTGTGTGTGTGTGTGTGTGTGTGTGTGTGTATGTGGTGTTTCACTTGCGGAGGTGAAATTTCCCCGTTGTGAGACTAATAAGGGTCACTTAATCTTAATGTGACGTGTTCAAATATGTCTAAATGTTCAAAATAGCTTGACTTGTCTTTTAGCAATCATACAGCAACATCATAATGTGAAATATTACACATTGTCCACATTTAAGACCCTTTTACCTTCCAAGATTTCACATTTGCAGTAATAATAATACACTTTTATTTGATAAGCACCTTTCAAGACACCCAAGGACACTGTTTATAAAGTAGCATAGAAATATATGGAAGCAATACACACAATTTACGAAAATCACCATACTGGTTCACCCCAAAGCCGCGTGGAAAAGGTGGGTTGTAAGACCTGCTTTGAACACAGCCAGGGTCAAACAGGCACCTCAGAGCTTCCACAGCTTTGGGGCCAGCAGCACCGAATGCCCCGTCACCAATAGAGCGCAGCTTAGAGGGAGGACCTTGGAGCAGGTGTGAGTCAGAGGAGCGAAGAGTGCGAGCTGGAGAGTTTAACCGCAGTGTGTTCGTATTCTGTCAGACAGAACCAAGGAACTGGTTTGGGCTGCTTTCCTGCCTGTGCTTTGTCAATGGTTTGAGAACGGTGACAAATGTTGGAGGATATTGGGTTGGAGAGCTTTGGGCATTCAGCTACACACCAACATCTGAATCAGTCTCAGTACCTGGCAGTTAAACAACAGCCTGGAGAAGCATTTTTCTTGCACCAGCTGCTGCGAAACTCTAATTTGAAGTAGTACCTTTTGCATTTTCAAGTTCAAATGGGGCAGTTTTCTCACCGGAGGAGCTTGTTTTCCTGACCGGGTCGCAATCAGTTGACCTCTATTGATTTGGGCGTGTTTACAGGCATTTTTTGCTGCAGATGTAGTGGAGGTAACTGTATTATATGTATGATAATGATAAAATATCGTCGTAATGCCCAATCAAGGTGAAATAGACACATTTTTACACACAATTTCATCGCTGTGGAAGTCTGGAACCATTTAAAGGCAGTTTAAGGCTGAAGTTGTTGTGAAATGTTCGGACAACATCTTGAAAAAAGAGGTGCGGTCAAGCTTGGTAGAACAAGTCCTCATGAGCCGAGTTCTTTGACAAACCACTTAGACAAATGCATTCATGAATAAACCAACTGTTCCTCAAGAGGTGGTTGTATGGGTTTATGTATTTTACCCTCTATGGTGATGAGAACATCTTCAGATTCAGGGAATTCGATGAAATGTGTGCATAAAGCGCAAGGCCAAAAACCGCAACTGAATGACCGTCAGACGGCACTGCATTAAAACAGCGACGTGCTTCTGTGGTGCATGTGTAATATATATGTAGTGTGTATATATATATATATAACGTAGTATATATATATAACAATGTAGTATATATATATATCGCTTATTCGGCAGTTAGACAAATATAAAGCTGTTTTACAGTACTACGCATGCATGGGATTCATTCTTTTTTAATGCCCGTGTGTCTTGATGGGGAAAGTTTCATAACCTGCCATCTCTAGTGCTTTAATAAAGCAGTAAGCCAGTCCGCTTCGCATCGTCCCTGTGATAAAATCACAGTAACGCGCAGCCTCACACAACTTTCTTTGATAAAACACCGGCCAATGCAAACTATGATAAAATACATAGTTTTCAGATAATAATTTACTAATAATAATAATAATAATAATAGACAAAAGTATTCCGCCAAGAAATTCCAAGCAACCATTGACCAATGTGCAGTCGCCCATCACTATATATTGTGGTCAGTTCATGATTATTTTTATTTATTTATTTACGTGTGTGTGTGTGTGTGTGTATGTATGTATGTATGTATGTATGTATGTATATATATATATATATATATATATATATATATACAAACACATTTTAAAAATAATAAATATAAAATAAAAATTAATTTAAAAAATTATATATATATGTGTGTGTGTGTGTGTGTGTGTGTGTGTGTGTGTGTGTGTATATATATAAATAATAATAATTAATAAAATAAAAATAAATAAGTTTTTTTTTTTTGTTGTTGTATAATAATGAACATATGATAACAGAGCACTGTTTTTAATGCAGAAACTTTTGCTTTAAGTACTTTTTGGTCACCAAATTACCACCACTAGTCTTATTCAGAGCCAATCCAGCAGCTTCTCACGCTGGGGCCTGAGTCTCAAACGGCTCCCTGCTCCCTACCTAGTGCCCTACGTACGAGTTTAAATACTGGTTCCTACAGCCCAACAGAGCAGAACACAGCTAAGAAGCAGTGATTTGGGTCTCAGACACGTCCACACTCGATACATGATGCACGGTTTGGCTGGAGAGGCTAGAACCTCTAAACTTTCATAGCTAGAACGCTGTTTAGGGAGTACGGAGCCGTTTGGGACTCAGCCTGGGTTTGATGCGACTTCTGACTGAAACACAAACATTTGAAGTGTGAAAGTCGCTCAGTGACATTTTTAGACGTTTCTACTGCAGTTTTACAGTAAATCACACCGTCAGGGCTTTAATTCAGGCCTGTGATGTTAATGATGGAGCTGTTTAGGCTGTTGGCTCTTTTATCCTGTTAGCCAGCTGACCAGCCTGGTTCTAGATAAGAACATAAGTCTCCAGCCCCTCAGTTTAAACAGAACCGGGTTCTAAGTCCATCAGTTCACTCGGGGCTCCATGTGAGCAGCATTAGAGTCAAAGATTATTCATTAACAGCACAAGTTGTGACTCGGTTCTTGAGAGGTGGTCAGAACTGGTTACCATCCAATGTGAACCACTTTAGAGCGAAATCACGCAAGGTTTATTCGACGTCCGCAGCCCGACACCTCTCACTGTAATGGATTCAGTTTCACTCACGGCTTCTCTGATGCAGAAGGCCAGGACGACCGGACTGCACACCTGCTGATGGTATAACCGTTGAACTGTGTAAGTGTAAGAGCGTTGGAGTGGATGTGCTGCTCTGTGCTGGTCAGGGAGGCTTTGAGCGAGTGCTGTTATTAACTTTGAGAGCGAGTGCCAGCGGCCGCTCTGCATGCCAGGATTCTGTCAGAATTAAAAAAAACTCTCATTTCAGCTCCGGAGCCCACGTTATGGCCCTCAGCGTCTGATTCGCTCTTGCCCTGTCTTTGGCTCTGGCTTTTATTGCAGCATCTGTAAACTGGAATGGTCTTGCATTATTTAGAGGAGAGTGCCCTGTGCCTTTGCTCTGTGCTGTCAGAGACATTAGTCAAACACACACAGCTGACCTGAGAGGAGCTGAACGCGTAACTGCTTTAATACAGACCAGCATCCTCAACGAGCTGATACAGACACACTGACGCCGTCCTGTATCAGGAGCTTCACTCGGTTAGGCTTACGTTACGGTTAGGGTCAGGATTAGGGCCAGGGTGAGGGTTAGAGATTAGGTTTTGGGTTGAGTTTAAGGTAAGGGTTAGAAACCTAATCTCTAATCCCTCACCCTGGCCCTAACCCTTACCTTAAACTCAACCCAAAACCTAATCTCTAACCCTCACCCTGGCCCTAATCCTAATCTCTAACCCTCACCCTAATCCTAATCTCTAATCCCACACCCTGGCCCTAACCCTTACCTTAATCTCAACCCAAAACCTAATCTCTAATCCCTCACCCTGGCCCTAACCCTTACCTTAATCTCAACCCAAAACCTAATCTCTAATCCCTCACCCTGGCCCTAATCCTAACCCTTACCTTAATCTCAACCCAAAACCTAATCTCTAATCCCTCACCCTGGCCCTAATCCTAATCTCTAATCCCACAACCTGGCCCTAACCCTTACCTTAATCTCAACCCAAAACCTAATCTCTAATCCCTCACCCTGGCCCTAATCCTAACCCTTACCTTAAACTCAACCCAAAACCTAATCTCTAATCCCTCACCCTGGCCCTAATCCTAACCCTTACCTTAAACTCAACCCAAAACCTAATCTCTAATCCCTCACCCTGGCCCTAATCCTAACCCTTACCTTAAACTCAACCCAAAACCTAATCTCTAACCCCTCACCCTGGCCCTAATCCTAACCCTTACCTTAAACTCAACCCAAAACCTAATCTCTAATCCCTCACCCTGGCCCTAACCCTTACCTTAAACTCAACCCAAAACCTAATCTCTAACCCTCACCCTGGCCCTAATCCTAATCTCTAACCCTCACCCTAATCCTAATCTCTAATCCCACACCCTAGCCCTAACCCTTACCTTAATCTCAACCCAAAACCTAATCTCTAACCCCTCACCCTGGCCCTAACCCTTACCTTAATCTCAACCCAAAACCTAATCTCTAATCCCTCACCCTGGCCCTAATCCTAACCCTTACCTTAATCTCAACCCAAAACCTAATCTCTAATCCCTCACCCTGGCCCTAATCCTAATCTCTAATCCCACAACCTGGCCCTAACCCTTACCTTAATCTCAACCCAAAACCTAATCTCTAATCCCTCACCCTGGCCCTAACCCTTACCTTAAACTCAACCCAAAACCTAATCTCTAATCCCTCACCCTGGCCCTAATCCTAACCCTTACCTTAAACTCAACCCAAAACTCTAACCCCTCTAACTCTAACCCCAAATCTCTAACCCCTCACCCTGGCCCTAATCCTAACCCTTACCTTAAACTCAACCCAAAACCTAATCTCTAATCCCTCACCCTGGCCCTAACCCTTACCTTAAACTCAACCCAAAACCTAATCTCTAACCCTCACCCTGGCCCTAATCCTAATCTCTAACCCTCACCCTAATCCTAATCTCTAATCCCACACCCTAGCCCTAACCCTTACCTTAATCTCAACCCAAAACCTAATCTCTAACCCCTCACCCTGGCCCTAACCCTTACCTTAATCTCAACCCAAAACCTAATCTCTAATCCCTCACCCTGGCCCTAATCCTAACCCTTACCTTAATCTCAACCCAAAACCTAATCTCTAACCCTCACCCTGGCCCTAATCCTAATCTCTAACCCTCACCCTAATCCTAATCTCTAATCCCACACCCTAGCCCTAACCCTTACCTTAATCTCAACCCAAAACCTAATCTCTAACCCCTCACCCTGGCCCTAACCCTTACCTTAATCTCAACCCAAAACCTAATCTCTAATCCCTCACCCTGGCCCTAATCCTAACCCTTACCTTAATCTCAACCCAAAACCTAATCTCTAATCCCTCACCCTGGCCCTAATCCTAATCTCTAATCCCACAACCTGGCCCTAACCCTTACCTTAATCTCAACCCAAAACCTAATCTCTAATCCCTCACCCTGGCCCTAACCCTTACCTTAAACTCAACCCAAAACCTAATCTCTAATCCCTCACCCTGGCCCTAATCCTAACCCTTACCTTAAACTCAACCCAAAACTCTAACCCCTCTAACTCTAACCCCAAATCTCTAACCCCTCACCCTGGCCCTAATCCTAACCCTTACCTTAAACTCAACCCAAAACCTAATCTCTAATCCCTCACCCTGGCCCTAACCCTTACCTTAATCTCAACCCAAAACCTAATCTCTAACCCTCACCCTGGCCCTAATCCTAATCTCTAACCCTCACCCTAATCCTAATCTCTAATCCCTCACCCTGGCCCTAATCCTAACCCTTACCTTAATCTCAACCCAAAACCTAATCTCTAATCCCTCACCCTGGCCCTAATCCTAATCTCTAATCCCACAACCTGGCCCTAACCCTTACCTTAATCTCAACCCAAAACCTAATCTCTAATCCCTCACCCTGGCCCTAACCCTTACCTTAAACTCAACCCAAAACCTAATCTCTAATCCCTCACCCTGGCCCTAATCCTAACCCTTACCTTAAACTCAACCCAAAACTCTAACCCCTCTAACTCTAACCCCAAATCTCTAACCCCTCACCCTGGCCCTAATCCTAACCCTTACCTTAAACTCAACCCAAAACCTAATCTCTAATCCCTCACCCTGGCCCTAACCCTTACCTTAAACTCAACCCAAAACCTAATCTCTAATCCCTCACCCTGGCCCTAATCGTTACCTTAATCTCAACCTTAAACTCAACCCAAAACCTAATCTCTAACCCCTCACCCTGGTTGAGATTAAGGTAAGGGTTAGGGCCAGGGTGTGGGATTAGAGATTAGGATTAGGGTGAGGGTTAGAGATTAGGTTTTGGGTTGAGATTAAGGTAACGATTAGGGCCAGGGTGAGGGATTAGAGATTAGGTTTTGGGTTGAGATTAAGGTAAGGGTTAGGATTAGGGCCAGGGTGAGGGATTAGAGATTAGGTTTTGGGTTGAGATTAAGGTAAGGGTTGGGATTAGGGCCAGGGTGTGAGGGGTTAGAGATTAGGATTAGGGCCAGGGTGAGGGTTAGAGATTAGGTTTTGGGTTGAGATTAAGGTAAGGGTTGGGATTAGGGCCAGGGTGTGAGGGGTTAGAGATTAGGATTAGGGCCAGGGTGAGGGTTAGAGATTAGGTTTTGGGTTGAGATTAAGGTAAGGGTTGGGATTAGGGCCAGGGTGTGAGGGGTTAGAGATTAGGATTAGGGCCAGGGTGAGGGTTAGAGATTAGGTTTTGGGTTGAGATTAAGGTAAGGGTTGGGATTAGGGCCAGGGTGAGGGGTTAGATATTGGGTAAGGTTAGTTTATGTTAATGGAAGTAAAATATAAAGTTTATCTTCATGTATCATTTTACTTCATCTATTTCTTAATGTAAATAACGTATAAACAGTACATCAAGATATTTACCTCGGTGTATTCAGATGCTGCACTACTGCTACTTCACTGATATTTCACAGATTTAATTTATATAGTTTATTAATCAACATTCAAAGTAAACTTTTACCAAAACTGTAAAGAAAAAAAAAGTGTTGTCATTTTTACTGAATCTCGAATGCAATATTCTCCTTTTCAAAAATCCAGGATTCGGATAACCCTGACCTGCGGGACCGCGGCTATATCTACTGGCGTCTGCTCTCCACCGACCCGGTGGCTGCTAAGGAGGTGGTTCTGGCTGAGAAGCCGCTGATCTCAGAGGAGACGGACCTGATTGAGCCCACCCTGCTGGACGAGCTGATCTGCCACATCGGCACGCTGGCCTCAGTCTACCACAAGCCACCCAGCGCCTTCGTGGAGGGCGGCCGGGGAGTCCAGCACAAGCGGCTACCAGCTCGTGCCGGCTCGTGAGTCTTGCATGATTTTTAACACTCTTGTCTTGTACACCATGGCCAAAAGTATATGGACACCCCTTCTAGCGATTGGGTTCAGGTGTTTCAGCCACACTCAAGGCTAACGGGTGTATATGTGAGTATATGTGATCTCCGTAGACCAGCGTTAGCAGTGGAATGGGTCGTACTGAAAAGCTCACTGACTTTAAACGTGGCAGTGTCATAGGACACCACCTCTGCCACAAGTCAGTTTGTGGAAACTGCTATTATTGTGAAATGGAATCGTCTTGGATGGGGGGCAGTTCTTTTACTGTCCTGCATCGGGTCCGCAACAGAATTCGATTTTTATTTAAAAATAAAATAAATTGTTTTAGCAGTAAAATAAAAACTGATCATTCTAAAACCATTTGAACAGTAAATGGCCTTAAACGCTGGAGTTAATGTGTAACTGAAGATCAGCCCAGACTGCTGATCACCATAGCAACACAGACAAGGATCTCACCCAGCTAGTATCTAACAAAAAGGCAAAGAGAGATTTAAGACGAACGTCGATAATTTGGAGGCGAATGATTTTATTTGCATTCATAATCGCTCCAGATGGTTTAGATACGTTTAATATGCAGCAAGAATCTGTCAAACTGAGAAGTCGGTGGGGTGAATTCAGATTCTCCTTTGCCAGCTTCTTGTTCGAATTGTCCCATGCCTCAGTCACCATTTAAGGGGGGGTAAATTCACTATTAATACCCTTCATTTCAGAAGAAACGTTGGTGTCTACAAACCTCTGGACATGCAGTGTGTGACTTGGTTGGGTCAGAGCGGTGAAAACTAGCATTTTAATTAATATATTGAGTGGTTTATTGATGTGGACGGAGCTTTTGTGTGATTTATGTAGTATTTGGTTTGATTTAACTCTTCATTTTACTCTCTCTTCAGCGGTGAGAGTGCTGAAAGCCCAGATGTTGGCCAGGCAGTGAGTGCAGTCTCGGATGCTCCACCTGCTGTCATTCCATCCCAGGGTGATCTCCTAGGTGACCTGCTGAACCTAGACTTGGCTCCACCCACCAGCAACGTCCCTCCTGTGCCCTCCTCGATGCAAATGGGGGCGATGGACCTGCTGGGTGGAGGGCTGGACAGCCTGGTAGGTCTACAGTGCTCATCACTGATGGTATCATCAGTGTATCATATCAGAGGTGCTGCGTTAAAGCATTAAGTTCAACCTGAGCCTCACACAATATTTGATTCACATAAAACTACTCAACTGACTAAAAAGGCACTTGCAATGACATCTTGTCAACTGAAATCATCTGTATCGTTATTTTTTGATTTTCTAGTATACACTCACCGGTCACTTTATTAGGGACCCCTTGCTAGTAAAAGGTTGGACCCCCTTTTGCCTTCAGGACTGCTTTAATTCTTCGTGTCAGACTTTCAACAAGGTGTTGGAAACGTTCCTCAGAGATTCTGGTTGGTTATTTGAGTTCCTGCTGCCTTTCTATCATCAGGAACCAAACTAAATATGGCCTGTTTTAAAAATTTATTTTTTTAACGTTTTAATTTTTTCTAAATATACTAAACACAAATAAATGGAAACTGGCTCTGAAAAATGACCTATAAAGTTTGATCGTTCTAGAGGCAGTGTTGCCTGATTATAAAACATTTGCACTGTGTTGCAGTTGGTGCACTCTGATACTAGTAATAATAATACTACTTGTAATCCTTTGCTTCACAGTATGGATAGAAAAAAATACATTAGGATTTCTGCTTCATGACTTTAAGATTTTACTTTTAACAAAATATATTTTTTGCCTTGTAAAATGTTCAAGAACAGATGGAGCCTGGGAATAATACGAAAGTGTAACATTTACAATGATCATGCCAACCGCTCCCAGATCAGAAATCCAGTTCCAGGCTTTGTTTTCCCACTGACTCAGCTGTATGTTCTTCTCCGGAAGCTCACAGATGGTTCTGCATAATCCTTGCTCCCCACCTTGACTTCTCCCCGTTCTTCTGCTCGACTTTTGACTCTTGTCTTTTCTTTGTGTTCTTCTTTGTCTCTTTCTCTCTCCTCTCCACCTGCAGATGGGAGATGAATCTGAAACGGTAATGAACTGCGGAGAATAGGCGACAAACACCAGCACATCTACTCCACACTTCATTAGGCTAACAGACGACATGCTTAGCTTTACTGTAGTGGCTTTGCGTTGGTTTCACAGCCGTTTGGCTTCATTAATGACTCAGTTCATGCCCAAACAAAGCCGCTCCTGCTGAAGTCACAACTATCACAAGTATTCTGTACCTCTATCTGAGGTACACGTGCCGTTTATTGGAAAACATCCTGTATAAATAATAGATAATGCGTGGCCATGACTTAGTAAGGCATGGGAACAAGATAATTAAGCTGTGGCCATGATTTAGTGAGCGTGGGGATGTGAACGAGATCCTAATGCCTGGCCACAACTTAGTAAGGCGTGGGAACGAGATCCTACTGCATGGCCGCAACTTAGTAAGGCATGGGAACGAGATCCGAATGCCTGGCCACAACTTGGAAAGGCATGGCAATGAGATCTTAATGCATGGCCACAACCTATGATCAGAATATTGATCAGAATATTCATCCCTAGTTTTAACAGTGAATTGAGAATTTCAAAAAACTTACGGCCGATTTAACAATAACAAACATTCTTTATTAGAAACGGGTTTAAAAAGCCTTTAAAAAGCACAGATACATATAAAACCACTGTGGTTAAAGAAAAAGACTGAGAGAGCAGTAAGAGAATGCAATGTCATGCAGATTCACTGTAGATCCATAGAGGTGATCAGTTCTAATCTATTTTTAAATTGTTATTGAATTGCTGTGTGTAATTGATGAAACACAAGAAAGTGATTTACGACTGGAGTTGCAAGGAAATTCAGCTTGTCGTTTCGTCGCGTCACCTCCACACGGTTAACAGCCAAAGCTTTTCGAATGCCGTCTTTCTCCTCATTCCACTCATTCCATCTCTCTTCTTCTTCATTGCTTTTGTCAACACCCCATCAGTCGGCCTCCCACTACAGGACGGAGGTGCAGTCTCCTCAGCCACCCGAGTGTAGCGAGAGAGAGGTCTGTGCAGGCTTCTTAGTGGACTTGGTTTAGTTAGAAGCAGATTCCCAACCTAGTCCTGCTCTTAACTGGAGAGACTGATCTCAGATCAGTGTGGATGTTTACTGATACTTCAACAGAGAATCCTGTTTCCTGGGGATTAAATCACAAAGCAGGATTATCAGGCTGTGTTCACATTACCGGGTTAAAGTGACAGAAATCCGATTTTTGCCCTAATGTGACTCGGGCTGTGTTCACATTACCAGGTTAAAGTGACAGAAATCCGATTTTTTGCCCTAATGTGACTCGGGCTGTGTTCACATTACCAGGTTAAAGTGACAGAAATCCAATTTTTTGCCCTAATGTGACTCGGGCTGCGTTCACATTACCGGGTTAAAGTGACAGAAATCAGATTTTTTGCCCTAATGTGACTCGGGCTGTGTTCACATTACCGGGTTAAAGTGACAGAAATCCGATTTTTTGCCCTAATGTTACTCAGATCTGATGTTTTCAGGGCTGTGTGGACACAAATGAGCCACATATTTCATATGTGGTCCTCGATCGAATTTCTGTCACTTACCTACACGAGTGCGAACCGCTATGTCACAGAAATCAGATCTAAGCATAAAATCCGATTTGAGCTTTCCAGCTTTTACTGTGAATGTAGCCTGTTACCTGGATAAATTAAAGGGCTCATATCCTGTTTTTCTTGGATTTATTTATTTTTATTGAGTTCTGCTTGTGTGCTTTTGAACCAAAAACGGTTCTAATTCATATTCCAACCCCTCTTTGTCGCTAGTCTGGCATATGCAAATGAGCTCTGTTCTGATTAGATCAAAGCTGAAACACTCCTTTTAACCTTAGCGTTGAATGGGCGGTGCTAAACTGCTGTAGGCCGATTAGGTGGACATATGTAAATGAGTTTGTTTTTGTGACATCACAGAAAAAGTGAAATCAAAGCGGCCTGTTTTTGCTTAGTTTTCCATGATATCAGCCCTTTAAGCCAAAGTGGGGCTTTTCAAATAGGAACACAACTAAGCTCCTCTCCTACACTCTTTTCAAAAGATGGCTCTTCAAGGGTTCTTTAGTAAAGAAAATGGTTCTGTATAGAGCCATGAACTCTCAGAGAACCATTTGCATGTTTAAAGGTTTCTTTGTATCAGTAAATGTGCTTAAGAGAGTTCTATATAGCACCCAAAAGCGTAACGATATCTGTCGTAACAATAGAAGAACCCTTTTGGGTGCTATATAGAGCCATTTTTGAAAAGGTTCTTTATAGAACCATCAGCAGAACATTCTGTATCAGTCTGAAGAGCCCTTCCGTGATTCAGAGCACCCTTTAATTATTGAAAGCACTTGTTGAGTGTTCCTGGTTCTATATAGAACCCATTTCTTTACTAAAGAACCCTTGCAGAACCATCTTTTTCAGAGTATGCTGGACAGGCGTCTGCGTGGGCTTGAGCTCTCTGAATACCTAAATAACTAAATCCTGCTTTGTGGAGTTTATATTAATTGGCAGTCATGTTCTCCGTTAGAACGTTTGTTTTAAGGTTGTTTTAAATCTTTTTTAGGATTTTTGTTTTCTGTAGTTTGTTTTTGTTGTATAGATGAACCCAGCCAGCTTCACTGACAGCATATCTTCAGTTTTCCTAACGCCGCATAATCCACTCTCACTCCATCAATAAAAACCCTCAGCGCTTTTACAGATGACCATATTTCACGCCTCCCCGCGCTGTCGCACTCCCGCTGTGGTCCATCCCTCCCCGGCTCCCTCCCCAAGCAGCAAACTGACCACTGACTCTCCGTCGGCTGCTCTAACACTTCTTCCTCTGTTTCTCCCTGCAGCTCGGTGGCGACGTCGGAGGGAGCCCTGCGGTGAGTGAGCCTGATGTACACAGTTAGATCAGCTAAGACGGGTTTGGTGTCCAGAGTTGGCTTCTTTAGTCCTCACTCGCCGCACTTAGTTCTCCAGCTCCTTACACAAAATTCCCAAACTGTCACCACCACTGGGCTTTTCAGTTGAGAGCTGTGACCGAAGAACAGCTAAACCACCTGTCCACGATCGCTCCACCATCTATTCGCCTACTGTAAAATTGTATGCCACGTTCTGTGGGAAAGGTTTACGGTGTGTTGGCGTTTGCTTGTGTTCACCGTGGCTAAACTGAAGATGGGAAGCGCTGTCCTCCTCAATTATACAACTCAGAACATTAAAACTTTAAAAAAATTACGTGAAGTTTGGTTTTATGGGGTGATGTAGGACAGTGACGGTGAATTTCAGGCTAACAGCACTGCTGATAACGTGCTGCCTTCACTTGAGACGCGAAGACTGATGGTTAGAGTAAATAGAATAAAAGCTACATGAAATGTTTTCCACTCATTTCCAGGGTGCAGCGAGTAGCCACGCCAGTCTGTTCCGAGATTAAACTGGGGTCTCCTGTCCAAGTAGCAAGAAATAAAAGGCTCCAATTTAAGGGATTGTTGTGTTTCTGAAATGTGACTGCGGCAGCACCTGTGTGTGATCTGATTTAAATCTCGTCCTCAGATGGGTGTGAGTCTGGGGGGCGCACCAGTGGGCATGCCTGCAGGTCTTGGCGCTGCCCCTGCTGTCGGAGGGGGTCTGGGTGACCTCTTTGACCTCGGTGGAGGCGTAGGCGTGACAGCAGGATCCTACATCCCTCCCAAAACGGTAAGTCTGCTCCGGTTCTCTGCTGTAGTGCTACTTGGCGCTGATCTGGCGTAATTTAGAGCTCAAAGTCCTGATTTACGCCTCCCAAATACCCACGTAAGCACGGTCACGTTTGCCACCGTTTGATTGGAAAAGCTCATTTAGGCTTGGGCCAGATAGAAAATCACAGTATGGTTCCCGAGTGGCGTAACCATCCAAGCACTGGCCCTCTCTTCACGACATTCCCGGTGATGCTAGTCATCCATGCCCAGGAGTCCAAGAGGGCACAATTGGCCTCACTCTCTCTGGGTGGGCAGGATGGCTCCGCATCTCCCCCCCTCGCTCTGCGCGATGCCGGTCAGCACAGGCGTCTGTTGGCTGACGTAGCGGGCGTAGCAGCCTCCTAGGGCTGATTGTATTGTGCTATTGGAGGTGTCCTAACTGGTGGGTGGAATTGGATACAACAACAAAAAAAAAATCACAATGCTTTGACATTTTCCTGATACACAACGTGCGTCACGATATTTAGATTCTGATATTTGATCATTTAGAACAGAAAAAATAATCGCCACATATAAAAACTACTATAATTATATAATAATCAAACCTGAAACTTCTGGTTTAATACACATTTTTCAAACTGCGCTGCCCTAAAACCAATTAAACGGGCTTAATTTTGCTCCTACTTTAATGAAACGTGTAGTTAGTCTGTTCTTTAAGTACTGAAGATGTCCACAGTGCGCTCAGAAAAGCATATTTTCACAATTTAATATGATCCTGATTATCATTATGTTGACACATCACAGTAAAAATACCTAAAAATTATGATAAAACTTGACATCTGCTTCTTAATGATTGGTTTGGTTATTTGAGTTTATCCAATCAAGTGGCACTGGGGCAGTCGTGGGCTGGAGGTCAGGGATCCAGCCTTGTGACCGGAAGGTCGCCGGTTTGATCCCCAGAGCCGACAGCACATGACTGAGGTGTCCTTGAGCAAGACACCTAACCCCCAACTGCCCCCCGGGTGCTGCGGATTGGGCTGCCCACCGCTCCGGGCAAGTGTGCTCACTGCCCCCTAGTGTGTGTGTGCTCACTAGTGTGTATGTGGTGTTTCACTTCACAGATGGGTTAAATGGGGAGGTGGAATTTCCCCGTTGTGGGACTAATAAGGGTCTCATCATTATTATTATTATTATTATTATTATTATTATTATTAAGTGCCTGATGCCGTGCCTTGCAAGTGCCTGCAAGTTCCACAGTCCCTCAAATGCTCTGCATCACTATTATTTTATTATTTAAGTTTCAAGTTTATTTAGTATTTGCACAACATGTCCGGATGCTTATGCACTGAAATGCTTGTGGTGAGGCTCAGCTAATCACTCTACAGACAGTAAATAAATAAAGTAAAATATAAAACAAAAACTCATTTGAATATATTAAATATACACAACAAAATATAGACACAAATAATGATTATATTTATTGATATCGCACTTTTCATGCCGGTGGCAGCTCAAAGTGCTCTACAAACAGGGGATAAAACAGTTATACAAGAAATTCTAAGTGTTAATTATTAATTAATCATAAGAAAATGAGAGATGAAATTAGAAGATGAACACCAAGAGATGTAGCGTTTTAATTAAACGCTGAGCTGAAGATTCATTTTTAGGTGTTAAAGGTGAGCTCTGAGCTCGACTGCCTAATAAAACTCCACAGCTTAGAAGCAGAAGAACCGAACGAGTCTCCATGATTTCCGTGTTATACTGAAGGTCAGAATCTGCAGATCTAAGACCGTAAACAGACAGACGCTCTGTGACGTTACATTTAGAGCTTTAAAATCTATCCTGAGCGATTCAGGCGGCCAGTGCAGCTCTTTTGATGCGGGAGTGATGTGATCGCTCTGTTGTTTTTGCCTGGGTGCTGTTGCATTTTGTCCAAGTTGTAAAGGACTTCCAGTAAGAAGATCATTACAGTGATCAACTCTGCTGTACAGATCCATGTTCGAGTTTCTCTGAGACGCTCCGAGACAGAAAAGTCGTAATATTTTGAGAAAAACTTCTTTCTGGATCATTTAGATCTCCTGCAACCACAGACGGTTTCCTCCGAGTCCGTCTGGCTCTTTATTCTAGATAAACACGGTTTCCTGCTCAGCCGTTTCAGCCGGTTCTTATATTAATACCAGGCTGGTGCTGATGTGCAGGAGAGGCAGGGAGGCTGAGTGTTTCTTTAAGGGTGAACGCCCCTCATTTAACACGAGGAGGTGCTGCCACTTTAATGTTGTAAGACTTTTTTTTTCTCAAAATGCCTCGTCTTTTTTTCTTAAAGTAGTTTTAATAGTTCTGTTTTTCTTATTACAGAATAGTGTGACTTACTTGAGCGATGCAGTGCGACTATTGCGTGACAGTGCGACGTTTACTAGCACTGAGAGTAAACGTTACCATGCCAGCGAGCATCACGTGAGGTCCAGTCGGCGTGAGATGAGTGTCCAGTCGGCGCGCTCGTGTTTTTAAACTGACGTCAGGCTCAGAAAAACGTCCTTCACACGCGCTTATAAAGGAAGACGTCGTGCTCTGAGGCACAGCTGGCCGTCCGCCCCGCCGCCGTCTTTTAAAGCTCAGAGTATGAACCTCGTCTCCTCTGCAGACCCGTTTCTGCTCCGCTGTGATGAACGCTATAAACCTTTCGCTGTGACGCGCCGCACATGCGCAACACGTACTTGCACCTTCCGATAGGGAATGTGATCGGATACAGGTGTTTACACGGATATTATTCTTCTGTTTAACGGATTATTTACAGGATTACGCACCTCGGTCAATTGGATAGAAGTTGTATTCCGATTGGCCTCAGTCGGATTAGTCTATTCTGATTTGAGGTGTTTAGATGGACGTATTCTATTCCGATTGAGCTATTAGTCGGATTATTAACGGATTATCAGCTGCGTGTAAACGTGGCTGCTGTCGTAGTTGGTAAACCTGTCAAGTACGCTAGTTAATAAACTAGGTTGAAATTTAGTTCAAAACGCCACCTGTCTGTCTGTCTGTCTGTCTCTTTATCTATCTGTCTGTCTGTCTCTTTATCTGTCTGTCTGTCTGTCTCTTTGTCTGTCTGTCTGTCTGTCTATCTATCTATCTATCTATCTATCTATCTATCTGTCTGTCTCTATCTATCTCTGTCTATCTGTCTGTCTGTCTGTCTGTCTGTCTCTTTATCTATCTGTCTGTCTGTCTCTTTATCTGTCTGTCTGTCTGTCTCTTTGTCTGTCTGTCTGTCTGTCTATCTATCTATCTATCTATCTATCTGTCTGTCTCTATCTATCTCTGTCTATCTGTCTGTCTATCTGTCTGTCTGTCTCTGTCTCTTTATCTATCTATCTGTCTGTCTGTCTGTCTCTATCTATCTCTCTATCTGTCTTTGTCTGTCTATCTATCTCTCTATCTATCTCTGTCTGTCTATCTATCTATCTCTCTATCTCTGTCTATCTGTCTGTCTTTATCTATCTGTCTCTCTGTCTGTCTGTCTGTCTGTCTGTCTGTCTGTCTGTCTTTATCTGTCTCTGTCTGTCTCTTTATCTGTCTGTCTGTCTCTATCTATCTATCTCTGTCTATCTATCTATCTCTGTCTATCTGTCTATTTATATATTTGTCTGTCTGACTGTCTGTCTGTCTGTCTATTTATATATTTGTCTGTCTGACTGTCTGTCTGACTGTCTGTCCTCCCCGTGTTATTTCAGGTGCTCTAATACGACTGAAACGCTCCTTTTTCTGCTCTCTCTAAACATAAAATAGCTGTGGGCTTGCGTTTCACCACCGGTTCCTTTAGCCATGATTTGGCGACAGGTGTCTGCCTTACCTGCGCTCACAGCAGTAGCGCTGCAGGTATTGTGGCCGGTGGGCTTTTCTCCAGGACTGAATGTTCTGCTTTTCCACTCCTGTGCAGGTATGGCTGCCGGCGATGAAAGCTAAAGGCTTGGAGATCTCCGGGACGTTTGCCAGGCGCAGCGGCGTCATCCACATGGACCTGTCCTTCACCAACAAGGCCATGAGCGTCATGACCGACTTCGCCATCCAGTTCAACAAGAACAGGTGAGCATTAACTCTGAACTCTCAGTTGGGGTTTTACCTTCGGTTTGCTGTAGAATTCAGAGGGATCTGTTTAACTGTGTCGAGAGTCGCGCCGCTAATTACGTGCTTTTGATTTTCGTTCCGTTTATTTCACTGTCAAAAAGTGGCAGAAATCAAAATGAAATATAATAAATTCTCATCTACTGACTCGAGTCAGCATCGACTCGCTGTAATCCGCTGCGCAGATCAGCTCATTTTTGCTTCCTCCTTTTTCACTTTGTTTTAATCTTAAATCTTTAATCTTTGTTTTTCCTTCCATATTTTTAATTATATCCTTTTTTCTCTCTCCCTTTCTACTCCCTCTTTCCCACTTTCTTCTCTGTATCTTTCTCTCTCTCCCTCCCTTTCTTCCATTCTCTCTCTCTCTCTCTCTCTCTCTCTCTCTCTCTCTCTCTCTCTCTCTCTCTCTCTCTCTCTCTCTCTCTCTCCTTCTTTCTTCCATTTTTTTCTCTCTCTGTCTCGTTCTTACTTTTTTCCCTCTCCCTCTCCCTCTTTCATCAATTGTCCTGTCTGTCTGTCTCTCTGTAGTTTCGGTCTGGCTCCTGCTGGTCCTCTGCAGGTTCTGACTCCACTCAGTCCTAATCAGACGGTGGATGTCAGTCTGCCGCTCAGCACCACCGGCCCGGTGATGAAGATGGAGCCTCTCAATAACCTGCAGGTGACCGTGTTTTAATATTAAACTGCTCTTTAATATCTAACCTGGTGACATCGTCTCTGTGTGGGATGTACATAACGTACTCGTGGGCGTTTTCTCTGCGGTGTTATTTATTCAAGCCTGTGGCTTTTTTTCCCCCTCCTGCTCTAAAAATAAGGCGCCCCCACAGGCAGGAGGTGCGTGAAGTGCCAGATTACACAGCTGCTGGAGTAAGATAATCTCTTAGAACAACACTGGTAACCTTAGGATCACCAATACAGCCTTACGGTCTGTCTCTCGCTCAGAGTGAGAGGTTCTCATCAGCTGTCGCACTGCACTGTATGTCCAGAGGTTTGTGGACGTCTGCTTGTGAATGAAGGGAATTAATTAGGAGTTTGTCTCCCTTTCCTGCAGTAACAGCATTTACTGGAACATTAAGGTGAGGGATTGACTGCAAGATGAGAGAGAGAGAGAGAGACAAAAATACAGAGGGGACAGAGAGAGGGAGAGAATTACAGATACAGAAAGCGAGACATATAGACAGAAAGACATGTGCAGATAGAGAGATAGAGAGAGGTGTGTGTGTGTGTGTGTGTGTGTGTATATATATATATATGTGCAGAAACAGTGCAAGAAGCAGATGGAGACATAAGCAGAGTGAGCAGCAACAAATGGAGGAATGCTGTGTGTGTGTGTGTGTGTGTGTGTGTGTGTATGCTTGTGTAGTGCTGTGTGTGTGTGCGCTTGTGTAGTGCTGTGTGAGTGTGTGTGTGTGTGTACGCGCTTGTGTAGTGCTGTGTGAGTGTGTGCGTCTGGTGCTGTGTGTGTGTGTGTGTGTGTATGCTTGTGTAGTGCTATGTGTGTGTGCGCTTGTGTAGTGCTGTGTGAGTGTGTGTGTGTGTGTGTACGCGCTTGTGTAGTGGTGTATGAGTGTGTGCGTCTGGTGCTGTGTGTGTGTGTGTGTGTGTGTACGCACTTGTGTAGTGCTGTGTGTGTGTGTGTGTGTGTGTGTGTGTGTGTACGCACTTGTGTAGTGCTGTGTGTGTGTGTGTGTGTGTGTGTGTGTGTGTGTGTGTGTGTACGTGCTTGTGTAATGCTGTGTGAGTGTGTGCGTCCGGTGCTGTGTGTGTGTGTGTGTGTGTGTGTGTGTGTGTGCGCGCTTGTGTAGTGGTGTGTGTGTGAGTGTGTGCGTCCGGTGCTGTGTGTGTGTGTGTGTGTGTGTGTGTGTGTGTGTGTGTGTGTGTGTGTGTGTGTGTACGCGCACGCGGTTGTGTAGTGGTGTGAGTGTGTGCGTCCGGTGCTGTGTGTGTGTGTGTGTGTGTGTGTGTGTGTGTGTGTGTGCGCGCTTGTGTAGTGGTGTGTGTGTGAGTGTGTGCGTCCGGTGCTGTGTGCGGTTCTGCCTGGCTGTCTGTATGAATTATTCAGACTCTTACCTCGAGTTGCTGTCCTTGCTCTGCGCCACGCGCTCCAGTCGATGCTGCGCGCCACTCTCGACCTTTACCAGCGCTTCATAACTCCGACGCTCGATGCGAACACTACCGCCGGAACTGCAGAGCTCAGCCTGATCCCAGCGCAGACTCCGAATACTCAGGAATAAGAGCGCAGCCTCTGGGGAAGAGAGGGAGGTCAGAGGTTCAGTCAGTAAATCAGCCGCAAGTGAAGGCGGCGGTAGGGGAATGTGATCACGCTGCTGATACAGTACGGCACAATCAGAGGGGGGAACAAGTCTCAAGTCTTCACACTCGTCCCGAGTCCTGACTCAGTACAGGCGAGTCTCGAGTCGAGATCCAGCTCAATAGTCTTAATCTTCGAGTCCTGAACAAGTCAGTCTGCATTCTTTAAGGCCACAGCGCTGAATAAGAGTAGCAGTACTGTAGAACTGGGAACGTGTGAAGCTGAAGTCGACATTTTTCGCCAGCAGCTTCGGATTTGAATTTTCTGTTCCTCGTTAAATGCAGAAGCAGTAACGTTCCAGCTCCTCACTGCTGCACCGTTTAAGGTGGAACAGGGAATTCCAGCGAGAAGCTGTGGAATAAGAAGTCAACTTGAATGTTGCGCTTGTTTCACCCGCCGCAGCTGTTAAAACCGCTGGAACGGGGACGCTGTGTTTCTTTTGTTTTGCTGTCATGAGTCGGTTCACCTGCTGACTTTCTCCAGTAGGAGTTTAAGCGCTGAGCGAGGGGCATTGATGCTGTTGACGCTTCTCATGTTTCCACTTGTGGTGGTGAATTCGAGCGAAACACAGCGACAGACATCTGACGATGTTGCTGTACGTCAGGATGCGAATCCCTTCACATGAAAAGTAACCGACTTTGTAGAGTCCCGTTTGCATTCATATGCCTTTCCACGTCTTTTCCACTTGGCGTCCCGAGTCTTTCCGAGTCTTAAGGTTGAGATCAAGCTGAAGTTCTTTCTCGATTTTCTCGAGTCGAGTCTCAAGTCATCAAGTTCGTGACTCGAGTCCAAGTCAAACGACTCGAGTCCACACCTCTGTGAAGAAGAAAGCAGACCAAAAAAGCGAAGAGAAAGACGGGAGAGAAGGGAAAAGTAGGAGAGGAGAGTTAGAGGGACGGAAAAAAGATGTGAAGAGAGAAGGTGAGGAACGAAGGCAGAAAACAAGTGAGAAGAAAGGGGGGGGGGGAGAAGAAGAAGGAGCAGGAAAGTGGGTGAAAAGGGACCAAGATGTAAGAGAGGGAGAGAAAAATCCTTAATGTTTCCGTGTCGCTGCTGTTCGAACAAAACAACATCCAAAATGCATCTCCAAAACGGGAACTTTACAGGAGAAGGAAAACTACTTTTAATGTAAGTCAATGGAACCAGACGTCTTTCCATGTAATTCTGGGGCATTTCTGTTGGTCCGTTCATCCTGAAATTTACACACTGGGTTATTTTCAAATTACATCAATAACTGAAAAACGGAAAAAATGAAGATATGAGGTTTTTATTCCGACTGTGGCGATGTGCAAATACGCCGATATTCCAGTCCAAACGGGCTTCAGTCATTCCCACTCTTTAAACACTCTCACCCCCTTCCTCCCCTTTTCTCCCTCTCCCTCCTGTTTCTTCTCTCTGCTCTTCTCTTTTTCTCCCTCTTCTTTCTCCCTCCCTCTTTTTCTCTGCTGTTTCTCTCTTCTTTTCCTCCTGTTCTATCCCCTCCCCCTCTCTCTGTCTCTCTCCTGCCTGTTTGTTCTCTCTATATTCTCTCCTCCTGTTCTCTTTCCCTTCACCCCTCTCCCTCTTTTTTCTCTCTCCCTTTCCTCCTGTTCTCTTTTCCTTTACCCCCCCTTTACTCCTGTTGTCTTTCCCTTCATTCCCCTTTCTCTCTTTCTTTCTCTTCTTTTTCTCTCCCTTTACTCTTGTTCTCTTTCCCTTCATTCTCCCTTTCCCTTCATTCCTCCTCTCTCTCTCTCTCTCTCTCTCTCTCTCTCTCTCTCTCTCCTGCCCTCTCTTTCCCTCTTTCTTTCTCTACTTTTTCACTTCCTTTCCTCCTGTTCTTTCCCTTCACCCCCCCATCTCTCGCTCTCGCGCTCTCTGTCTCTCTCTCTCGCTCTCTCTCTCGCGCTCGCTTTCGCTCTCTCTCTCTCGCTCTCTCTCTCTCTCGCTTGCTTTCTCTCTCTCTCTCGCTTTCTCTCTCTCTCTCGCGCTCTCTCTCTCTCTCTCTCGCTTTCTCTCGCTCTCTCTCTCTCGCGCGCTCTCTCTCTCTCTCTCGCTTTCTCTCGCTCTCGCTTTCTCGCTCTCTCTCGCTTTCTCGCTCTCTCTCGCTTTCTCGCTCTCTCTCGCTTTCTCGCTCTCGCTTTCTCTCTCTCTCGCTTTCTCTCTCTCTCTCGCTTTCTCTCTCTCTCTCTCTCTCGCTTTCTCTCGATCTCTCTCGCTCTCTCTCGCGCTCTCGCTCTCTCTCGCGCTCTCGCTCTCTCTCGCTTTCTCTCTCTCTCGCTTTCTCTCTCTCTCGCTTTCTCTCGCTCTCTCGCTTTCTCTCGCTCTCTCTCGCTTTCTCTCGCTCTCTCTCGCTTTCTCTCGCTCTCTCGCTTTCTCTCGCTCTCTCTCGCTTTCTCTCGCTCTCGCTTTCTCTCGCTCTCTCGCTTTCTCTCGCTCTCTCGCTTTCTCTCGCTCTCTCTCGCTTTCTCTCGCTCTCTCTCGCTTTCTCTCTCTCTCTCTCGCTTTCTCTCTCTCTCGCTCGCTCTCGCTCTCTCTCTCTCTCTCTCTCTCTCTCTCTCTCTCTCTCTCTCTCTCTCTCTCTCTCTCAGGTGGCCGTGAAGAACAACATTGATGTGTTCTACTTCAGCTGTCAGTACCCCATTAGCCTGCTCTTTGTGGAGGACGGGAAGATGGGTGAGTGAGGGGGTTTAATCAGTTCCTCTCTGACGCTTCAAACCAAACCCACGTCAGCAGGAGTTCAGGAGTTCAGCTGCCTGATGCGATACATAGACCTGAGGTGCTGTTTATTTTTATGGAGCGGCTGTTTGTCGGTATGTTACTCCTGCACTGACGCTGTCCGACGTGTCCTGCTAGTATTTGTATTTGGACGTTCTTCTCCGCGGATTGGTCGGGTTGGTCGTTAGGGTTTTTCAATGCTTAGTTTCACGAGCACTCTTCACTAACGAAGTCCACACTTTCAGAGCAGGAGTCTCTGCAGTGCTGTAGTAGAACTCTAGCTGACTATGGCTGCCTTTAAAGGCCTAACAGTGCAGATAAGGGATGATGACAACATTCATTGCAGTTTTAGTTTCGTTTAATTGCCTATTATTGATCATTACTTGTCTTCATTAAAAAAGAATCACTCTCAGTAGCCGCGTTTACATGCAGCATAATAATAATAATTAATAATGTTAATAATCCGACTAATGGCTCAGTCGGAATAGATTATTATTATTATTATTATTATTATTATAAACACCTCGGTCTTAATCTGTAATCGGAATGTATTCAGTCTTATTGGCAGAAATCTTTGCGTGTGAACACAGCCAACGAATCGAGTTGTAATGATTTTGGACATTTGAAAAAGTGAAAGAGAGGAAACCCACACCAGCAGGATCTCACAAATGCACTTTTGGTTCTGTTTACAAATATAATATCAAGTCAAATTAAACATTTGCTGTTCCAAAAGTGCACGTATGTAATTACTCAATCATCAGCACAATTGCCTAATCAGTTGTTATTATTATTATTATTATTAGTAGTAGTATTATTATAGATGGATACATAATATACAATAGCGTTTTTGTTATTTTAACCATGATGGTATTTTTTTTCATGTATTTCTATGATACAGTTAAACTCGAAAATAAGTGATCGGTCTAAAATTGAGACTGCAAGTTTGAGTCACAGCGTTGGCGAAACTAAAACGAGTGCGCCAATTATCACGAGTTATTAGTGACATTTCCTCAGATAATGATAAAACCTTGCCTCATCAGTATCAGCCAGACTGGTAAATAACACCAGTGAACCATTAAATCAGTAAAATAAATAAAAATTAAACAATTTTCACACCTACACTCTGTTTTCTCTCTGTTTCTCTCTGTGAGCAGACAGACAGGTGTTCCTGGCCACCTGGAAGGACATTCCCAGCGAGAACGAGGCTCAGTTTCAGATCAAAGACTGTCACCTCAACTCAGGTGAGAAGACAGGAGGGTGGACGGAGGGGCGGAGCGGTTAATAAAGAAAGTGAGAGGGTGAAAAGGGAGCTGTGCTGTCCGCAGAGACACTACGTTACAGTTTCCCGGACCCGGATTAAGCCGAAGCTCAGACTGAAAGGAGCAATACTGCTTCATTTACGCTGAAATTTCGTCCGGTTGGTTTAATCCATGCCTGGGAATCTGGCAGTACGTGTCCAGACGTTTGCAGATTCCAGCGTTTCTTCTGAATTGAAGGGTATTAATAGAGAGTTTGTCCCTCTCTGCTGCAGTAACAGCGTCTACTCTTCTGGGAAGGCTTTACACTACATGTTGAACCTTGCTGTGAGGATTTGATTGAGCATCAGTGAAGTCAGGGTCAGTTCTGAATCACTAACTCATCCTCAGTGGAGCTCCATCACTCCAGAGAACGCAGTTCCACTGCTCCACAGTCCAGAGCTGGGGCGGTTTATACCCCTCTAGCCCACGCTTGGTAGTAGGCATGGTGGGCTCAGGCTCATGTACAGCTGCACCCGTTCTGTCAGTCAGTGCTTTTCTATGGAGATTTATAGAAGCTGTCCTTGTGCGCTGGAAAGCAATGGGTGACCTCAGATTACCTGAACTCTCTCGTTAGACTGAATGTCTGGATGTGTTGATTGGGAAACTCAGGCTGATGCTGAGGAGCACGTATGAACATGTGCAACCTGGTACAGTTCCTTCTAAGACAGGGGTGTCAAACTCACCAATAAAGGGACCATATTAAAAACATCTGAACAAATCTGTGGGCCAAAGGGGAAAAA
This sequence comes from Pygocentrus nattereri, assembly GCF_015220715.1. Lineage (NCBI taxonomy): Eukaryota > Metazoa > Chordata > Actinopteri > Characiformes > Serrasalmidae > Pygocentrus > Pygocentrus nattereri. The sequence goes on along the minus strand of NC_051230.1, from coordinate 3,259,504 downwards.
AAGGTTTTTATTTCCTTCTTAATTAATGATGTGCTGTAACTCCAACTGGCCACTGTTTTATTCAAAAATGCAAAAACCTCAGCAGTGAAGTTGAGACCCTTGCAGTAGACCTTGAAATATTACATGAATACGTCCCCAGGAGCTCGGTCTTTTCAGCCCACCTGTCTGCTTGTCTAGAATTGTGTAGAACTGAGGGAGTTGTTTGGGTAGGAGAGTCAGAGCAGCATTACGGTGCAGAACATTGTGATTGAGGTGCAGAACATTGTGAAACTGGCTAATATTAATAGAAAATCTTTATATTTTCACGGGCTGGAAAGGATTGTTTGACAAATTTATTTGTAGCGCTTTTTACAACGGATGTTGTCACAAAGCAGCTTTACAGAATTTCGGAAAAGACAAAGTTTTAACAGGATTGTAAGAATGTACAGAAACCCCCCGGTGGGCAAGCTGGGAGTCTATGAGAACATCAGTGTAAGGTGGGCAGCTCGTCCAAGGCAGGTGGTGGTAGCTGGGCATGGGCAGCTGGTCTGAAGTGGGTAGCAGGAGGGCTCGACAGTCGGTCGTCCTTCAGTGTCCAGGCGGACATGTGGGTGATTGTATAGTCGGAAATATACTATCGCTCTCTGTCTATCGCTCTCGCTCTATTGCTCTATCGCTCTATCGCTCTCTCTATAGCTCTCTTTTTCACTCTATCGCTCTCTGTCTATCGCTCTCTGTCTATCGCTCTATCGCTCTCTCTATAGCTCTCTTTCTCACTCTCTATCGCTCTCTTTCTCACTCTCTATCACTCTCTCTGTCTCTCTCTCATTTGTATTTTCATGGGACCATTGGCTCAAGGGGGCCTCGAGAGGCTGGCTACCTTTGCCCCAGGTTTGGCCCGTTTTTTTTCTGCAGTGTCTGTCTCTCTAGCTCGCTCGCGCTCTCTCTCTCTCTCTCTCTCTCTCTTTCTGTTGGGGTCTGTTTTTAAATGCCGGAGGTGATGTGTGAGCATGTCTTTGTAATTAGTTTAAAGTGCTGTGAAGCTGTTCTCCGTGGCTGTGTATTACTATTCAGTAATCCTGACCTGGTCCGGCAGGAATCCGCTAATAAACACTGAAAACACTCACAGCACTATCTAATTGAATCCACTGTCCTTTTTCTGCCCCGCGTCTCGCTCGCTCTCACTCTCCGATCAGACTTAAAACAAGAACCAGCAATTAAAACCAAGCGAAAAGATGTCTCAGTTAAAACGGACAAGACGGTGCTCTTGTGAGGTCATAGTCATGTAATTAAAGGAAGAAGGCTATTACACAGAACTTGGTGCTCGCAAAACAGAAGCTCTAATTAAAAGAGCTTTAAGCTGTGGTCGCAGAATGAGGCTTAATGATTTTGACTCGGGGCGAGTGAACAGAAGACTCATTATAGGCTCGACCTCTGTGTGTGTGTGTGTGTGTGTGTGTGTGTGCCTTGTTTAAATGTGTGTGTTTGTCCCTGCATTCGCACCGGTCGCTGAATCCTGGCGACAAGAGGCATCACAAACATAGGGGATGTGAAGTGGAGAGTCGGCGACGCAACAAAGTTGAGCATCACCAATAGCAACAGTGGCAAAAAAACCTCCCTAAGAGCACGAGAGAAACCTTGAGAGATTCAGAAGGGGAGCCCATCCTCAACCTAGTGGGGAAAATTGTAGCATTTGCACTCGCTCTGCTGCATTTGTAGCAGGGATGTTTTTTTTCACACACTATCACTCCGCTGAATCACACCGTTGCTAAGCAACGACTCTGACAGCTGTAGGAGACGCTTGAGCCGTTTGAGCGTTTTTACTTCTTACTTTGCCCCGAACAGAAAACGGACACTGTTAAGACCACGTTTGACCGACAGTCGATTTGGTCCGACTCTGAAGACGAGACGACACTAAATTCCCAAACTGTCGTCACCACTGAGCAGCTTTTCAGTCGGCAGCTGTGACAGAAGATCAGCTGAACAACCTGGAATCAGCCAGAAATGAACCCAACACCATTCGCCAGACGTGTCTGATCTTCAGAGTCGGACCAAATCAGACTGAGCCATAAAACTGACCCAATAGTAACCAGAAAAGCTGCTCAGGGGTGACGACAGTTTGGGAATTTAGTGTAAGGAGCTGGAGAACGAACTGCCGGCTGAGCAGCGAGTGGGCGGAGCTCGTCACTCTGATGTAGCAACAAGCTGCTCGTTAAGGAGCTTTAATTAGGAGGAAGGAACTGAACATTAAAACATATTAAACGCCGCGTTCACGGCCAGTTTATTCATTTCTTACTGTATTTATTTACCTGCTGTATTAAAGCAGTAGAGCACTCGAGGAGGGAGTTATCACCAATAACATCACGGCTGTGATGATCTACGGCCACCAGATCACAGCCGAGACGTTATCTCACGATAACGCTCTCCCTCTCGGGTTCTGCTGCTAGCAAAAACAAAGATGTATTGGGCTGCGCTCTGCTGTGCTCTGTATCCCAGGATTTTGTTTGGTGAGTAAACCCCACTGTGTGTGTTAATGTGTGCCTTTCTCTCCTCCACAGACGCTGCCAGTAACAAACTGCAGGGCAGTAATATCTTCACAGTCGCCAAGCGCACAGTGGACACCCAGGACATGCTGTACCAGTCTGTCAAACTGACCAACGGCATCTGGATGCTGGCAGAGCTGCGCATTCAGACGGGCAACCCCAACTCCACGGTGAGCAGGGAGAAGGAGAAAAGGGCAGAATAACAGCAGGACCCAAATGAAATCAATGTTTTGTTGCCAATAAAGATTTTAGGTGCTAATGGGGGTTGGAGATTAGTTAAAGGGCCCATATCATGTAAAGCTGAATCTCCTGAAGTGTCACTGCAGTGCTGAGAATGATCCACCACCCAAATACTCCCTGCTCTGTGAGGGTCCATGGGGGTCCTGACCACTGAAGAACAGGGTAACAGAGTATCAGAGAAACAGATGGACTACAGTCTGTAACTGTAGAACTAGAGTGGAACTATGTGGTCAAAGGAGCTGATAAAGTGGACAGCGAGTGCAGAAACAAGGAGGTGGACTTAACAAAGCTGACCAGTGTAGAATTTGGAAGGTCTGGCTGTTAAGCAGTCCTTTTAATAAGGTCAGTGTCAGTGCAGATACTAATCCATTATATCAAATCAGTGAGTCACTACCAGTCAGACTGAGTGCTGGTGGCTCTTTGGCAGAGTTAGAATAATGAGGCAAGTTGGCACGTGGGAAGAAGAGAGGAGTGTGTGATGGAGGAGTGTGTGTGTGTGTGTGTGTGTGTGAGAGTGTAGTGGAAGCATGGCAGGATTCGAGTGAGTGAGATAATGAACAAAGCAAGAGAAGAAATGAGGCTGCATTGTTTCTATAGTGACCAGTTTATAAATATTCTCAGTGTTAAATGGTTTCTCTTGCTCACTCTCTCTCACAGGCTCAGGCAGAATGTAGGCCCTGGTTAAATAACATGTTTTTGTTGATTTTCAAAGGGAGAATAAGTTTGAACATCATCTACAGAGAACACGCTTCAATATGCAATATGGGGTGGGGGGGTTGGGGGCGAGGATGTGTTGAGCCGGGGTTGCACTACATGGCTTTTACCCCAATTGTAACCCCAATTTTCAGTCTGGCCGAGTCCGAGACGGTCGGTCCTAGTCTGCAGATTTTGGGTCAGTCGGAGTCGGCAGCTGGAGAGAGAATTGAGTCGTGTTTGAGGAGCGCAGGATGAGATTTCTGGCCTCCGAACGAGTTTCAGACCGAATGAATGGCGCGTCGACCCCGAGGCTTGGCGTGTCGACCCCTGAGGCTTGGCGCGTCGACCCCGAGGCTTGGCGCGTCGACCCCGAGGCTTGGCGCGTCGACCCCGAGGCTTGGCGCGTCGACCCCGAGGCTTGGCGCGTCGACCCCGAGGCTTGGTTTATTCTCAGTCGACAAAACAAAGCATATATTGAATCAGGGGTGCCCAGACTTTTGCTTTGGCTGTGCAGCAGAAAGTCTTTAATGAATGAATTGGCTGCTGTGGCTGCTGTGATGATCCCTCACGTGTCCAGAGAGGTGACCTTGCCTCTAGAGTCCTCTCACCTTTTAATCACTGCAGCGCTTTAGGGGCTCACTCTCTCGCTCTTTCTCGCTCTCTCTCTCTCGCTCTTTCTCTCTCGCTCTCTCTCTCGCTCTCTCCCTCCCTCCCTCCCTCTTTCTCTCGCTCTTTCACTCTCGCTCTCGCTCTTTCACTCTCGCTCTCGCTCTCTCCCTCTGTCAGTCTCTCTCACCCAGTCTGCCTTTCTGTTTCTCGTCTCCCCCTTTCTCCCTCTCCTCCCTCGTTCTTTCTCTCTCCTCCGCTCTCTTCTCTTTCTCGTCTCCCCACCTCTCTCTTTATCCTCTCTCTCTCTCTCTCTCTCTCTCTCTCTCTCTCTCTCTCTCTCTCTCTCTCTCTCGTGGTTCTGCCTTGCTGAAGTTAATTTCAGAGCAGGATTGTATTCAGAATCTCCTGCTGATGTCATTAAGATTTCTGTTGGGAAGCAACAGAAGTTTCCGTTTTCGCTGTTGAAGCTTTTTTTATTCCTCCCTTTTTCTGAAAAACACTAGGATAATGTTTTTTTTTCCTCTGTTTGCACAGCATCAATCAATCAGCATGAAATCTGTCCCGTTACGTTTACTGTGCTACTGCTGGACGATATTAATGAAGTTCAACTGCACGTTTTCCTAGTTTGCCTCGGTCCCATCAGTGAATTGGTGTTAGTAAGGTAATAATGAACCCGTGCTTCCTCAGCACTCACGCTTCTACTGAAATTAGACCAAGGAGCACCTTACACAGAACTGTAAATGCTAACCAGACAGAAGCGAGTTACTGTGTGTTTAGAGGTAAAATCAGTGTAGCGCCTCAGCTGCAATGCTAACTTCTCCTCTCTGTGATTTCCTGCGTTGGCATCCAGCCGGCTGCGTCACACGCCCGCTTTCCCTCGCCGGGTTTAATGCTGCTATATTAATCCGGGGGCCTGCTGGCCCGTTAGCTGTCGGAGTTGCTCAACCATGTTCTAGCTGTTAGGAAAATGGGTCAAAAGCAATAATAGATTCTGTTTACAGCATCAGGCAGTGAATCCATAAACATTTCACCTATGAGCTTTCTGTGAGGGAGGCTTTAGACGCGAATAGAGGTTAATTTAATCTCATTTTCATACATGAACACACTATCTACCAAAATCTGATGCTTATAGATGTAAAAAATCCACATCCAATACAAGAAATTCGGGTGTAAAACAGCATTTAGTGCCATTTTTGCTTGGCTTGGAGAAGCCACTGTGTTCTTACATGTATTTGTGTTTGTTTTTTTATATATATATGTATGTATGTGTGTGTGTGTGTGTGTGTGTGTGTGTGTATGTATGTATGTATGTATGTATATATATATATATATATATATATATATATATATATATATATATATTATATTGTGTGTGTGTGTGTGTGTATATATATATATATATATACTTGGCTTGTGTTTGTTTTTATATATATATGTGTGTGTGTTTATATATTAATATATATATATTAGAATGTATTAATATATATATTAGTATGTATTTATATGCATATATAAAAAATAGTTGATGTATGGTTCTTATGGTGGAAATATGGTTCTTATTAAAATTGAAGAATTCCCGAATAATACACCACCATTTAATCTACAGAGAAAGGTTTCCTTAAGCATGCAAAACACTTTTACTTGAAAATTAAATTCATAAATACACTGTACCATGATATATTCCTAAATGATCAGACAGCTTGGTTATAGCGTTATTTACATTTTTGACCATATTGTCCTCTATAAGTATTTTAGAGCTCAGCGAAACAGATTTAAAGGCGGCGCCATGAGATTCATAACTGTATTTTTAATCATTTAATGTGACCTACAGCTCCCAGTAAACGACATTACAGTAAAGTAAGTTTATAAATCTGCGCTGCTAAAACTGACCATTGGTTTTGTTGCGTGACTAAAGCCAGTACAGACGATATCGCCCGGCGCTGCGTGTGCGTTTGTTTGTGGTCATGTGTTGGTGTCTCGGTGTGCCGTGTTCTGGGGGTGGCTTGTTTATTTTATTGTCTTTGTTTACCTGTTTAATGTTGTTGTGTCTGTGTTTGTGTCTGTATGTTCTCGTCTCTGCCTTCGCCGATGCGGATGACTCCGCGTTCCAGGATCTGGAGGTTGGCGTTATTTTTCTTAGCGGTTTGAATTCGAATCTTCCGTCCTCACGCCGCCGCACTTCTTGGCATGCTCTGTTATCTGCTCCGCACCACTTATCTCTTACAACACAATCAGTTTTCTAGCACTTGGCTAGTTTTGGATCTACTATCACTAGTGTAACTGTTTTCTGCCGTCTCTTTCAGTCAGCAACTCTGTTGGACTAAAGGTATTTTGAAAATCTGCTATTCGGGCAATTAAGGGTCAGTTTCCTGGACAGGGGTGTTAAGCCTGGTGCTGCACTACATTTTTCTGTTAATGGAGAATCCCTGTTCAGAACGCTGCGTCAGTGGAAAATCTCTGTTCGGATCGCTGCGTCAGTGGAGAATCCCTGTTTGGAACGCTGCGTCAGTGGAGAATCCCTGTTTGGAACGCTGCGTCAGTGGAGAATCCCTGTTTGGAACGCTGCGTCAGTGGAGAATCCCTGTTTGGAACGCTGCGTCAGTGGAGAATCCCTGTTTGGAATGCTGCGTCAGTGGAGAATCCCTGTTTGGAACGCTGCGTCAGTGGAGAATCCCTGTTTGGAACGCTGCGTCAGTGGAGAATCCCTGTTTGGAATGCGGCGTCAGTGGAGAATCCCTGTTTGGAACGATGCGTCAGTGCAGAATCCCTGTTTGGAATGTGGCATCGGTGGAGCATCTCTGTTTGGAATGCGGCATCGGTGAAAAATCTCCGTTTGGAACGCTGCGTCGGTGGCGAATCTCCGTTTGGAACGCTGCGTCGGTGGCGAATCTCCGTTTGGAACGCTGCGTCAGTGGACAATCTCCGTTTGGAATGCTGCGTCGGTGGATAATCTCCGTTTGGAACGCTGCGTCGGTGGACAATCTCCGTTTGGAACGCTGCGTCAGTGGAGAATCCCTGTTTGGAATGCGGCGTCAGTGGAGAATCTCTGTTTGGAATGATGGGCCAGTACTAGGCTTAATCCCTCTGAGAGACTGCAGGGGGTGTTCTTTCATAGCTGCTGTTGCTTGGACAAGCTTTGTGGAATGCTGACAAAAATCCCATTCAACCTAACCGGACGTTCTAGTGCAGGTTTTGTCAGTTTAGAGCACATTCCTGATTAACTTCTACATTTGTAAACGTGGGAAAGGCCACGCTGTTCCGTCGGATCGGGTGTAGTTTTTGTGTAGCGTCACCAACATTAATGTCCAACGTGGTCTGAATCGGTAGTGTAAAGAATCTGTTTTACCAGCTTTCCGGAAAGCTTGTCCGTCTTAGAATCTGGATATCCTGAAATGCACTAGACCCCTGGTTTAATGTCAGATGTAATGCACAAATGATCCACCTGCGAAGTCAGTTGGTCTAATAGAGTTGCTACTGAAACACAGCGGGCCGTCTAGTGCATGCAGTGCTAAGACTTTGGCACAGGCACAGTGAATGCTCTCACTCTCACTTGCTGCTCCATATCAGTAACACAACGTACTCCTTATGTACGTCTTTACACATGAAGCTCTTCACAGGTTCATTGTTCCTTGCATGAACCGAGGCCCATTCCCATTTCTTCGTTTTAACCCTACACCTTGCTTTGCCTCTTGGACCTGAGCTACAGGGCAGTGGTTGAGATCTTCCCTCTGAAATGAGACCCTCTAATAAAAGAGCATCACTTCATTAACAGCTACTAGCGCCGCTCTGTAGGCGACCCTGCCCGTCTGCAGGGACAGCAGAGGAGGGGAAAGTTCAGCTCCTCACTGCTGGGCTTTAGTTACATTTAGGGGTCATACGCCTTCAAAGAGGGGGGCAGTTATTTATTATCACCCCCCCTAATTCTTCAGTGATATGAAGCTGAAGTCAGAGATTCTCCAGATTCTTGTTCATATTTTCCCGTTCCACCTTAAATGGTGCTTCAGATGTCAGAACTGCTGCACCATTTAAGGTGGAACGGGAAATTTAGCTAGCTACCAAGACAAACACTTTTGGCAAATTATTAATTTTTTTATTATTATTATTTTTAATGATTGTTATATACTGAAACAACATTAAGATAATACAGTGGTTATCGTAATTTTTAACAAAGAAATTTCTCACGTTTTGGGGGTTTTTTTGGTTGCTTTTACAGTCATCTTACCGGTTTTTCCAGTAGTGTCTGGCTGTAGACATGCACTCTCGGCCCAGACGCGCTCTCTCTCG
>NC_051230.1:3236153-3243653 GCF_015220715.1 Pygocentrus nattereri | reverse complement strand
GACGTCTGGTTCCCATCACCTCCACTGTGAATAATTCAAACTCCCCAAGAACAGAGAGCTTCACCTCACCGCTCTGACTGACTGACTTACGTCTTGCCTGTTTAATTGTGCAGGAAATTGAAGAAATCGGAATTATTCGGGTTTTTCCTTCTTTGCTTCAGACAGCTTGTATGATGTGATGTGTTGGAGCATTTGGGGTTGAAAGGTGTAAATATTGGGCATATTTTGAGTTTTTCCCTAAAGCGACTTTCACCAGAAAACTGTCTGGGGGGGGGTCTTCGTTGTGGTGGCTTGTTTTGGGGGGTTAAGAGTTCAAGTGCTTTTCAGGGTCGGACCTGGAGCTCTCGCCTCCACCCGTCTGTTGTTTTTCTTTGTGTGACATGCAGCTGGTGGGGTTAATTAGAGACAAAGGCTGTTATTTGTTCAGTTTTTTTTTTTTTTTTTTAAGCTCTCTAGATCATTCCATGTATGTAAATTTGTGTTAATTGATCTATCCTGGCTCCGCCCACAGACAGCTTCTTTCATAGCTACTGTTGTGAAGTCGGTCAAGCTTCACAGAACGTGGAGACGTGACTGTTTCTCTGGAGGATCGCCGGTTTCACATGAGGTCCACCAGCTTTTAGTGCAGATGACCAGGTTCTCATTAGGTTGAGTGTAATTGTTACCAAAGCTTGTCCAGCTTAGCAACAGTAGCTGTGAAAGAGCGCTTCTGTGGGCTCAGCTGCCTCAGATGTGTGTGAGTTTTATTAGATGTGCTGAGTTTAAAAAGCTACAGGAGCAGGTCTGAGATGTTACCCACCTCACCTTCATCGCAGTGCGTGTTGATTTTGTTCAGCTTGGTTTTCATCCGTTTGCTCGTCTTCTGCGCGTTTCTCAGTCGGACCCCGTGGGCTGCTTCACTGGTAAAGCCTGTAACGTTGAAATACAGTGTGTAGCGTTTCTGCTGCTTTCCTGAGGCAGCGAGAGAAGACGGCAGATGAAATCGTCTCCGTTTGCTTTGATTTTTAATTGCGTTTTGTTCTTTGAGCAGCTCGGAGAAGCACAACAAAGGAACGTTCCATGCAAATGTTTCCCATGAAGTATCTCCTCCTCGTTAGTTTTGACGGGTCGGACAGTAAAACCCTTTTTTCTTCTGTGCAAAAGTCAGAGACCACCCATCATTTCCAGTCTAAATAGCCCTCATTTCATTATCAGCAACTGGAAAAAGGCACAAAACACAATTAACTGAAAATGACACCAAAGCCTCAACAACTCCATCTCAGCTGTCTGAGTGTTCAGTGAGTCGCTCTTCTCCTTCATTCCAGCTTCCATTCTTCTCAGGAGCCTCACTTTCAGCTCCTCAGAGAACCTGCAGACACGCCTCCAAAGCTCAGTCTGAGAAGCTGGTTGATTTTCTGAACTAATCAAACCCATTCAGTGGTGCTGAGGTCTGGACTCTGGGGCGGTCAGTCCATCGTCCAGCTTCTTTGTTTGATGTGTCCGTCTCCTTTTCTCGGTGAGGTTCTTCTTGATCAGCTACACGTCCTTTCAGACCCACGGCGCTGAGTGGTCTTCTCACAGTGGAAGGATGGACAGAAACACCTGTGGATGTTTTCACATCTGAAGAGGCTTGATCTTCTCCTCTCTCTCTGAGATCAAAGCTTTAAGTGCTGTTTATCTGACGGGGGCAGTTTTGGGGGCTACTAGGCGTTCCAGGTGGTTGTTGGGAGGAACATTTTCGCTGTGTTTTATTCATTTTTTCAAGCTCCAGTTTTGTAAACTACTCTTATTTTCCTTTGACTTTCACCTTCATGTCGGTGGATTATCTCCTGTTTAATCTCAGAAATATCTTCTGAAAATGAACCTGTTAAAACGGATAACACAAGCATGCGTGTTATTAACACACGTCGCTTTTTAGAGCGCATTTTGATGGAAATGAATGAAGTGAAGGGTCTTTTTTGACTTTGGCACAGCTCGTCAGAACAGTCTGGATTCACTGCTCTGTTCTCCTAATGTTCTTATACCTCAGACATTTCAGCATGGTACCAAAATAAGGAACGAATCGAGAAAATGAGAAATCGGCGCCACACGAGAGTCAACATTTTACTTAAATCCCTCAACTAAGGGTCTAATTAAAGATCTTAAAGTGCTCACCTTCCTGCCTCAGCGCAGCCTTAGCTTTTCAGTAGAGACTCTCGTTCCTCTTAGTTTGATCACTGTCTGTGTTTGTATGGAACCGTGTAGAAAGAAGCCGGATCGGAGTGCGGAAGCCGAGTCTCAGCCTGTGGATACAGAAACGCTAATGAGCTGAAAAGGAAACGTTCTCTCGTCTTTTTTTTTTGTTTTATGTTTTATTGAGAGTGTTTTATTGTGAATATTTGAATCATCTGAAATCAAGATAATAAAAGCTGGTATATTCACAGAAGTGTGTAGAGTGGAGTGATGCTTTAAAATGAGTTCTCAGTGGTGCGAGTGGTGGAGTTTTAACCCCTGTGTGGTGTTCAGGTCTGTGGGACCAAAAGAAAAATGTGATTTATTATTATTTCAGCCTCAGATTCTTGGCCTTTGCTCATTTTCAGTGAAGATCGTATAAAATAACCCATTTTCAGAGCTTCTCTCTGTTCACCCCCCACACATTTATACTACACATGTGGTGTTGGGCTGAACCCACGGGGAGTAAAAGTGTGGAGGTGCTATGTCCTTCACTCTGTTCTCCTCCTACATGGCCTGCAGTGTGTGTGTGTGTGTGTGTGTGTGTGTGTGTGTGAGGGAGGGTGGTCAGCATGGACAGGCTGCTGACTGGCTACAGCTGCTAAAGGAGAACCCTACGCCAGACAAGTGTGACACTTGAAAAATCTGCTATTTTTACATAAATTATGGCTGTATTGATTTAAACCAATCATGTGTTGGGTCCACCAGACCCCTGAGTCACACACATCACCACCACTCAAGGGTTAATCTGGGGGATTTCTGTTATTAGCCATCATTTCTGGGGGCAGCTGAGGGTGGGAGTTTATTTTAAAGGGCCCAAAAACAATTTTTCTTTCTTTTTCAAATAAGAATTTGATGTAAATATTGTTTATACATTTAAAAGCTTACCATTCATTCTACAGCCCATACAGTCCATATATGCAGAGTTCATCATGGTTACATATTAATTCATTTACATATATTTGTCTAAAGTAAGTTTGTGCACCCCCCCAGTTAGATTCCATGTTCTGTTGATTTTCTAAGTGAGAAGTGTGTGTGAGGAGAGCGTGATGTATCTGTAAGGCATGCTGGGTAATGTAGTGAGACGACTGATGGATGAACGAATTAAACGGTCCCAAATCGTGAGGCCTGTGGACGGATTTTAATCGCTCCGTTAATTGTTCCATTCACTTGACGGCGGTGATATTAATGTAAAATTACAATGAACTCCCAGTTAATCTGCGAATGATTTACTCGATCACGCTCAGTCATGACTGCGCAAGTAATGCAGCCGACAGCGACAACTGGCAAGTTTAAGAACGATGGAACACGTCATCCCCAGCCATAACGAATGGCTGCCTCATGTCAAAACTAACGAATTTAATATTAAGAAATGAAATATGAAGCCTGGCGTGGACATTTCAATAAATATTCAGGGGCCAGTAAAGCAGCTTTTTATCAAATTCACTAGTTTGTACAAAGATTACTTGTATTTTTTATATTTTAAAATGCTAAATATTTAAAATCATGTAAGAGTAATACACTGGCAAAGAATGACCGGCCCTCGGGTGTTCTGGCCGGGTCCATTCAGGACACCTCTGGGGGGAGGGATACGATGCTGTACATTAAGCTCGTATTAAACTAGTTTTAGGCACTAAAAGCGCTTTAATTATCAGCAACATGCAGCTCATTTACTGCCCTCTTGTGGCTCCACAGTAGAATAAGATTTTTAGGCGAAAATAAAATTAAACTAAAGCTCTGCTGAGCGTGACGTTTTAACAATAAATGGTCTTAAAGGCTGCAGCGTATGTTGGCTAATTCACATGAAGCTTGGCGTGCAGACTGCTGGTCATCAAAGCAACGCAGACAACAATCTCACCTAGCTGGCAGCTAAAAAAGGCCAAGAGACACATAAGGCGAACATCGAGACCAATGGGAAGACTTGTTTACGTTTATTTGCACTCCAGCTGGTTTCCTTACACGTTTAATCTACAACAGAAGCGGTCAAACACTAAAAAGTCAAACGTATCCTGCCAGAGATGCGTGTAAAGCGGCTACAGCTGAGCTGAAGTTTAAAGCAGAGGGAAGTAAGTGTGTTTTGACTTATTATTTATACATATCGTTGCTGTCGGAAGAAAACCTTCTATCTCCATTTTTGGCATTTTTCAGTTTTTGACATAATTTGAAAGTGTCTGTTACTCTTTACATGGTTGGTAAATTTTATGATGAGTGGCGTACAGTGAAGTACACTGCTCAAAAAATAAAGGGAACACTTAAACAACACAATATAACTCAGAGTAAATCAAACTTCTGTGAAATCAAACTGGCCACTTAGGAAGCAGCACTGACAATCAATTTCACAGCTGTTGTGCAAATGGAACAGACAACAGGTGGAGATTACTGGCGATTAGCAAGACACACTCAATAAAGGAGTGGTTCTGCAGGTGGGACCACAGACCACTTCTCAGTACCTTTCTGCTTTCTGGCTGATGTTTTGGTCACTTTTGAATGTTGATGCAAGATGAAGGCGTTGAAGCTATGGACCGGCCCGCCCGTTCCCCAGACCTGAATCTGATTGAGCACATCTGGGACATCATGTCTCGCTCCATCCACCGACGCCACGTTGCACCACAGACTGTCCAGGAGTTGGCGGATGCTTTAGTCCAGGTCTGGGAGGAGATCCCTTAGGAGACCATCCGCCACCTCATCAGGAGCTGCCCAGGCGTTGTAGGGAGGTCATACAGGCACGTGGAGGCCGGACACAACACTGAGCCTCATTTTGACTTGTTTTAAGGACATTACATCAAAGTTGGATCAGCCTGTCGTGTGTTTTTCCACTTTAATTTTGTGTGTGACTCCAAATCCAGGCCTCCACTGGTTAATAAGTTTGACTTCCATTGATGATTTTTGTGATTTTGTTGTCAGCACATTCAACTTTGTACAGAACAAACTATTCAATGAGAATATTTCACTCATTCAGATCTAGGATGTGTTATTAGAGTGTTCCCTTTATTTTTTTTGAGCTGTGTGTGTGTATATATATATATATAACTTCGCCTGTGGTAGCACATCAGCACATACCGAGCCAAATCTACAGCCAAGGTGGTAAAATGTTAAACCAAGGAAAGGGACATATGTGGCTCCCAAAGTGGCTTGATTTTTGTTGAAACAGGAAGTGGTAATATGCGTCAACCTTTCTGGGCTCATATTGATACACCTTTGTAGTTATTATGGCTGTTTTCTTACAAGAATGTGTCAGTTTTACATTGCCTTTATGCTAATAAGCCGAAGCATCAGTAATTATTAGAGAGAGAGAGAGAGAGAGAGAGAGAGAGAGTGGAGCTGGCCTGTGTAGTGGAGAGTAATCGACTTGCACAGTGATCAGCTTCAGAGCAGCAGTTCCAGCGCACCAAAATGATCTGAGGCTTAACTTGATTTTCCCGTTACTGTGCCTGGGCGGGGGATGGAGTGCGGACCACAGCTCTGCAAACTCTGGGAGCAGGGAGTGCACCAACAAAGTATGCAGTGCTACCTTGAAGGGCGGTTCCACCGGCCTGATATGAAATTATTTTATAGAAAATGTTGCTGACACTGTGCTGGATTGAAATGACTTGCTCAACTACTAATTTACAAAGTAGAACTAAAGAAAAGAAGGAAGGATAAAAGGTAAATTGGACTGTGTGTGGAAAATGAGCACTGGTAGGTGGAATTTTGTCTGGTACTCTGCTTAAACACCGGTGGGCTGCCCAGAAAATGCCCAGCAAAATGCCAGTGGACCGCCAGCTTTGCCACCAGTGGGAAGACCATGGCCCACTGTCTTCTTGCTGTGGGGGTATTTGTAGCTGCAACAAGTCTATTTTGACTGAGCGCATCTGCAGGAGTCATTTCATTTCACTGCATGTCCACCCAAAGCAATATCAACAACCAACCAGTCAAAATGCCAAACCTTTATGCTTCATTGACTCAAGGGTGTTTGAAATGAGAGCCTCAGATCTCAGCTTTGGCTCGAGACAGGACGAAACTAAGTGCACCCCTGTCTTTGTCTTGACCTCCTTAACCAATGATGTGAATTTGAAGAAGATCAGAAAAAGTTGATTTTTTCACCCAAAAAAACGCTAAGGGGTACCCCTTTGTGTTTTTTTGGGTGACATCTTTGACTTTTTCCGATCTTCTTCAAATTGACATCATTGGTTAGGGAGGTCGAGACATAGATGGGAGCGCAGGTTTGGTATTCCTATGATGCTCCAAAGCTGCGATATGAGGATCCGAGGATCCCATTTCCTCCACAGACTCTTGTGCCCAGGGGCCTGGAGAGCACGATCTGCACCTGCATTGCATTACTACACACTTCACTGAGGGCCAGTGGTCGAATTGAGCGAAAAGAAATCAGGGCTGATGGGATGCTCCAAAGCTGGGATACGAAGATCAGAGGTTTCCATTTCTTCCACAGAGCCACAGGGGCCTTGAGAGCACGATCTGCCCCTGCATTGCATTACTACACACTTCACTGAGGGCCAGTGGTCGATTTGAGCGAAAAATAAATAAATGAATAAATACAACCAAACGCCATGCAAATCTCAAATGTGATTATATGTTTTATTTATGAAGCCCTTTTCCAAAACGTAAGGCCACAAAAACCGGCCAAGCCAACTATGAAACACAAAAGTATCACAAAGAAAACAGGAGGTAGTGCCATGATGTGGGCATGAGCGGCTGCTGATGGAACCGGTTTTCCTGGATTTATTGATGATGTGAATGCTGATAAAAGCCGCAGGGCTGAATTCGGGGCTATATGATCTGCTCAGATTCAGCCAAATCCTCTAAATCTCACTGGACGGTGCTTCAGTGTAGCCCAAAGCATATTGCAGAATCAGCTTAAGATTCTTTTTAAAAGGCAAAAGCGATGACACTAGCAGAAATAAGCGAGCAGCTTCAGCGCGAGATGCAGCAAAACCCCTTTGGAGTGACAGTGAAACCAAACACATGTTTAACGAAACAAAGGACTGAATATTTTTTCATCTACTGGATGATGCATGTTCGTATTTTCAGGTGAAGTGACACAATGATTTAAAAAAGAAAAGTTTTACATTATGTTTACATCATGTTTTCTTCGGTGAGGTTCTTCTGGCTGGTTGCAAAGCAGAAATCTGACTACTGTCCGACTCAAGGTGACCCAGAGTCTCCCCAGTGTCTGATTACTCAAGTGCGTTGAATGGATGACTGACGAAATCAGATTTCCTGCACTTGTCGGATGATTAAGTGCATGTCAGTGCTCTCATTGACCTTCCAACCAAACATCAAAGACGACGTTTTTAATTTATGATGATGTCC
>NC_051230.1:3196153-3231153 GCF_015220715.1 Pygocentrus nattereri | reverse complement strand
CACACACACACAACCTCAGAAACACAATGGCCAACTACACGCACACACTCCCACCGCACTCACAGCCGCACATGCGCACCGGGGGGGGGGGGGGGGGGTACAGAATGAAAGACAATAGAGAGAGAATGAAGGAATAAGAGAAAGATAATGAAAGAGAGAAAAAGAATGAGGGAGAGAGAATGAGGGACAGAATGAAAGAGT
This sequence comes from Pygocentrus nattereri, assembly GCF_015220715.1. NCBI lineage: Eukaryota > Metazoa > Chordata > Actinopteri > Characiformes > Serrasalmidae > Pygocentrus > Pygocentrus nattereri. The sequence continues at coordinate 3,230,952 of NC_051230.1, read as the reverse complement.
AGAGAGAGAGACCGAAAGAGAATAAGATAATGAAAGAGAAGAATGAGGGAGAGAGAATGAGAGATAATAAGAGGGAGAGAGAGAATGAAAGACAATAAGAGAGAGACATAATGAAAGAGAGAGAGAGAGAGAGAGAGAGAGAGAGAGAGAGAGAGAGAGAGAGAGAGAGAGAGAGAGAATAAGGGACAGAATGAAAGACAGTAGAGAGAGAATGAAAGAATAAGGAAAGAAAAAAGTGAGGGAGAGAGAAAAAGGGATAATAAGACAGAGACAGACAGAATGAGAGAGAAAGAGGGATGGAATGAAAGAAAATAGAGAGAGGGAATGAAAGAGAGAATGAGAGAAAGTAAGAATGAGTGAGAGAGAATCTGAAAAGTTTAGTGAGACACGGAGAGGAAAAGCAGGAGATGCGCGCGCGCGCGAGAGAGAGAGAGAGAGAGAGAGAGAGAGAGAGAGAGAGAGAGAGAGAGAGAGAGAGAGAGAGAGAGAGAGAGAGAGAGAGAGAGCGAGCAGCGCGTGCCAATGCAGCAGCGAGTGTGTGACCGTAGCGTAAAGCTCCGAGTTGTGGGAGGGGAAAAGAGCGCGAGAGCGCAGCGCGAGGATAAAGCAGGCAGAGCGCGAGGGCTGACGGAGCAGCTGCTGTTTATGTGGAGGAGAAAGGCGGAGAGCGCGAGATCAGCCTCCTGGTGACGGACATCTGCATGGGGATCATTAAGAGAGCCGAGTCTGCAGGTGAGGAGCGAGCCTGAGCGCGAGTCTGAGCGCGAGCCTGAGCGAGAGCCTGAGGCTTAGCACTGCTGGACTTCCCCAAATGGAAAGCTGCATCCGAGCATCTTCAGCATCGCTGGACCGCACTCACATGGTGCGCTCGGGGAAGAGATAGCAGCAGGACAGAACTGTGGCAGTGCAGTCTCCACACAGTGAGAGCACATTCAGTGACATGAAGCTCCTGACGATGTTCTTCACCATCAGACCCCCAAACCCACTTCCTCTGAGGCTTTTCTGAGGGTCTTTGGAGTTTCTGGAGCGCTGTCCATGGTGTTGATGCTCCACGGGATGGTGGAGACGCTGAGCATCGCTGTCATCGGAGCGCCTGGAGTGGGCAAAACTTCCATCATCCGTCGCTTCGTTTACAACGACTTCTCTGAGGGCTACAATCCAACCCAGGAACGATACGTCTACAGACCCTCCGTCATCCTCAATGGGGTCATGTACGACCTGAAGATTTTGGATGTCCCACCAATTGCCTCGTTTCCTTCCAGCCCCACTCAGGTAGGGTTGCTTGGTTGAGAACAGCAGGCGTGTAAAGTTCTCGGCTTGCTGTGATTTTAATCCTTACGGTCACCAAATAGCTTTAACCCTTGCTGGTGGAACACATAGAAACATAGATTGGGATTGGAGATAAAACTGTAGACTGGAATTGGTGGTGGAACATGTCAGAACATAGATTGAGGTTTGAGGTGAAACATGCAAAGAACGTATCTTGAGATGGAACTGAAACCTGAAAGAACATAGATTGGGGTTGAAGGTGAAACCTGCAGGAAAGCAGAACAGAATTGGTGGTGGAATATGTAGGAACATAGATTGGGATTTAAGGTGAAACCTGCAAGAACGTAGATGGATTGCAGGTCAAAAAATGGAATGTGTAGGAACATAGACTGGGATTGGAGGTGATACTTACAAAAAATGTACCGGGTATTGAGATTGGAACCAAAACCTGCAGGAATGCATGTGGGTTGGATGTGGACCATGCAGGAATAAATATTTGGTATGAGGTGAAACCTAAAGGAATATAGATGGTTTTGGATGTGGAACATGCAGGAATATAGATGGTTTTGGAGATGGAACATTCAGGAATAGAGATGGTTTTGGAAGTGAAACATGCAGGAACAGAGATGGTTTTGGAGGTGAAACATGCAGGAATAGAGATGGTTTTGGAGGTGAAATATGCAGGAACAGAGATGGTCTTGGAGGTGAAACATGCAGGAATATAGATGGTCTTGGAGGTGAAACATGCAGGAATAGAGATGGTTTTGGAGGTGAAACATGCAGGAATAGAGATGGTTTTGGAGGTGAAATATGGAGGAACAGAGATGGTCTTGGAGGTGAAACATGCAGGAATAGAGATGGTTTTGGAGGTGAAATATGCAGGAACAGAGATGGTCTTGGAGGTGAAACATGCAGGAATAGAGATGGTTTTGGAGGTGAAACATGCAGGAATAGAGATGGTTTTGGAGGTGAAATATGCAGGAATAGAGATGGTTTTGGAGGTGAAATATGCAGGAACAGAGATGGTTTTGGAGGTGAAATATGCAGGAACAGAGATGGTCTTGGAGGTGAAACATGCAGGAACAGAGATGGTCTTGGAGGTGAAACATGCAGGAACAGAGATGGTTTTGGAGGTGAAACATGCAGGAACAGAGATGGTTTTGGAGGTGAAACATGCAGGAACAGAGCTGGTCTTGGAGGTGAAACATGCAGGAATATAGATGGTTTTGGAGGTGAAACATGCAGGAATATAGATGGTTTTGGAGGTGAAACATGCAGGAATAGAGATGGTTTTGGAGGTGAAACATGCAGAATGTAGACTGGGTTTAGAGTTGAAACTTACAGGAACGTGGATTTGGGCTGGACTTGGAACATGTAGGAATGGAGATTGGATCTATATCCATAAAGAGATGAAACTGAAACCTGCAGGAATGTTAGCTGGAGGTGGAACATACAGGAATGTAGATTTTCTTGAAGGTGAAACCTGCAAGAACACAGATTTGAAATGTTGTAGCATTGAGACGTTTTGGTGTGGTGTTGATGTTGTTGTTACTCGGTGGTCTGCTGGACCCACCTCATTGTTTAAATCAATACAGCCATAACAATTCATGTAAAATTACAAGATGTTTATAATATCACACGTGTCCAGCGTTGGGTTCTCCTTTAGCAGCTGTAGCCAGTCAGCAGCCTGTCCATGTTGTCCACCCTCACACACACTAACAGCACACACCACATGTGTAGCATAAATGTGTGGGGGGGTGAAGGCACTGAAAATGGGTTATGTTATATGGTCCTTCACTGAAAATGAGCCACGACCAAGAATCTGAGGTTGAAATGATAATAAATCACATCATTTTTCTTTTGGTAAACATTGAAAACGGGTCCCACAGACCTGAACACCACACGAGGGTTAACTGAGACGTGTTGCAGTGCTATAAATGTGGTTTCCTTTCTTTTCAATACGGAACTTTATGTGCAAAACTGAATGCATGCGAATGGGATAAGTGCCGTATTCCTAGGAAGAGCGCCTTTCTTGTCTTATTACTGATCAGGGATGTCCTTGCAAAGCGTGCAATAAATTGCAAGGCCATCAGTCGCGTCCCGTTGGGAGTTGAGGGCTAATTCCCTGGCTAGCCTTCTTATTGATTTGTGTCTTACTGTAACGGTCTCTTAACTGGACCACCAAAAACTCTAGGAATAACACAAGGGATCACATCACCCCCCATTCTTAAATCCTTACACTGGCTGCCAGTATATAAGGTTCTATTACAGGTCTATAAATACCTCAATGGTGCAGGAGCGGCGTATTTAACTGATCTGCTGCAGCGATACGAGCCCAGCAGAGCTGTCGGGTCATTAGGAACTGGTCAGTTAGTCCTGCTGAAGGTCAAGACTAAACACGGAGAAGCAACGTTTCGATACTGAGCAGCTTTCAGCATCTTTAAGTTTAGAACAGTGTCTTGTCAGGTGAAATGACCTTACTTCTAGTCGGTAATGACCTTACTTACCTCCCTTATTTCTACACATTATTTACATATTTTAGGTCGTTTTATTAAGTAAAATACAGTGAAAGATCATTTTTCTGGTTCCAAGCACCTTTCATAAAACGAGCAAAATCATCTTTCAACATTGAGATCATTTTACTTCATAAAACCACTTATAAATAAGTATAAAACATCTAGAAATAAGGAAAATAACCTTCAGCTCCTCAAGACCACCGGTGGTCCCAAACTGCACTTGGTCATGTTCTTCATAACGTTCATACTCCATAAGCTCCATTCAGAAGCTGGGCGTCATGTGAGGCTGTAGCTCTTCTCTCCAGTCTAATAGACGGTGACGTCATTTTAAACCCTTATAATAAAAGAAGCTGAACTTTGTTTTTCTACTGAAAGTCGACCCGTTTTTCCCCAAATCTGGGCTCTAAACTATAAACAGACAGCGTCTCTTCAGTGATCTGCTCTGGAAACATCACTTTTAGAAAACAACACAAAGAGCGGCGCAGATTTTTGGCTTTCAGCAGTAAATTGTGAGCGTGTAGTGAAATGTGGAGATCAGAAAACACACGTTCTGTTCATCTGAGGAGCTTTTACAATAAAATGAATAAATAAAATAAATATTTCCATTTATTCCATGCAGTTTCTGAATAATTTGCCTTACGATTTGGTCATGAGAATTCAGACGGACAAACCGAAACATGCCCTGGAGAATACGGGGTTAATCTCAATCTCACCCGGAGCAGTACAGGATTTACTGACTCTATGCAAGACCAGTTTACTTGAGAAGACCCCACTTCTCCCCACTCCCTCATCCTCATTTCAGCTTTAATCTGATTTGAATTTAGTGTTTCTCTATTGTTTTATTCACGCTTTCATTTCTATTCTCGGTTTTTTTATCATAATGTGAATTCTCTTCGTATTTTCTCGTCTCTGAATGAGCGCAGCGTGTAAAACGGGCTCTATAAATAAACCCGCCGTGTCTCAGAAGCCTGCGGTCTGTAAGAGAGCTGTGGTGAGTTCCTTGGCGGGTTCTTGGGGAGTACGTCTGCAGGGTCCGATGCGTTCACCTCTTAAAAGCGAAGGGCCAGACGCGGGTTGTTCTCTGCGTAACGCCGGCGGGGGTGGAGAGGGCTTTCCTCCAGAAACAGATCTCACTGGAGTGGTTGCTATGGAGACGTGGCTTTACTTCAGCATCCGTAGCGCTTTATGTGAAAACACACTCAGGCAGAGACGGATGGAAGAAAACAAGATTTCTCTCTCTCACTTTCTCTCTCACTCTTTCCCTGCAACCTCCGACAACCTCCCCCCGTCGGCCAGCTTCACTCTGAGCTTTGCTGTTGGAGTTACGTAGAATATAAAAAGACAGAGCTTGTTTAATGTTTACAAAGCTTCAGTTTCCAACTTTATGCCAGGCACAGGAGTTTAAAACACCTACGTAACTGTCCACTCTCAAAAATGATGGTTCTTCAAGGGTTCTTTAGTAAAAAATGGTTCTATATAGAACCATGAACACCCAAAGAACCCTTTGTGTGTTTAAAAGATGTTTAAAGGGTTCGTTGCATCATGAAATGTGCTGTAGATGGTAAAGGGTTCTATACAGCACCAGAAAGGGTTCCTCTGTTGTTACAGTGTCATTCTTGCAATAATAGAAAAAAAACTTTATTGGTGCTATACAGAACCCTTTTCAAAAAGGTTCTATATAAAACCACATAGAGGGCATTCTCCATCAATCTGAAGATTGATCACCAGGCACAGAACCATTTAATCAGGCAAAGGGTTCTTTGAGTGTTTATGGTTCTATACAGAACCAATTTCTTTACTGAAGAACCCTTGAAGAACAATGATTTTTAAGTGTGTACTTCATAACTGTACTTCAGCAACATACTGGAAGATTTAAGATGGTTCTTGAACAGCATTGCTTAGAACCAGGAGTTCTGTATAGACCCATTCCATGCTTAAATGCTTCCCTGTATGGTGAAATTGTTCTTTGGGTTGATGGAGAACGTACTGTGTATGGTTCTATATAGAAACTTTTTTCTACATAGCACCAGAAATGGTTCTTATGTTTCAATTCAAGCTTCACTCTGTAGGTTTTGGGGATTTGGGGACCCCTCTGGTGGAAATGTGTACTGCGTGTAACATTTTTTAGCGTGGGTTGCGCTTCAGCCCCCTTCCCCAGGTGGATGAATCTGACACTTGAAAGAGAACTCAAAGGGAACTCCGTCTAAACTTGGTGAAGGAGCGTCTTCTGAGGATGTGAGTGCAATTATCTACTACTGCCATCATATCGTCATCAATATTAAGCTGATTTCGAGATCATTTGAGACCTAAACATCGAGCCGGACCTTCTTTTTGAACCTGTGCGTGTGACGTTGATACATAAAGGTGTACAACGTGCTCCAAAAAACTCTGAACTGACTCGGAGCAGCATATAGATGCCACTTCTTTCAGTATTAATGAAAAATCGTACCTGGTGCAGCTTTAAAGCGCCTCACTGTTTACCTGGCCTGGTGGTCTACGAAGTAAATGAAATAAAGCCCCAGCGCTGACATCTGAAGACCCTCTCCAAGCGGTGCCCTCTGAGGTCGCCAAGGCAGCAAATCCCTCTGATGGAGGCCGGTAGGCTTTTAGTATTATGGGTCGGAGAGAAGAAGAGCAGAAAAAAAGCAGAGAAGGCATAAAAAGATGGACATGAAGGAAAACCGAAGCATTCCAGCGAGTCTCACAGGCGAGAATGGAGATATGTTGAAAGGCTTCTGAGCCCATGTGCCAAACGCTAGGCCTAAATCAAGCCTTCCACCAGGCACAGAACCAATTAATCATGCAAAGGGTTCTTTGGGTGTTTATGGTTCTATACAGAACCAATTTCTTTACTGAAGAACCCTTGAAGAACAATGATTTTTAAGTGTGTACTTCATAACTGTACTTCAGCAACATACTGGAAGATTTAAGATGGTTCTTGAATAGCATTGCTTAGAACCAGGTGTTCTGTATAGACCCATTCCATGCTTAAATGCTTCCTTGCATGGTGAAATTGTTCTTTGGGTTGATGGAGAACGTACTGTGTATGGTTCTATATAGAAACTGTTTTCTACATAGCACCAGAAATGGTTCTTATGTTTCAATTCAAGCTTCACTCTGTAGGTTTTGGGGATTTGGAGACCCCTCTGGTGGAAATGTGTACTGCGTGTAACATTTTTTAGCGTGGGTTGCGCTTCGGCCCCCTTCCCCAGGTGGATGAATCTGACACTTGAAAGAGACCTCGAAGGGAACTCCGTCTAAACTTGGTGACCCCTCTGGTGGAAATGTGCCAACACTAGGCCTAAATCAAGGTATTTTAATTTTCTATTAATATTCGTCCGTTTCACAGTGTGCTGCACTACAGTCCCCAGCATGCACTGTGACATAACGTTCTCCAACTCTCCGACCCCAACAACAATTTATGGGACAGCGGTTACACCTCAGTTCTATATAATTAAGTTAAGTGATACTTTTTAATCCCACAAATGGGGAAATTCCACCTCCGCATTCCCATCCGTGAAATGAAACACCAAATACACACTCGTGAGCACACTTGCCTGGAGCGGTGGGCAGCCCTATCCACGGAGCCCTGGGAGCAGTTGGGGGTTAGGCGTCTTGCTCAAGGACACCTCAGTTATGGACTGTCGGCTCTGGGGATCGAACCGGCGACCTTCCGGTCACAGGGCCAGCTCCCTGACCTCCAGCCCACGACTGCCCCAGTCTCACACAGTTCCACCCCTGTCACATCACCAAAACGCATCAACACAAACACTGAACGTCAGCTCAGCAGCTCAGAAACTGAGCCCAAGTCTTAATGAACCTGCAGTAAAGAAAGGATGCGAGGGGTCTAGTTCAAGCAGATAAGCAGGGTCTGGGGGACGTTCCTGGGGACGTTTACATTATAAATATTTCAAGTATTTGTGTAATATTTAAAGGTCTGTATGTACTGAGGTTTTTGCAGATGGGGTTAATAAAAATGAACTAAAAATCTGTGGCCCAATAAAGATTTTTCAATAAAGGCCCTTTTACTGGTTGAGTTTGGCACCACTGCTTTATTGGTTCTGCTGGACTGGGTTGCACCAGGTTTGCGTAAGTTTACACTTAAGTTTGTGCGTAAAGTCTTTACTGAGTCCTTAGCTCCACTAGTCGGTTTCAGACTGTTCTTTTACTGAATTTTATGCACCACAAATGCGCAAGTCGTGTCTTAACTGGTAACTACCAACTAACGCGCACCGTCACTTCAACACGACGGCATGTTCAGAACCGATTTATAAACTCGCTGCCATGGAAACGTGACAGTGATTTTTTGGGGGGAAAAAATGGTAAAAAATATCTAAAGAAATCGAATTCTGTAACATAATTCTGTAACATTTCCCTTAAACAACCACACTTTTTAAAGACGGCACATCAGCAGAGTCTCTCTGAGCTGGAGCTGGGGGTGTTGAGCTTCACGCTCGGGGTTTAAACCAGGGCGATTATTAGGCTGCGTTCACATTACCAGGCTGAAGTGGCACAAATCCGGTTTTCTGCCCTGATGTGACTCAGATCTGGTGTTTTCAGGGCTGTGTGGACACAAATCTGATCTCTTCAAATCCGAGCCACTTTCATATGTGGTCCTACATCGGATGCGCATCTGATTCAGGTGCTTTTTCTCCACTGCGTGTACGCCGTCATTCAGCGTTACCATGGCAACAGCGCCGAACAGACGTCAAAGCCTGTGAACGGTGGAAAAGCAGCTCATCTCACCTTTTCCTCCTCCGTCTGGCTCTAATAATGAAGCTGAGAGCTGATCAGAGTTAATGATCTTCTCAGCGAAGCTCGTTCTGCTCGTTAGTTTGTGCCGATGATGCGGTGATTCAGTCACGTGACGTTACTGAGTAGGAGGAGCTCATGAGGGTCATTTCTGGGGCCGGTTCATCACATTAGTGACAAAATAGAGTCACTTACGTAAACAAGTCTGAACCGTTGAGTCAGGGATTGGATCTGAGCAACGAGGCTTGTGATGTGAGCGCAGCTTTAGAGCAGTAAGTAAAATCACAGCATTCAGAATTTAGAGGTTTTTTTAACATTTTTAGAAATGTTTTTGTTTTTTTGGTGGTTTCTGGTGGTTTCCCCAAAACTGAAGGGGGTGTAAATATTTAGCCACTACTAAGCTCAACGTTAGAACTAGTTGGTGTAGTGCCACCTGTGCTGATTTAGAAATGCGTGAATCTGCTGAATCAGCTAAACACTTACATTAGTCTATGTATGAACTTACGCAGCACTGGTGCGACCTGCCCCTGGTGTTAAGATCAGACGCTACAGACGTTGGGCCATGTTAGGAGTGCAGGGAGTTTTTAATCCTAAAAAAATAAAACAGGTTTTTTTTATTTTGGTCCTCGGGAGACTTTCAGATACGGCTGTGTGACGAAGCTGGAACGGTGCAGCTTAAACGCCACTTAACCTCTATTAGAGAGCAGAGCAGCCGGCATGTGCCGTGGAGGAAGCGCTGTGTTGCAGTGTGTGTTCAGTCTGTGTTCCCGCGTTGATTCAGCTCTGATGTACATCTGACAACAGAAAGCAGGGAATAAGGATTCAAGCTCAATGAATCCAAATCAGTGGCTTAACTCCTTAATCCAAAACTGAACGTATGTAAACGTATGTGGTGTGGTTTAGAATCACTGTTACAAAACAGCGTTCACTCCCGGGTGTACGGTCACGAAAACTATACACCTCGTCAGCCTTCAGCCAAAATCTGATCCCCAAAAGAACCTCATCCAGTGTGTTTTAGATGTCTTAATGCTTATTCATCATTGACTGTGACTTATTCAGTATCTACTGTGAATTATTCAGTGTCTACTATGAATTATTCAGTATCTACTATGAATCATTCAGTATCTGCTGTGAATAATTCAGTATCTACTGTGAATTATTCAGTATCTACTGTGAATCATTCAGTATCTACTGTGAATCATTCAGTATCTACTGTGAATTATTCAGTATCTAGTGTGAATTATTCAGTATCTACTGTGAATTATTCAGTATCTACTATGAATTATTCAGTATCTACTGTGAGTCATTCAGTATCTACTGTGAATTATTCAGTATCTACTGTGAATTATTCAGTATCTACTATGAATTATTCAGTATCTACTGTGAATTATTCAGTATCTACTGTGGATTATTCAGTATCTACTGTGGATTATTCAGTATCTACTATGAATTATTCAGTATCTACTGTGAATTATTCAGTATCTACTATGAATTATTCAGTATCTACTATGAATTATTCAGTGTCTACTGTGAATTATTCAGTATCCACTGTGGATTATTCAGTATCTACTATGAATTATTCAGTATCTACTGTGAATTATTCAGTATCTACTATGAATTATTCAGTATCTACTATGAATTATTCAGTATCTACTGTGAATTATTCAGTGTCTACTGTGAATTATTCAGTATCTACTGTGGATTATTCAGTATCTACTATGAATTATTCAGTATCTACTGTGAATTATTCAGTATCTACTATGAATTATTCAGTATCTACTATGAATTATTCAGTATCTACTGTGAATTATTCAGTATCTACTGTGAATCATTCAGTATCTACTGTGAATCATTCAGTATCTACTATAAATTATTCAGTATCTACTATGAATTATTCAGTATCTACTGTGAATTATTCAGTATCTACTATAAATTATTCAGTATCTACTATGAATCATTCAGTATCTACTGTGAATCATTCAGTATCTACTATAAATTATTCAGTATCTACTATGAATTATTCAGTATCTACTGTGAATTATTCAGTATCTACTATAAATTATTCAGTATCTACTATGAATCATTCAGTATCTACTGTGAATTATTCAGTATCTACTGTGAATCATTCAGTATCTACTGTGAATTATTCAGTGTCTACTATGAATTATTCAGTATCTACTATGAATTATTCAGTATCTACTGTGAATTATTCAGTATCCACTGTGGATTATTCAGTATCTACTATGAATTATTCAGTATCTACTGTGAATTATTCAGTATCTACTGTGAATTATTCAGTATCTACTATGAATCATTCAGTGTCTACTGTGGGTTATTCAGAAATTTGATATCTTTATTAATTTGGGTAATTTTTAATCAAACATTTGCAGAGATCTTGAAAAGTGTAGTTATAGTTAGCTTTTCATTCTGTTTGTTATTATGAGCAAAAATAAACAATTAATGTAAGACGGCCTTTTTTCACTCATTTCTCTCCTCTTGGATTCATGCTGAGTCCTAAAAAGTCTGATTCACAGCAAGACCGGCTTTATTTTTGATTAAAAATAGAGTTGCATATTTAATATCAGATATTTCTTATAATCAAAATCAATGTAAACTGAAAGACAGTGCTAGATATTATACAATAACGATCATTTTATAGCATTTGTATTTGTATTTATTGTTATTTATGTGTTAAAATGTGATTTAGGGCCTGTTTGTGTGATTTTGAGGGGATGAGCGAAAGTGCACTCATTGTGTTGAATGGGACGCTGCAGTTTTATCGCCTTTTTACAGAATATGGAGGCCAAAAAACAGGATCTTGGGTGATTTTCCGAGCGGAATCACTCACTGATGCAGACGTCACAGCTCGATGATGTCATACTTGCTAGGTAGGGGCGGGTCTGCTGAATGTCCTGATATGCGGATCATGTTTGTACCTTAAACTTTCTGAAGTCATGAAGGCCAGAAGTGACCTACCGTAGAAGTGACGAGAAGAAAAGGGGGAAGAAGTAAAGGGAGAAGGAGACTGTAGCACTGCGGTGCTTCTGACTGCCTCTCTGAAATGGCTTCATTAAGCTCCATTAGGCTCAGCAGGCTCCCGGCTGAATAGATACCAGCTGGAAATGGCCCTTTTTCCGCTGAGCTGGGATACTTTCAGTTCCTCACATCCTGATCCGACTCTGTTAGAAACAGTCAAACTGCTCTCAGGCCAGCGTGAGGCTGCGTGAAGGTGAGTGGAGCATCACCAAACCCGTCGATGAAGTTCTGCTCCAGCTCCCAGCAGCCCTGATCGAGTTAAAGCAGGATCACAGCATCACAGCTGAGGGTCTTCATCACCTCATTACGGCTTCACGCCCACCAACTGCGGCGCTGCGACAGGGCTCCTCGGTTTAGAGTCCGAGACCCGGCACGACTCCTAAAGGGGAAATGTCATTATGTCGAATTAGAGGCTCAGTTCCTGTTAGTGGTTCTTTTTCATGTTCTAAGGGAGTTTGTCCTTTTTGGTTCCTTTTATAGGTACGAAATTCAGGGAGTTTCTCAGTTTAAGTCTTGGATCCTCTCAGTTGTTCTTCCTCATGCTCTTAAGGTGGTTATTTTGAGTCTTGGTTCCTCTTAATGTTTCTTCTTCATACTCTTAAGGAGTGTCTTATTTTCAGTTTTGGTTCCTTTCAGTAGTTCTGTCTGAAGCTCTTAGGAAGGTTCTGCTTTTGAGTCTTGGTCCCTTTCAGTAGTTCTGTCTGAAGCTCTTGGGGAGGTTCTGCTTTTGAGTCTTGGTCCCTTTCAGTGGTTCTGTCTGAAGCTCTTGATGAGGTTCTGCTTTTGAGTCTTGGTCCCTTTCAGTAGTTCTGTCTGAAGCTCTTAGGAAGGTTCTGCTTTTGAGTCTTGGTCCCTTTCAGTGGTTCTGTCTGAAGCTCTTAGGAAGGTTCTGCTTTTGAGTCTTGGTCCCTTTCAGTAGTTCTGTCTGAAGCTCTTAGGAAGGTTCTGCTTTTGAGTCTTGGTCCCTTTCAGTAGTTCTGTCTGAAGCTCTTGGGGAGGTTCTGCTTTTGAGTCTTGGTCCCTTTCAGTGGTTCTGTCTGAAGCTCTTGGGGAGGTTCTGCTTTTGAGTCTTGGTCCCTTTCAGTAGTTCTGTCTGAAGCTCTTGGGGAGGTTCTGCTTTTGAGTCTTGGTCCCTTTCAGTGGTTCTGTCTGAAGCTCTTAGGAAGGTTCTGCTTTTGAGTCTTGGTCCCTTTCAGTAGTTCTGTCTGAAGCTCTTAGGAAGGTTCTGCTTTTGAGTCTTGGTCCCTTTCAGTAGTTCTGTCTGAAGCTCTTGGGGAGGTTCTGCTTTTGAGTCTTGGTCCCTTTCAGTGGTTCTGTCTGAAGCTCTTGGGGAGGTTCTGCTTTTGAGTCTTGGTCCCTTTCAGTAGTTCTGTCTGAAGCTCTTGAGGAGGTTCTGCTTTTGAGTCTTGGTCCCTTTCAGTAGTTCTGTCTGAAGCTCTTAGGAAGGTTCTGCTTTTGAGTCTTGGTCCCTTTCAGTAGTTCTGTCTGAAGCTCTTGATGAGGTTCTGCTTTTGAGTCTTGGTCCTTTTCAGTAGTTCTGTCTGAAGCTCTTAGGAAGGTTCTGCTTTTGAGTCTTGGTCCCTTTCAGTAGTTCTGTCTGAAGCTCTTAGGAAGGTTCTGCTTTTGAGTCTTGGTCCTTTTCAGTAGTTCTGTCTGAAGCTCTTGAGGAGGTTCTACTTTTGAGTCTTGGTCCCTTTCAGTGGTTCTGTCTGAAGCTCTTAGGAAGGTTCTGCTTTTTAGTCTTGGTCCCTTTCAGTGGTTCTGTCTGAAGCTCTTAGGAAGGTTCTGCTTTTGAGTCTTGGTCCTTTTCAGTAGTTCTGTCTGAAGCTCTTGAGGAGGTTCTGCTTTTGAGTCTTGGTCCTTTTCAGTAGTTCTGTCTGAAGCTCTTAGGAAGGTTCTGCTTTTGAGTCACGGTTCCTCTCAGTAGTTCTTCCTCACGCCTCGGCAACAGTCATAAGTAGAGAGAGAGTGTTGTGAACTCTTAAAAATAAAGAACCTCAACATGATGGGAAAGTTCGGTACCAGTGAGAGATTTTTCCCATGCATCCAAGTCGGGAACCATTTAGGAGCCTTTATTTTGAAGAGCGTATGTACATTCATCTTTTCAGTGTATTCTCAGCTCCAGCAGGACTGCAGACGGGAAACAGTGAATTACAGCATCAGACGCAGAACGTGAGGAATGATGAAACCGCTGGAGTGCTGGAACCGACAGGCGGGTGTTTAGTAGCGCAATAAGGAACATAATGAGGCTACAAGCACAAAACAGTGCACAATACAGCTGCATTCATCATCCTCCCTGCTCCTGAGCTCCTGAGCACTCGAGTCGGCTTTAAAAGCTTGTTTTTTGGCCCCTGGGGTCTCAAACGGAGATCAGACAGCGCGCAGGAGATGTTCTTCATGTTCTGGATTAGTGTGTGATGACCATGAACGTCTGACAGTCTGCTGAGCATCTGCCGTTTTGTCTGCTATGCGCTCAGACAGAAGGAGAGGGAGACTCTGTGCCTTGCCTTGCCTTGCCTCTGTATACAGTATGAAGCTTTACGTCTCGTGGCTTCAATTAAACTTCATCTCAGCTTAACTGTGTGCAGTACAGGAGGAATAATGGGTTTCATGTTCTCCACACAAGTGATTCCTATTCTATTCTATTCTATTCTATTCTATTCTATTCTACAGCATTCTATTCTATTCTACAGCTTTTGGGCATTTTATTCTATTCTACAGCTTGTCTATTCTATTCTATTCTATAGCATTTTTCTACTCTTCTTTTCTACAGTCTGTCTATTCTATTCTATAATGTTTGTGTACTCTATTCTACAGCATTCTATTCTACTCTACAGTGTGTCTATTGTATTCTAAAGCATTTGTCTATTCTATAGCATCTGGCTATTCTATTCCTTTCTATTCTATAACTTGTCTATTCTATTCTATTCCATTCTAGCGTTTGTATATTTTATTCTATTTTACAGCATTTGTTCATTCTATTCTACAGCGTTTGTCTATTCTATTGTACAGCATTTCTCTATTCTATAGCGTTTGTCTATTGTATTCTATTCTACAGCATGTCTATTCTATTCTACAAATTTGTTAATTTTATTGTATTCTATTACACAACTTTCATCTATTTTATTCTATTATAGCATGTCATTTCTATTCAAAAGCATTTGTTAATTCTAGTGTTTGTCTATTTTATTCTGTTCCACAGTGTTTGTTCTATGCTGTTCTACAGTGTTTGTTCTATGCTGTTCTACAGTGTTTGTTCTATGCTGTTCTACAGTGTTTGTTCTATGCTGTTCTACAGTGTGTCTATTGTATTCTACATTGTTCTGTTGTGCTGTTTGTGACTTACACATTCTGACACTCTTAGCTCCGGGGTCTCTTTCTCCTCTGTGGGCTTTTATGCTTTCAGAGAGCAGAGCGCAGCTACACACTGCAGTGTTTATGAGGACAGCATGTCGTGGGCTGGAGGTTAGGGAACCAGCACTGTGACCGGAAGGTCGCCGATTCGATCCCCAGAGGCGACAGTCCATGACTGAGGTGTCCTTGAGGAAGTCACCCCCGGACGCTGCGGATAGGGCTGCCCACCGCTCCGGGCAAGTGTGCTCACTGCCCCTAGTGTGTGTGCTCACTAGTGTGTATGTGGTGTTTCACTTGACGGATGGGCTAAATGCGGAGGTGGAATTTCCCCGTTGTGGGACTAATAAGGGTCACTTAATCTTAATCTAATCATCTTAAACTCCTGGATCTCACCTGTTCTGTACGTTTTCCTTGCCTACAGGCTGAAGGAGCTGCTGATGTCACTGTAAACATTCCGACAATCACCTTTTTTCCATTTTCCATCAGTCACTTCTTCCTCTTTTTCCTCTCAACAAGCCACACTTTCTCTCTATAAGTGTTTTGCTCCCTCATTGAGACACAGCAGTGGTCCCTTCCTCCCTCTCCCTCTCTCCTGCTGTCTCTGCTCTTCATACTCCGTCTGTGCACCGAGGCCGACACGAAATGTGCTAAAATATGATGTTAACTGACTGTTTCTGAAAGCGCACAGACGGATGCAGGAACAATAAATTATAAAGTGGTGTACCTGAGTAGGTGCAGCCGGGCCGAGAGCTGAGAGCTGAGGAGGCAGAGTGTGAATAAAGAGTTTCACCAAAGCAGATGGTGGATTTATCCAGCTTGCTTCCTCTTAGTGGCTCTTCAGGCTTTTAGGGATTCTCTCCATTTTGGCCTTGGTTCCTCTCAGTTGTTCATCCACATGCTCATAAGTACGGAACTGCCCAGTCATTTGAATTGCATTAATGCTGGGAACTGCAGGCTCAATATTCACAGTAATCCTTATTCAGTAACTACAGTGAATTATACAGTATCTATGAATTATTCAGCACTTGATGAATAATACAGTATCTCCAATGAATTATTCAGCAACTACGATGAATTACTCCGTGTCTACTATGAATTATTCGACAGCTACTATGAATTATTCAGCAACTATGATTAATTATTCAGTAACTACAGTGAATTATACAGTATCTCCAATGAATTATTCAGCAACTGCAATAAATTATTCAACAACTACGATTAATTATTACATATCTACTACGAATTACTCAACAGCTACTATGAATTATTCAGTAACAGCTGAATTATTCAGCAACTGCAATGAATTATTCAGCAACTATGATTAATTATTCAGTATCTACTATTAATTATTCAGTATCTGCTACAAATTATACAGTATTTACTATTATTCAGTGTCTACTGTGAAGTATTCAATATCTACCCTGAATTATTCACTATCGACTTTGAATTATTTAGTCTCTGCTACAAATTATTCTCTGCTATGAATCTAATGATGATAAGAATGACCGCTCCAGCACCCCCCCGCAACCCTGAGGGGGACGCGGCTTAGAAAATGGATGGATGGATGGATGTAATGAGCTAAAGCTCTGTAGCAATAAAAATAATAATTAGCTATTACTGTGAGAAACTTAAGTTAAATCAGTTAAATCAAAGTTTCTTCTATAGTTTCCTCAAACTGAACTCTGTGCTTCTGCTTTTTTATCAGAGTTCTGTGTTCAGCTCTGCTCCTTCTCTCTCTGTATCAGTGACTGTGTTTCTAGCAGTATCTGAGCTCAGGACCGTCTCTCTCTCTAACCTACTGGTAACTAGCAGAGAGACTTTCTCTAGACAGACAGAGCTCTTCTTGTAAGTCGCTCTGGATCAGAGCGTCTGCTAAACGCTGTAAATGTAAAAGTAAGCCTGGCTCACTGAGTGATTGGTTAATGTTTGGTTGATATACAAAAATAAATAGGATTATAATCTTATGTTTACAACGACCTTATAATGATAAATAGTATGCACTGGAGACGTACTTGGCCAGTCCATCACCTTTACCTTCAGCAAGGCAGTTGTCATCTTGGAGGTGTGTTTGGGGTCATTGTAATGTTGGAAAACTGCCATGTGACGCAGTTTCCGAAGGGAGGGGATCACGCTCTGCTTCAGAAGCTCACAGTACATGCTGGAGTTCATGTTTCCCTCAATGAACTGCAGCTCCTCAGTGCCGGCAGCACTCATGCAGCTCCAGATCATGATGCTACCACCACCATGCTTGACTGTAGGCAAGAGACAGTGGTCTTGGTGCTCCTCACCAGGGCGCCACCACACATGCTGGACACCATCTGAGCCAAACTAGTCTATCTTGATCTCGTCAGACCACAGGACATGGTTCCAGTAATTCATGTTCTTGGACTGCTTGTCCTCAGCAAACTGTTTGCGGGCTTTCTTGTGTGTGAGCTTCAGAAGAGGCTTCCTTCTAGGACGACGGCCAGGCAGACCGAGTTGATGCATTGTGCCGCATTTGGCCTGAGCACTGACAGGCTGACCTCCCAATTCTTCTTGAATATCCAGTAGCCAGTATGAGCGAATTGTACCCAAAACACCAACTTTAACTATATAACACACACACACACACACACACACACACACACACCCCAATCAGGCCAAACATCATGACCACCTCCCTGTTTCTACGCTCATTGTCCAGTTTATCAGCCCCACTGACCGTATAGCTTCACTCTGTAGATCTACAGTTACAGACTGTAGTCCATCTGTTTCTCTGATACTCTGTTACCCTGTTCTTCAGTGGTCAGGACCCCCATGGACCCTCACAGACCAGGTACTATTTGGGTGGTGGGTCATTCTCAGCACTGCAGTAACCCTGACATGGTGGTGATGTGTTATTGTGTGTTGTGCTGGTCTGAGCGGATCAGACACAGCAGTGCGGCTGGAGTTTGTACACACTGCGTCCACTCACTTTGGAACGAGTCTGGATTTATTACCATTTCTGACAACAGCCACTATAAATTCACTGTTTTTATGATCCCACAAAACACAAGGCACTGACGGAAATCCACCTATTCCGCCTACAGCGGTTCAGCCCCGCCCACTTATTCCAAAGCTGTAAGGATTGTTTCTACTAAGACTGCTTTTTGAATGAGGCACAGTACAAGGCAGCCAATCAGAGCAGAGCTCATTTAAATATACCAGTCTATATCAGGCAGAGCAACAGAGAGTGCCTGTTTAATTCTAAGACATGAAGAGAGGTCAAATAATAGGCATGTAAAAATGAATTTAACCTGGTTTCCATACATGAACCCACATAAACATCATTATAAGACCTCATGGGGAAAAAATAATAAAAAGATGTGGATATGGGCCCTTTAACGCGAGTCCTTCAGCACCCTCAGACAGTCTAATCCATTCCCAAACACACCTGAGCAACCTGAGTCAACACACCGGAGTGGATCTCCAAAGTCTACTTAGACATCACGTCAGTCAGAATTCAGATTAACCCAGATTAGGCAGCGCTTCACATTGAATTATGCTGGATTACACAGTGCATTATATTAAACCCCATGTCCATTTAATATATCAACATCGCACACATCAAATAAAGCAGAGCTCCACTGTTTATTTGATTTGATTTCAGCATAGTTTAATGGTTAAGATGTAAACAAAGTCGTTCGGAGTGGTTGGGTGTGTCAGAACTGTTTACATTGGTCATGATAGGAACCAGACGTCTGAAAAGTTTAAAGGGCCAGAATTCTCTATTATCTACAGTATATAGTTTTTCAATTGAGGTCCACTTATAAAGTGTGTGTGATATATCAAAAGATTACAATTAATTTGACCATTTTTTTAATCACCTCTAATCAAACTGTGCCCTTAAGGCCGATCTATGTAAATGAGCTCTGTTCCGATTGGCTCCCCTGTATTGAGCCTCATTCAAAAAACAGTCCAGACTGAAACACTCCTTATAACTTGCAGCATGAATGGGCGGGGATAAACCGCTGTAGGCTGAACAGGCAGAAATATGTAAATAGTCTGTGTGACATCACAAAAACAGTTAATTGAAAACATGAGGCTTAGTTTTTATATATTGCCTGCATGATTCTCTATAACTCTAATAATGTTTGCATAATATTGCAGATTCTTTTATTAAAGAATTATAAAGAAAAACTATTTTTTTCAACAAATCCATGCATGGTGGAGGGATCCATGCAGGGTACTGTGAGGAAAAATAGTCCCCCAAAAAGCTATTATTATTATATTATCATTATTATTATTATTTCATATTTTCCACTATTTTCCCATCATCGACATTCCATATAAGACTCAATCACTGGTGAGTTGGGATAGTAAAAAAAATGTTGTTAACACTTACTATGAATGTCACGTTTGTAAGCATCTATAAACACATTCATAACATGTTATAACGCATTCATAAGGCATCATACACATGCCGATAAATATTTATTTAAATGCATTTCACATTACAGCCATGCTTATTATGCATTATGAATTGTTAACATAATGCATTATAAGTACTGTTCATAACCAATTATAAGAGCTCATAAGTGCTTGATGTTAGAACCAGTGAGGGAACAAATTACAATGATAGCGCTCCACTATCTCGCCTCTCCCTCTCCAGGCCTTCGCTCCACAGTGACTTCACTTCAATTTACGCCCCCCAAGCTGGGACTGACTTCTTTGGCACTGACAGTATAACATGTTATTAACACTTATACTTACTTATAATGCATTATATTAACAATTCACGAACATGAATTCATAAACATGGCTATAAAGTCGAATTCGTTTTTAGAAATACTTATAATCATGTTTATAATGCCTTATAAATGCATTATAACGTGTTATAAACGTGTTTATAGATGCTTACAAACCTGACATTCATAGAAAGTGCTACTAAAATGTCTGTAGTCATGGCGACCCCTGGTTTCTATCACCACGACTATGAAGAAACCCAAACCATTCCACACCAAACCGCTCCGTTTACACCTCGCGCACTGAACTGGGCATGAATTTTGAAAAGGCGGTGGAGTTTCCCTTCAACGTAAAGGTACAGTGATTGGTTTTTACTTTGCGCATCCTATTTACACTCAAATGATCCTTGCGTTCAAACCCAGAGTGGATACCCTCTTCGTTCCGAATGTACGCAACACGTACTGCTCGCTGAGGAAGATGAAGAGGGGGATGATGAAGGAGCACTGCCTCTCCTCTCCGAGGGAAGAGGGCTTTTTTTTTTTTACGATGAGACACTGGGACAAGCTTCTATTTTTAGCTCAGCAGGGCTGGTGGAGCATCTAAAGCACCTCGGATGAGGATTTTAACAGGCTGCTCCGCGGGCGCGTGGGCAGAACTCAGATACACCGGAACGGCTCCGGCTCCGAGGTGTAGGCGAAGATACAGGAGCTATCTTTAGTCTGAAAGTGCCATCGAGAAGGTACAGACAGCACTTCTGCGTTTAGGGGCTAGAGATGTGGTTTTTTCCCCACTTGTCTCCTGTCTGTGGGCCAAACGGAGCAAATTCTACACAACACTGCTCATCCAGGACTCCTATGGCCTCTGATTCCTCAAAGAAGAGGCACAGGTTGAACAAACAAGGAAAAGCTCATTTCTTTACATGCAGGTAATCAGAGGGTGGGGACACTGTGGGTCTACATGAGTCAGAGAAAACATTGGCCCAGTCCCATTTCTTCGTTTTACCCCTACCCCTTGTTTTCTAGTGTCACCCTCACCACTTGTTCCTGAGCTACAGGGCAGTGGTTGAGATCTTCCCTCTGAAATGAGACCCTCTAATAAAAGAGCATCACTTCATTAACAGCTGCCCGTCTGCAGGGACAGCAGAGGAGGGGAGAGTTCAGCTCCTCACTGCTGGGCTTTAGTCACATTTAGGGATCATACGCCTTCAAAGAGGGGGGCAATTATTTATTATCACCCCCCCTAATTCTTCTGAAGTCAGATATTTGCCAGCTTCTTGCTCAGTTTTCCCCATTTGACCTTAAAGGGTGCAGCAGAGGGGCCAGAATTTAACGGCTGGACTATTTAAGGTGGAACGGAAAAATTTAGCCAGCTGGCTACCGAGACGTCAGCTAACCAATAGCAATTTTTATGCTTGTTATGAAGAAAAAGACCAGATTACACCGAATCGACATTAAACTAAAGATAATACGATAGTTACTGCAATTTTTAACAGAGAAAATTCTCAGATTTGTGGGTTTCTTTGGTCTCTTGTTCAGCCGTCTCACCGTTTTTTTCTTTTTCTCATGTCTCTCTGTTTGGAGTATCTGAGAAACCTTCGTTTAGGGGTCTTGCCCAAGGACTCTTATTGGTATAGTGTAGGGTGTTTACCCAGGTGGGGGTCTGAACTCCAGTCTACAGTGTAGTAGGTGAAGGTGGTGTTAGGAGTCTTGCCCAAGGACTCTTATTGGTATAGTGTAGGGTGTTTACCCAGGTGGGGCACTGAACCCCAGTCTACAGCGTAGTAGGTGAAGGTGGTGTTAGGAGTCTTGCCCAAGGACTCTTATTGGTATAGTGTAGGGTGTTTACCCAGGTGGGGCACTGAACCCCAGTCTACCGCGTAGTAGGTGAAGGTGGTGTTAGGAGTCTTGCCCAAGGACTCTTATTGGTATAGTGTAGGGTGTTTACCCAGGTGGGGCACTGAACCCCAGTCTACAGTGTAGTAGGTGAAGGTGGTGTTAGGAGTCTTGCCCAAGGACTCTTATTGGTTTAGTGTAGGGTGTTTACCCAGGCGGGGCACTGAACCCCAGTCTACAGTGTAGTAGGTGAAGGTGGTGTTAGGAGTCTTGCCCAAGGACTCTTATTGGTTTAGTGTAGGGTGCTTACCCAGGCGTTGTTACCCACTACACTAACCAACCATACCAATACTTCACCCCACCCCTCTATCTCAGCAAGAATCAGGACACCCTACCCCTAGACGCGAACACGCAAAATGGGGTAGGGCTAAGTGGACTGGAACTGGGCCTTTAAGTCACTTTAGTGGACAATATAAACATATTTCATCTAAAATATGAAGAAAAACTAAATTCCTAATTTTGTGAAGCCTGTAGTCCATTTTTGGCGTCTTGCGGCTGCTGCGTTGAACACTGCTTGCTGTTTCCACACATGAGCAGACTGAGAGAAGTACGTAATCTTTTCGGTCCCTGCCCTGAGCTTCACCCCTCCTCCTTTCTCTCCTTCAGTCATCTCTCTATCCTCCACACCCCGCTCTCTCCATGCTCCGACTTTTTAACTGTTCTGTAACCAGGATTACTCTACACTCTTCAAAAGGTGTGGTTCTTCAAGAGTTCTTTAGAACAGAAAATGGTTCTATACAGATCTATACACACTCAAACAGCACTGCATGACTAAAAGGGTTCTCCGCATCCTGAACGTGTTCTTCATATTGATGGAAAATGTGCTAAAGATGGTTCTATACAGAAGCTTTTTGAAAAGAGCTCTGTGTAGCACCAAAGAGGGTTCTTCTATTGGTACGATGTCAACCTTGTAACAATATCAGAACCCTTTTTGGTGCTACACAGAGCTCTTTTCAAAAAGGTTCTATATAGAACCATTTTCTTTACTAAAGAACCCTTTAAAAATCAAGTGTGCAGACTTGCTGCCAGACGAGACACCATTCAAACCAGAAAACCGCAGGGTTGTTTACCTCTAAATAACAAGATGAAATGCTGATGTTCACACACTGCCTGATGTCTGAGACACACACAGTCAATGATCCGAAAACAGCAGAAAATCGGATTTTGTCAGTAATCCAATCAACGCGTTTACGTGGACTTGAGTAATCAGATAGCAGGGAAACTCCAGGTCTACGTGAGTCAGGCGGTAATCAGATTTCTGCTTTACAACCAGCCGATAAACTCACAGAACAAAATGTAAAACTCAAACTTCATGTCGCGGCTTTTTTTAAAAACATCGAGTCACTTTAGCTGAAAATAGGAACATTCCTCATTTAGAACAGGGGTATTTAATTAAAATTCCAGCTCGAGTAACGTTCCTAAGCAAAGCGCCGGAACATCATAACCTCTAACCTGCATCATGACTCAGCGCCTTATGCTGTTTACTGGAGTAGCCGAGTAGGAATATCAACATCTTATACAGTCGACAGCTGAATATCAGATCAAATCAAGTCCAGTTCGGTCAGATTTCACCAACATTTACTGAACATCAGATCAAATCAAGTCCAGTTCGGTCAGATTTCACCAACATTTACTGAACATCAGATCAAATAAAGTCCAGTTCGGTCAGATTTCACCAACATTTACTGAACATCACATCAAATAAAGTCCAGTTCGGTCAGATTTCACCAACATTTACTGAACATCACATCAAATAAAGTCCAGTTCGGTCAGATTTCACCAACATTTACTGAACATCAGCTCAAATAAAGTCCAGTTCGGTCAGATTTCACCGACATTTACTGAACATCGGATCAAATAAAGTCCAGTTCGGTCAGATTTCACCAACATTTACTGAACATCGGATCAAATAAAGTCCAGTTCGGTCAGATTTCACCAACATTTACTGAACATCAGACCAAATAAAGTCCAGTTCGGTCAGATTTCACCAACATTTACTGAACATCAGACCAAATAAAGTCCAGTTCGGTCAGATTTCACCAACATTTACTGAACATCAGATCAAATAAAGTCCAGTTCGGTCAGATTTCACCAACATTTACTGAACATCGGATCAAATAAAGTCCAGTTCGGTCAGATTTCACCAACATTTACTGAACATCAGATCAAACAAAGTCCAGTTCGGTCAGATTTCAACAACGTTTACTGAACATCGGATCAAATAAAGTCCAGTTCGGTCAGATTTCACCAACATTTACTGAACATCAGATCAAATAAATTCCAGTTCGGTCAGATTTCACCAACATTTACTGAACATCAGATCAAATAAAGTCCAGTTCGGTCAGATTTCACCAACATTTACTGAACATCAGATCAAATAAAGTCCAGTTCGGTCAGATTTCACCAACATTTACTGAACATCAGATCAAATAAAGTCCAGTTCGGTCAGATTTCACCAACATTTACTGAACATCAGATCAAATAAAGTCCAGTTCGGTCAGATTTCACCAACATTTACTGTCAGTTTCCTCTTTTTAGATCACGTCATGTGGAATAACTTCCCTCTGACTCACTTTCTTCTCTGACTGCTGTTTCTCTCCTCGTCCCTCCCCTGTGTGGCGTCACTCACTCGAGTCTCAGAGCTCATCGTAATGCACAGATCTGATTGGCTGAGCAGCGTCACGTGTGATATTTACATCTCATCCGATTGGTCTGCGAGTCTCCCGGGCACTAAAGTGGAATCGTAATGACTAGAAAAGCTACGCCCATTAAAACAGGACCACCCTTTGAAATTAAACAATTCTCCATAGTTTATCAGTTATCGCTCCACATAGGACAACGTCTGGGTCTGGACTCCGACCACGGTCCACCTATTAGTGACCTCTGATCTAGAAGATGAAGAAAATTTTAATCCTTCATTTCGTCAGGAATGTAGTTTGTTTTGCGGCGACGCTGCTCGCTTATTTCTGGTACAGCAGTCTGATCTCACACGTGTGCAGACTGAGGAATCTGAAAGAAATCAGAGTAAGAGTTTACGTGACCTTCTGAATAATCGGATAACTGCAGAAATCCGAATACGCCCGGATTATTGAATGTATGTAAAGGCACTCAGTGTTTTTTGGTAGTCTTGAGACGATGAACAGGTGGAGGAAGGGAGAACATTGACTGGTTAATACTGTTTATTTAGACTATTCGGTTATTAAACGGGCCTAATGAAGCAGCGCTGTGTTTGTTTCTCTGTGTGAATGAAGGCAGGCGATGAGTGGAACAGCTGTGTGTGCTTTTGAAGTGAAAGAGAGTGGAATAAAAAAGGGCATAAAGGAAGAGGGCCGAGCGAGCGGCAGATCAATCAGGTGGTCACTGTGGTCACTGCTCAACCACTCATGTGATCAATCAGCTCAGAGGAACAGTGTTGAGAGTGAAACAATGAACCTCACTCTTCATTTTATCTCTCAGCCAACGTCTTCTCTCTCTCTCTCTCTCTCTCTCCCCCATTCTCTTGTTCTCTGCTGCGTTTGTTTCTCTCAGATTCTTTTTCTCTGTCCTGTGATTTTCACCCATTTCTCTTTTCCTGTATGTATATATATGTAGGAGAAGGAAAAAACTACTTTTAACTTAAGTCAATGGAACCAGACGTCTTTCCAAGTAATTCTGGGCCATTTTCATGGAAACTCATCTCCATTCTCTCATCCACTTTGCTTCTCTCTCTCTCATCTCCTTTTCCATCTCTTATGATAATATAATAATAACAACTCCAGCAGCACTGCTGTGTCTGATCCACTCGCACCACACCACACGTCAGCAGCCACAAGCCACGTTTACATGCTGCCTAATAATCTCTTAATAATCTGACCAACCGCTCAATCAGAATCGACTACGTCCATGTAAACGGAATAGTCCAGTCCGATTGAGGCCATTTGGAATACAGCTTCTATCCGACTGATCGAGGTGGGTAATCCTGTAAATAATCCATTAAATAGAAGAATAATATCCGTGCAAACGCCTGTATCCGATTACTTTCCCTATCGGAAAGTTGAAGTTCTGCATGTGCGTCGCGTCACAGTGAGAGTTTATACCGTTCAACACGGAACGTTCTATCTATTGTTCCATCTATCCATTCATGAATGTATGTATTAATCAGACACACGCAGGATGGAGGTGGCTACTCCTGCTGTCCTCAGGAGTTTCTGCCTCTGTTTATCCTGAGCGTCTCATCAGGCTGATTCACCTTCTGATCGATTTCATTTCCATCCTTCCACCTGCGTCTGCATGCTTCTCTGATATCATACTGATCATGCTGGTGACATTATTGGGATCGATTCTACATTGATATACACATACAGACCCCAGGGGGCTTAAACACCCACCCTTTCACCACCAGAGTGCATGGATATTCCTCAACATCTGCTTCTCCGGTTTAATCGGAGCTGATGGGGAAGTGCGTTATGGTACGAGGTGGAACAGCAGGCCGCTTTCTAGCTCAGGGCTGTTATGTTATATGGACCCTTCTACTAAATTAGTTCAATCTGCACCCCCACAGTACAAAAACCATTAAAAACCACTAAAAAAAATTAAATCGGTATTCAGAGGACTATGTTATGATCCACTTAAACCCAAGGCATTAGTAGAAAAGGTAATAAGCTAAAATCATCATCCACAGGGTGCTTCCCATCAAGAGGTGTGTCTCAAACCCTAACCCCCAAATTCACACTGGTGAAAGTAAAACTTTCTTTTTTTCTTTTCTTTTAAAGTGAAACTTTCACTATTGAAACACAGAGTTGTAGCCTGTGGGCGGAGCCTTATTTTAGCCACGCCCATGTATTTCAGAGCAGGGAGTGAGGCTGCATCCCTGTCCCTCATGGCCACATGGTGAGCAGTTAGATCCACTGTTTTGGAGTAAATGTGTCCCAAAGTCTGAAAGTCGGTGAGGAACATTAGGAATCGTCATGTTTTCTGCAGGTCAGCACTTTTTAGTGTTTTTCTGTGTGAACAGCTGGTCAAAGCTGAGCTTGCTGGTCATGAACTGCTTGAATTTTTTTTAGCTCCAACGAAGCTAAAATTAAAGCTTGTTTTAGTTGTGATAAATTAGAATTTTCAGTCATTTGTTTTAATAAAATAAACATAACTAAGGCCCAGGGTCACTCGGAGCAAACGTCACACCTCGGCATTCCGTCTATTTAACATCAGTGTTTCTCCATTCCCACCAAACACCGCCACACACCACCAAATATGACCAAACACCGCCACACACCACCAAATATGACCAAACACCGCCACACACCACCAAATATGACCAAACATTACCAAACACCGCCAACTATGACCAAACATTACCAAACACCGCCACACACCACCAACTATGACCAAACATTACCAAACACCGCCAACTATGACCAAACATTACCAAACACCGCCAACTATGACCAAACATTACCAAACACCGCCACACACCACCATCTATGACCAAACATTACCAAACACCACCAAATATGACCAAACATTACCAAACTCCACCAAACACCACACAACAACAAATAAACACTACCAAACTCCAAACAACAAATAAACTCCACCAAACACCACAATACACCACCACACAACCAAACTCCACCAAACACCACACAACCAAACACCACCACACAACTAAACACTACCCAACTCCACCAAACACCACAACACAACAAATAAACTCCACCAAACTCCACCACACAACAAAAAATAAACCCTAACAAACTCCAAACATCACCAACACCGCCACACACCACCAACTATGACCAAACATTACCAAACACCGCCACACACCACCATCTATGACCAAACATTACCAAACACCACCAAATATGACCAAACATTACCAAACACCGCCACACACCACCAACTATGACCAAACATTACCAAACACCACCAAATATGACCAAACATTACCAAACACCGCCAAACACCACCAAATATGACCAAACATTACCAAACACCGCCACACACCACCAACTATGACCAAACATTACCAAACACCACCAAATATGACCAAACATTACCAAACACCGCCACACACCACCAACTATGACCAAACATTACCAAACACCGCCACACACCACCAACTATGACCAAACATTACCAAACACCACCAAATATGACCAAACATTACCAAACACCGCCACACACCACCAACTATGACCAAACATTACCAAACACCACCAAATATGACCAAACATTACCAAACACCGCCACACACCACCAACTATGACCAAACATTACCAAACACCACCAAATATGACCAAACACCGCCACACACCACCAACTATGACCAAACATTACCAAACACCGCCACACACCACCAACTATGACCAAACATTACCAAACACCACCAAATATGACCAAACATTACCAAACACCGCCACACACCACCAAATATGACCAAACATTACCAAACACCGCCACACACCACCAACTATGACCAAACATTACCAAACACCACCAAATATGACCAAACATTACCAAACACCGCCAAACACCACCAAATATGACCAAACATTACCAAACACCGCCACACACCACCAACTATGACCAAACATTACCAAACACCACCAAATATGACCAAACATTACCAAACACCGCCAAACACCACCAAATATGACCAAACATTACCAAACACCGCCACACACCACCAACTATGACCAAACATTACCAAACACCACCAAATATGACCAAACATTACCAAACACCGCCACACACCACCAACTATGACCAAACATTACCAAACACCACCAAATATGACCAAACATTACCAAACACCGCCACACACACCACCAACTATGACCAAACATTACCAAACACCACCAAATATGACCAAACACTACCAAACCACACAAGAAATCAACACTACCAAACACCACCACACAACTAAACACTACCAAACTCCACCAAACACCACAAAACAACAAATAAACACTACCAAACTCCACAAAACACCACCACACAACAACAAATAAACACTACCAAACTCCAAACAACAAATAAACTCCACCAAACACCACAATACACCACCACACAACCAAACTCCACCAAACACCACACAACCAAACACCACCACACAACTAAACACTACCCAACTCCACCAAACACCACAAAACACCACAACACAACAAATCAACACTACCAAACACCACCACACAACTAAACACTACACAACTCCACCAAACACCACAACACAACAAATAAACTCCACCAAACTCCACCACACAACAAAAAATAAACCCTAACAAACTCCAAACATCACCAAACACTATGACATTCAGTCTAATATTTAACATTTACGTTTCTACACTCAAACGATCATTTAAATCTCCAGAAACAGAGTAAAGCTATACCAGGGGTCTGCAGCTCCATTAGGGGGACGGCTGTTTATCGCTCGGCTGTTAACATCAGCTAAAGTTCTCTAAAGGCCAGCACTGATCACATCTGTGTTAATGAGCTGATGTTGTTTCCCTCCTATAACGAGAGAGTTTGTCTCCTCTTTACGCAACACCATGAGATCCTTTACTCAACTTTCCGCCAGTTTAAGTGGGTCCAGGCGTTTGGGGGGGAAACTGTATAAGCATCACAGCCTGTTTTATTGACTTTGTCGAGGTCACGTTGTTTCTCTTCAAAAGTAAGGAGAGTAACTTCATCTCTAGTTACGTTCGTGCGGAGCAGTAAGCAAATTCGGTCCCAAATATGGCGACCTCAACAGAAAAATCACGTGACTGTAACATTAGGATACGGGACTGCGGGTGGGAGCGGGACAAAATGCTTATCCTGCGGGCGGAAGCAGGTGCTGTTTTCTACGGTTCTCAATTTTGCATTACGCCTTGGAGAAAACTCTAAACCATGTCAACCTCAACCACTCAAGGGGTCATATTAAAAAATATTAGCAAATCCGTGGGCCGGCTGTTTTCATTTTATTTTTATTTAACATTTTGCCACAACCCCAAATATGCCAAAATAGGCTAAAACCGCAATAGCAAAATAGACATTGAATAATTCAATAATTCAAAAATAACTTGAAATTGTTTTACGTTGTTGTTGGCTTGAACTTGGATGACCTCTTCTCTTTTTGTGTAACCGCTGGCCATAGATTCTTGTTTGGGGTCAGAGCGCACACTATACTGCAGTGCATGCTGGGGACTGTAGTCAGCCCGGGTTGAAACGGGCTACTAAGAACAGTTTCACACACAGGCTCTAAACACTACAGTCCGCATTCCTCCGAACCCGGATCTCACTGCATCTATGCATGGTGTCTGTAATAGACTGCAAATTAAGATTAATTCGTCAAAGTCTTTGACGAGCCTTGACCCTCGGCCATCCGAGCATCTCTGCACAGGCCTGTGCTACTCAGAGCGTGTGCTGACCTCAGGTTTGTTTACTGCCCAACCTTTTGCCATGTCTAATCTCTCTGCTCTCTCTATGAAAGCATGTCTCTCACGCTCCCCCTCTCCGTGTCTAGCTTTCTCTTATCTCTCTCCGAAATTGATATTCCTGCAGCGTTACTGACCCAAACTGTTGTTCGCGGTTGCTAAAGCAGTAGACAGAATGGGTGACATTAGTGATGATAATTATGGGGAAAATGTTAATAAACAGCTACAATAAAACACTGCATGTTGATACAGTATATACTGTGAACACCTGAATATACCTTTATATATACACCTCCTTTCTCTTTCAACCTCTCTCTCCTCCCCCTCTCGCTCCTGTCTCGTTCTTCCCCACTTTCCCCCCTCACTCTCTTTCACTCTCTCCTCCCCCTCCCCCTCCCCCTCTCTGTCCTCAAGCAAGAAGGTTTAATAATCTACATTCAGCTCACAGTCAGTGCTTGTAGTCACAACAAGCGATAATACAATCTCGCTCAAGAGGTGGGAAAGAAGGAGCGAGGGATCTGCGTAAGGCAAGGAAGACAGAGGGATGGGGAAAGTGGGAGAGGAGCCCCATTGGTGACACCCTGTATAAATAAAAATAACGTGTGGCCACGGCTTGGGAATGAGATCCTAATGCAGGATGTCGTTCCAATGCCTTACTAAGTCGTGGCCATTGTTTATACAGGCTCCGTAGAGGTCTGTGTGTCACGGCCAAGGCAAACTGGTCCCAGCTTTTCTTGGCCTTGCTCCACTTTACTGTACTGTGTAATCACTATTAGTAAATCATTCCTGTTCTCTGTCGTCCTTGCAGTCACGCTCTCGCTGAAGGGGGATGGCGGACACCGCATGCAAATCACATTCCGTAATATTCTCGGCCAGTCCGGCCGCTTTAGCGTGCGGATCACGGCAGTCCTGAGCACCGGAGGCCGTCGCTTCTATGGCCCTGTTTACACTCGCCATTACAATGGCTCTGAATCTGGTCTGTAAATGCATTAAAAAACAGGTGTAAATGCGTTTATGATTGGAGTGCACTTGGATTTCGCTGTGCTGAGGGGCTTTAAAGGAGAATTCCACTTAAAGTGGAGACAGCCGGTCAGAGTGGGTTTGGCGCGACATGATCGATTGTAGGGGCTCAGACGTCTTTACAGTGGTGGTGATGGGAACCAGGGGTCGCCATGACTACAACACAGATATAGACGCTTTATTTACCATCCAGAACCGCCAGAGAACCTACATGTGTTTTATATGGAACGTAAATGATGGGAATACAGTTAAATCTGTAAACTGCCAGTAGTGCTAAGACTGTGGGCGGTGATTTCCATCATTCACAACTTTGATGTAAAAAGGAGTCACTCAAAGTGGTTTGATGTAGACTTCTTCTTTCCTCACTCCTCCTTTTCTCGCCGCCGCTTTAGGTAGAACATGCCCTAAAACCGCGACAGCCAGCTTCAAATGATCTGCTCAGCAGGTCCATATTCCATATAACTGAATTCCGGATGAATAATGCGGATTTCTTTGAACTCTGCCCAAGTTTCATTCAGTTTGACATCAAGGTCGCAGACTGCATTGCCGGTCAGCCAGTGGTTTTGATCCACTCTGACCAGCACAACACGCACTATCACACCACCACCACGTCAGTGTTACTGCAGTGCTGAGAATGACCCACCACCCCAATAGTACCTGCTCTGTGAGGGTCCATGGGGGTCCTGACCACTGAAGAACAGGGTAACAGAGTATCAGAGAAACAGATGGACTACAGTCTGTAACTGTAGAACTACAGAGAGCAGCTATACAGTAAGTGGAGCTGATAAAGTGGACAGTGAGCGTAGAAACGAGGAGTCGGAGTACGTCCTTAATTTTCTCATTAATTTATATTAAATCAACTGAAATGCTATTTCGTTACCGTGGACTTAATATACACATTAAGTCCCCCCCCCATTAAAATCACTAGCTCTAACCCGGCCACTGTAAAGTTCACGTGCATGTTGCGGTCGCATTGCTGTCGTCTGGTCCACTGTGGGTCAAACAGACCACAGGCTGCTGACTCTTCAATCTTCATCAGCTACAGAGATTCATATATTCTAGAACTAGACTGATTACACTCCAGACCTAGAGCTCAATATCTTTATGGCATTCGTTATATTATTTTTTTTATTCCCATTATCTTAAATTCAAACCCCCTTATCATTTTTATTGTTCTTTCATTTGTGCCTCTTATTTTTGTCTATTATTGTGATTGTCATAATGTAGGACTGGGTTAAGCACATTTAAAGCCTTCTACGAAATAAAGCAGACAAGGGATTTATTGCTTTGGATCAACTGAGTCGAGTCATGAGGTATTTGAGGGCGAGTCCGAGGCCACTGGCGAGTTATTTGAGGGCGAGTCCGAGGCCACTCGCGAGTTATTTGAGGGCGAGTCCGAGGCCACTTATGACTTATTTAAAGGGAAGTCTAAATCAAGTTGGGTCCGAGAGTCTGAGTCCAATCACAAAACAGGCTTAGAGTCAGTCAACATGCAGTATGACTTCAGTCTGAGCCGCGGACTCGAGTCCTCATCTCCGCTGACGTTCATTAACACTGCACTGACTCTAAATGCTTAATCATTTCTAATATAAGTAATAATCGTTATGAGACTAATCCGTGTACCTGTGTGTGTGTGTTTGTCTGTGCATGTGCAGGAGTGGCTGGACTCGCGCTGCAGGGGGGTCCGTAATGCCAGTGCCTACATCCTGGTGTACGACATCTGCTGCGTGGAGAGTTTTGAGTACGTGAAGATGATTCGACAGCAGATCGTAGATAACAGGTACATCATCCACAAGAGCCGCCCATTACATCATCATTCACCCTTAAATCTGCAGATTCAGCAGCGTTAATGGTGAAGAGGTTTATCTGCAGATCAGGAGCGGAGCGGTGTAATAAAATCACCCTCAGAAACGTTACAGCACTGATATTACATCACAGATTACACCTGCACTTACTCAGCAGCACTGCTGGTCCACGGGAGGACAGACAGACAGACAGACAGACAGAGAGAGGAGAGAGAGGAGAGAGAGAGAGAGAGAGAGAGAGAGAGAGAGAGAGAGAGAGAGAGAGAGAGAGAGAGAGAGAGAGAAATATAGAGGGAGAGAAAGAGAGACAAACAGAGAGAAAAAGAAAGAGAGAGAGAGAGAGAGAGAGAGAGAGAGAGAGAGAGAGAGAGAGAGAGAGACACACAGACAGACACAGACAGACAGAGCGCAAGAGAGAGAGGGAGACAGAGAGAGAGACACACAGAGAGCGAGAGCAAGAAAGAAAGAAAGAGAGGGAGGGAGAGAAAGAAAGAGAGACAGACAGACAGAGCGCAAGAGAGAGAGAGAGAGAGAGAGAGAGAGAGAGAGAGAGAGAGAGAGAGAGATCTCAGCAGATTCAGCAAGTCAGTTGTGTCTATAACTTTTTCATCTCCGCTGATGGAGAGATTCCAATGATTCCAGAGATTCCAGTGAATTCCAGTGGATCCGTCATTTCTGGACTGCGTGAATCTGTGAGCTTCTCTGTACGTAAATACGACCCTGCGCTGCTCTCAGCTCTACAGACACGACCCTGCCAACAGATCAGAGACGATCGCCGGCGAGGGCGAAGACAAACCGGCGAGACGCGAACGCGCCGGAGGAGACGCCTCATAAAATACGAGCGCCGCTCTCGGCCCGTCGCTGCGTGACCAGTCCTGCGGTGATTAATGGTGTCAGACTGTATCGACCCCTGCTGATCGTTTGTGATGTGTTTTTAATAGCGGTCATTTCTCTTTTCCCCAAACCGACGCAGCGTTAATGAGATGACATCTGAGAGTGGAGTGAGTGACGGCTCCACTCCGATTAATGACCGAGAGTCAGAAGACGCCAATGTGAAATTCACCTCCCATTTCCACTCAGACCGAGTCTGGAGTTGCTGGTCTGCTGAACATTTCTGGCTGTAATCAACATCTTACTGCTCCCCCAACTCACATCAGGCCCATTATCTCGTCACATTATTAGGGTCCAAGCACGCAGTACGTAGGTCTCTACTGGAATGGACCTCCGGCTGTAAAGAGTAGCGTTATCGAACCTCCGCCTGCACCACTTGACAGAGCAGCAATAGAGGGTCTCTGGTTTTCAGCATCGTCTGTTAGCTGTAGAAAGGCTGGTCTGGTGTGGTTAAAGCACCAAACGACTTTTCAAGGAATTTCACCGTCGGAATAAAATCTTGCTAGAGTTGCTCGATCGTTGGCCAGGTGTTCGGTGGTCAGGACGGCCGTCTTAAACTCCCGTCTTGACGCTGCGACAAAATCAACCGTGTTTAATATTATCGTAAGCTTTAAGTCTTGGCTCATGCAAACAGTGACGTGCCATTGGAACGCCCGAGAGCGAGTGGGCGAGCACAGACCGCAGCGATTTAAACGTAAACTGGCCGTTTGAACATTTCAGGTTCACCGAGTGCAACAGTGACGTAAGGAAACGTGCAGAGGACTGCACGAGTAATGGCATGGGGCAGTCGTGGGCTGGAGGTCAGGGAACCAGCCTCGTGACCGGAAGGTCGCCGGTTCGATCCCCAGAGCCGACAGCGCATGACTGAGGTGTCCTTGAGCAAGACACCTAACCCCCAATTGCCTCCTTACACGGGACATGACGTGCGGAGCTTTTCAGGTGAATTCAAGTTGAACATTTTTAAACTCGATCAAGAGGAAACGGAGGCTGTTTAGTTGAATTACTGGTGCGTTAGGATGCAGCGATGATTTCGGGCAGCATCAGCCTCTTCAGCCTCTTCCGCATTATCGAGCATGGAAGTGTGAAAATGGTTTTCCTTATTAACTTAATCTGCTCGAATTTGACCCTAAACAGCAGAGGTGTGGAATTGAGTCACATGACTTGACT
>NC_051230.1:3171153-3191153 GCF_015220715.1 Pygocentrus nattereri | reverse complement strand
CCTCCTCTTCGCTTTTATCCGTTCCTCCGCACACTTCACCTCCTGGGTTTTCTCCTTTTCCCTCTCCCACTCTTTTTTCCGTTTTCTCAAGCTCTTGTTTTTTCTCCTGTCTTTTTCAATGGTCACCTCATTTCTCTTCTCCTCGACTTCTCTCGCTTCTCCCGCGTTCCGGCTCTCTCCATCCTCTTTTCTCTTCTCATCTTCCTCTCTCCCATCTTCATCTCTTTTCACCTTTCATCTCTTCTCTTCTCCTCTCCTCCTCTGTTCTCTTCTCTCCTTTCCTCTTCTGTTCTTTTCTCTTACTTTTTCGTTTCCTCTTCTCATCTCTTCTTTTCACCCTTCATCTCATCTTTTCTCCTTTCCTTACTTCTTTTCTTTTCCCCCCCTTTCTTCTCTTCTTTTCTTTCCTTTCCTCTCTTTTCTCTTTTCCCCCTCTTCTTTTCTTTTCCCCTCTTTTCTCCATTCCTCTCCTCCCCTCTCTTTCCTCATCTCCTCTTCTTTTCACCTTTCATCTCTTCTTATTCCTTTTTCCCTCCTCCCCTCTTTCCTTTCTGTTCTACTTTTCTTTCTTCTCCTCCTTTCCTCTCTTCCTTTCTCTTCTCCTCTCCTGCACAGATGGGTTAAACGGGACTAAAACAAGTAACTTTCTTCTCTTTTCTCCCCTCCTCTCTTCCTCTGTCCTCTCCTCTTCTTCTTTCTCAGGGAAGGCAGTAGCAGTGAGGTGCCCATCCTGGTGGTGGGCAGTAAGCGGGATCTGCAGAGGCACCGCTTCACTCAGCGCAGGGCCATCTCCGTGCTGGTGAAGAAAACCTGGAAGTGTGGCTACGTGGAATGTTCGGCCAAGTACAACTGGCACGTGCTGCTGCTCTTCAAAGAGCTGCTGGGCATCGCCGTGGCGCGCGGCCTGCGCCAGAACCACGCCTCCATCCGCCTGCAGGGGGCGCTGCAGAGGAACCGCTGCTCCGTCATGTGACCATCCTGGAACAGAGTGTGTAACAAATCTGAGGATGAGCGCCAGCGTTCAAAACTTTGGAATCAACATTTTAAGTTCTGCTTTCAAATGTTTCACAATAACAACAACAACAACAACAACAACAACAACAACAACAATAGCAGCTGCTGTCAGAACAAAACCTTGTATCTCCGTTTTTGTTGTTTTTCAGTTTTTGGCATAATCTGGAAAAGTCTGATGCCCTTTACATTGTGTGTAAATTTCATGGATTAATGCACCAAAAGAAACGGCACAAAATGACTTGGAAAGACGTCTGGTTCCATTGACTTCCACTGAAGTTAATGTAAGGCGTTTCCTTCTCCTGTAAAGTTACTATTTGAGATACAAGGTTTTGTTCTGACAGCAGCAATATAATAATAATAATAATAATAATAAATGTTTATCAAGAACATAAAACCAATTTGGTTGCAGATCATTAGTGGAGATCTAAATAAAACTGAACGAACAGATTAACAAAAAAATCTGCCTAATTAAGCAGTTCAGATGTAATCAGAGTCACTTGGTGTGAAGCGCTCTGTTCTAGATAAACTGAGTCAGAACCGTTCACAGTGGTGGTGATGGGAACCAGACGTCCCCCTCTAAAAGCTCCTCACAGAGAGTTCCTACATGAACTGGCTCTGAATTCACTGCCTGATGACCGAGACACCGTTTTACCAAAGTTTCGAGAAGATTTTGGCCTTAAATCGTTGCTTTTAAAAACCTGTTCACCTGCGTTCGACGGAAAAATAGCTCAAAGAAAATGGAGTGAATTTCAAAACAAGCCGCTCTGAATGCCTTTAGTCCGCCTGTTTACAGGCCGATACGTGGAAAACATCACAGCCTAATAACTCAAAACGTCCTCTACAGAGACACGTCTTAATGCGCTACCGCTCAGTCGCTTAACTTCGGATATTAGGAAAAATAAACAAGGCCTGTGCAAAAGTTATGGCACTCTATGGGTTTCATCAGTGAATAAATAGAAATTCTGCACCAAAATTGGCGAAAACGGCCCGTTTAAGCTTCTAATCGATTCTATTAGACTGGGTAACTGCTGTTCACTTGGGTGCTCAGACTTTTGCACACCACACCACTGTACCACAAGAAGTTTCAATAAACTTAAAACCCAGAATAAAGTCTGTAAACCACGACCGGTGCTGAAAAACCCACACCAACATCCGATATTAACGTTACAATTATTAACACGATTATGATATCAATATGGAAAAGTGATTCCAAACTTTTGAACGAGGGTAGGCAGAGCTTCCTGAAGACCTCGGGGGGCTTTTATTTTTGACGGACAGCTCAGAAAAGGTCCAATGGGAAGCAAACATTAGGACCCTATGTTGATGCTTTCTATGAACGCTGCAGCTATAAGAACCTACGAACGCATTTATAACATGTCATTGCTTTCAAAGGGCATTATAAGCATGGCTATTAGTATTTGGAGAAATGTTTTACAACGTTTATTCATGTTTATAATGAACTGTCAACATCATGCATTGCAAGCACTGCTCATAACATGTTATACGGCCAAAGACAGCTTATGAACAGCTTATGAACATCTAGAATGGATTAATATGTTATAACTGGTTTAATTCGTATTGCAAGGTCTCGCAAAGGGACTCATTTAGCACTGATATGTTATGAATACTACTTTTAATGCAGTTATAATGCGGAGTAACCATGCAACACATTTCTATAAATATCTATAATACCTTATGAATGCATTATAAGCTATGAATGTGTTCATAGTGTCTTGCTCACATACGTTCTTAAAAAAGATGGTTCTTTAGAAAGAAAATGGTTCTATATACAACCATGAACACTCAAAGAACCCTTTGCAGGGTTCTTTAGACTGATGGGAAACGTGCTTTAGAACCGATGGAAAACGGTTCTATATAGCACCCAAAATGCGTCAGGCTGGTAACAACAGAGGAGCCCTTTAGAACCATCTACAACACACTTATGTACCCTTTCCATCAATATATGGAATCGTTTTGAAAAAGGTTCTATACAGCACCCAAAAGGGGTTCTTCTATTCTTACAAGCTTGACACTAACAACAGAAGCACCCTTTTCGGTGCTATGCAGAACCATTTTCAAAAAGGTTCCACACGGAACCATATGCACCACATTGTCCATCAATCTCAAGAACCCTTTCATGATGCAAAGAACCCTGCAAAGGTTGTATATAGAACCATTTTTCTTTTCTAAAGAACCCTTGGAGAGACATCTTCTCTAAGTGTGTATTAATAATGCATTATAGCACGATTCACAATGCGTAGTAACCATGTAATACGCTTTTATAAAGGCTCATAGCCGCTTATGATGCTTTATGAATGCATTACCTGTGCCGAACGCGTTCACAGCGTCTTATTGACACAGTATTCACAGAAAGTGTTACTGGGAGCAGAGAAGTGAGAACAAACGCTGGCGGACTCTCAACACTGAAACCAAACCAAGGGCTACAATCTAAACCACGGCTGAGGAGACCGGCGCCGACCCTCCTGAGTGGAGCTAATTGGACTGGCGACGGGAGAATCGAGGGGTGGACTGTCAATCAAAACGGCTGGAAAATCACACCCAGGGGCCTCTGCTCTGGCTGCGGAGGAGAACTGTAGAAGATCTCATTAACGCCGGTGCGGTGGGATTGTTTTTGCTCCACCGCGTTCACGTCGTTCTCCCCTCGCAATCCAGAGAAGAAATGAATCAGCGCCACTATTAGATTCAGATAAGACATTTTTCATGTTTAGGAAATTGTTTACCTCCTTCCGGAAGAGCGATAAGGCGTTGGGGGGGGGGGGGTCCACCTCCGCTCGCTCTGCTATCTGATAGATCTTAATTTACTTATTACTCTGCCCCCTGCTTTTCACACGCTCCCTCGCTCTATTGCTCCCCAGCACCCCCCCTACACTCCGCCGGTTCAGGCCAGCCTCGATTAGAAGTGAGGGGGTGTGGGGGGCAGCTGATGGTGGTGGTGGTGGGGGGGGGGGGGGGGGGGGGGCTGCACCGGGTTAAAAGAATGACAAAAATAACCTCCAACCTTATGAAACTGCACCCCTCCCCTTTTGATTTACTGTTATATCAGCTAAAATATTATATAACTGATATTTTAATTGCATCACATTGAAATCCCTTTGATGTGGAAAATGTTCTGAAACCGGTGACTGGAGTTCATAAGGAGCTGCTCATATTCCCAGCGTTATAAAACACCACGATTACCACCGTCTATGCAATCTAACCTAAAAGAGGAGAGAAGTCTGAAAAGGCTTTCAAGACATTAAATACATAAAAAACACTATAACTAGTTTTGCTTTTCCTGAAATGAACACGCAAAAAATATAATCATCATAATCAATATTACTGAGCAATGAGTCACAGAACAGCACGAGAGAAAGAAAAAAATAAATAGAAAGAAAAAAGAAAAGAATGCCTGATGGGTTAAAAAAATATTAAAAAGAAAGTGAAAGAGAAAAAGGAAGAAATTGTTTAAAAGAAAAGGAAGAAAGAAAAAAATGACTGAAGAAAGAAAAAGACAAAAAAAAGAGTGAAAAAAAGAAAAAAAAAGAAAAAGAAAATGGAAGAAAAAAGAGAAAGAGACAAAAAAATGACTGAAGGAAAATTTTAAAACTGACAGAAAAAAGAGAGAGAGACAGAGACAGACGGACAGACAGACAGACAGACAGAAAGAGAGCGAGAGACGAGACAGAGCGTGTGCGAGAGAGAGAGAAAGAGCGAGAGCGCATGTGTGTGAGAGAGAGAGAGAGCGAGAGACAGAGAGAGAGAGAGAGAGAGAGAGAGAGAGAGAGAGAGAGAGAGAGAGAGAGAGAGAGAGAGAGAGAGAGGGGGAGAGAGAGAGAGAGAGGGGGAGAGAGAGAGAGAGAGGGGGAGAGAGAGAGAGAGAGAGAGAGAGACAGAGAGAGAGAGAGGGGGAGAGAGAGAGAGAGAGAGAGAGACAGAGAGAGAGAGAGAGAGAGAGAGGGAGAGGGAGAGGGAGAGGGAGAGAGAGAGGGAGAGAGAGAGAGAGAGAGAGAATATATCACTGCGTCTGGGCTCATCGTCCTCAGCAGGATCAGCGTAGCA
This sequence comes from Pygocentrus nattereri, assembly GCF_015220715.1. Lineage (NCBI taxonomy): Eukaryota > Metazoa > Chordata > Actinopteri > Characiformes > Serrasalmidae > Pygocentrus > Pygocentrus nattereri. Next base: position 3,186,080 of record NC_051230.1, on the reverse strand, counting down.
GTGCTGTCATACGCAGCGCAGTGATGTTCATCAGATCGGAGGAGCTGAGAGCAGAAGTGCTGTGGTAAAGTCTTCCTTCAGCGGTCAGTGAGGAGAGGAGAGTCGCGGCCGCCGCAGACGAGTGCAGCCGTTACTCCGAGCAAAACCCTCGGGGATCAGAGAGCAAACAAACAAACGCCACTCCAGCTCATCACACAGGTCCATCGCCCCAGAGAGCACCGCTCCACAGCCTCTATACCCCTCAGGCCACGCTTGCAGTGGGCAGAGGCCTTAGGCTCTCGTACAGCGTCTCCAGGGCGTCCCATTCTACTGGTCAGTCCTTTTCTATGGAGATCTTTGAATTGAACTCATTATGACGCCGCATGGACACTTGGACACACAGCAGTCTGAAAGTCAGATTCCACCCTTCACTTACTTAACTTCCACTTTTACTGAACAAACCAGCCATTAAGTACAGGTTCTTCATTTTTCAGCATCAAGAAAAAAAACATTTAACACAAAACTACCCAGAAGCCTCAGCAACTAAATCTACTCTCAGCTGTCTGAGTTTTCAGTGAGTCGCTCTTCTCCTTCATTCCAGCTTCTGTTCTTCTCAGGAGACTCACTTCCAGCTCCTCAGAGAACCTGCAGACACGCCTCCAAAGCTCAGTCTGAGAAGCTGGTTGATGATTTTCTGAAGTGATCAAACCCATTCAGTGGTGCTGAGGTCTGGACTCTGGGGTGGTCAGTCCATCACTCAGCTTCTTTGTTTGATGTGTCCGTCTCCTTTTCTCAGTAGCCACATTTACATGCAGCCTAATCTTAATAATCCGACTAATAGCTCAATCAGAATAGTCTAATCCGATTGAGGCCATTGGGAATACAGTTTCTATCCGACTGAATGAGGTGTGTAATCCTGTAAATAATCCATTAAATAGAAGAATAATATCCGTGTAAACGTCTGTATCCGATTACATTCCCTATCGGAAAGTTTAAGTCCGTTCTGCATGTGCGTCGCGTCACAGTGAGAGTTTATCCCGTTCAACACGGCGGAGCAGAAACTGGTCTGCAGAGGAGACGAAGTTCATGCTCTGATCTTTAAAAGACGGCGGTGGGACGGACGTCCAGCTTATGTGTCTCAGAGCACGACGTCTTCCTCTCGGCCTTCTTTAATAAGGACGTGTGAAGGACGTTTTCCTGAGTCTGACGTCATTTTAAAGCAGTTAAATACACAATCACTGCTCACTGCTGCTCATCTCACTCTGACTGGACCTCACGTGATGTTCATGGTCATGGTAACATCTACTCTAAGAGGTTCCTGTAGTGAGCATGTCAACTGAGGTTTTCCATCAGCTTGTTGAGTAGAGCGAGAATAGACGCCTCCGTCTGAATCTAAAATAGGAATGTGTTCAATGGGATTGGCAAAAATCTCATGTAAACACAGCGAGGTTCTTCTTGATCAGCTACACGTCCTTTCAGACCCATAACTCTGAGTGGTCTTCTCACAGTGGAAGGATGGACAGAAAGACCTGTAGATGTTTTCAGATCTGAAGCAGCTTGATTTTCTCCTCTCTCTCAGAGATGAAGGCTTTAGGTGCTGTTTATCTGATGGGGCAGTTTTGGGGTCCACCAGCTGTTCCAGGTGGTCAGTTTGAACTCATGGCTTTGTTTACGTGGACCTTATCCTTCCTTATGCAAGTGGACTGTCGTACATCTACTCTCCTCAGAAATATCTCCTGAAAAATGAATAACTTAATGGCTGTTTTGACTGGGAAGTCAGGTAATAAAAGGTGATCTCTGACTTTGGCGCAGTATTTTATAGTGCTCACTCCTTATTAGTTCTATTCTTCTGCCTTGGGTCAATGTCAGGTAGGACAACTGCACCATGGTCACAAACAGACCCAGCTCTGAAGGGGTACTATGCATCAAAGCGCTGTTATTCACTGAACTCAAACGGCCCCGGAGGAGCCCGTGGGCGGTGGGCCGAGTACGTTATGGAACGTAAATGCTCAAAACTGTATTCCTTTCCGCTATTTTTAGTGGGGGTTCAGTACACGCTTTCAACAGAGTTGCATGCTTTAGGTAACAAAGCCAAACTCTTTCAGGGTCCCAACTGCACTAATGCAAACGATGTAGGTTCTCAGTCTAATTTCATTGTAAGTATTGTGAGTTACTTGTGCAAGTAATGTAGCCTAGAGACTCGTTTAACTGGCAGGAGGTTCTTACGCCAGTGCTTCACAGCGCCTGCCCTGCAGATTCACTTTCAGACGTATGCGATTATCAGCCAGGGGTGGACAAGTACGCAAGTCCAGAGAGACTATGAGGTTATCCTGGGATCCCAACTCATTTTCTTGCGATCTCAAGACAACAATCAGGAAAATCTGAAAAAATCCAGAGAGGACATGAGGTAGTTATCGTTCTCCGGACTGTCAACTTGGGATCCCCACTTATTTTTCTTGTGATCCCAAGACATGAAAAGTTGTTGTGACCTAAGAAAACTTGTATCGTGATTTCAAGGCAAGCTGAGATCTTGAGAAAATAACTTCTCTTGAGATGAAACAAATTTGTTTGTGATCAAGATAGCATCACAAGACAATTAAATCATGATCCCAAGATAATTTTCTGAACTGTTAGAACTTCGTCATGGCCTCTCTGGACCTTGAAACTCTCATGCAACTTCAGTTGCTTGAAACCTACAGGAAACTTCGTGGAACAAGTTTCACAAAACAGCCAATCAAAAGCAGACACTGCGTCACGTTTCACTCGAGTGCATTTTTGGCTACGCTTAATTGCGTGAGCTTTTGAGACTGCAACCAACGTTTCAGATGAAGCCCAGGGAACCTAAAACCATCTTGTTCTTTCTGCGTAGGTTAATTGTGTTCTTGTGGGCACAAAATATACATCTACAAAGAACGTCCTGTGAATAACTTTCCAATAACCAATAAATTGCCAAAATATTTTGCCCAAATTCTCCTCGCTCATCATGAACTGGGCAGCTGTAACTGTTAAAACTTGTAAACGGTTAATGTAGAACTGCTGATTCACCCTTTAACCCTGAAGGTCTGCATGTCACCATAGCAACGCAGACAACCAGCAGTCTAGCTAGAAGCTAACAAAACACCAAAGAGAAAGATTTAAGATGAACATCAATAATTTGGAGACGAATGGATTTATTAATGCATTAAAAAGCTCTCCAGCTGGTTTCCTGATACCTTTAATCTACAAACACTAAAAAGTCCCAAAATTGAATTTTCCGTTCCACCTTAAATGGCACAGCAGTTACATTCCACCACTTAAGGCGGACCTGGAAAGTTAGAATGAGATGCTGGGGAAAAAAAAGTTGTAAAAAGTCAAACATTGAGAGACACAATTCCACTTTTGAGGAAAAGCTTCCTGCTGGAGATGCGAGAGAAGCAGCTACAGCTGAGCTGAAGCTTCAAGCACAGCAACGTTTTTATTTACATTAGATTTCTGGCCTGTACCAGTACATTACCACACACTGAGAGACGTTTACAGCCAAGAAGGTAAAATGGACATAAAATGTTGTGGCTGTTGTGATGTGGAAAAAAACGGCTCCTAACATTTGGGTTGCCAACCCCTGGACTAGCCAGCTGGACTACACTAGAGTGGACACAGTGGGGTCTACAACATCGCCTGTATATGTTGAGCCTGTTTCACTCGTTTCTCCTCAAGCTGGTGAAGTTCTCCTTCAGTTCTGTATCAGGCTTGGAGTGTTGAACTGAGGAATGTCAATCAAGCATGCTAATTAGAATATTAGGCCACGCCCAGAGGTCTAATTTTTAATTATAATTATATGTTGATTGTTTTTTTATTAAAGTTTTGCTGGATTTTTAAGATAATACTCAACTTTAGTATCAAACAAACAACACTTTACAGTTTAGCTATCATAATACAGTTTGTTTGGGGGCAGTCGTGGGCTGGAGGTCAGGGAACTGGCCCTGTGACCGGAAGGTCGCCGGTTTGATCCCCAGAGCCGACAGCACATGACTGAGGTGTCCTTGAGCAAGACACCTAACCCCCAACTGCTCCCCGGGCTTTCTCTGGGCAATTGTGCTCACTGCCCCCTAGTGTGTGTGTATTCACTAGTGTGTATGTGGTGTTTCACTGCACGGATGGGTTAAATGCGGAAGTGAAATTTCCCCGTTTGTGGGATTAATAAAGTCACTTATCTGTACTTTTTCCACCCCTGTCTGAAAGCTGATGAAGTAACTTGGACGACATGAACCTGTGCAGGACTGCAGGACAGGAGGTGAGAAACACTGAATTAGAGATAGTCGGACTGGGTCTAGAGCCTTTTATGCTGATCTGGGATTAGCTTCACCTTCCCAAACTGAATGGTTAAAGTGACAGTTCATCAAAACTTTAAACTTCCATTGCTTGGCTACATCAGCTTCGTAGCTCCAGTGCTAAAACTTAAGATCATGTCTGGGCTGACTGGCTAGGTTTTGGAATAAAGGGGGGAAAAAAATCCCCAAATTTAATTGATTTTTGCTGAACTAATCGCTTTACCTCCATCTGACCTCATTCCCGGAGATCCTCGCTCTGCAGAATTTAGATGCGCAGTGGAATTCCACCAATTTTTCAAAATTTCTCTAAAAGCTCCCTCACAGAATTTTACTACATGAAATGAATGGTTAGGAATATGAGATGTTGCTTAAACATAAGTTTTAAAAAAGTTTGGTATTAAATATTTTTATAAATACTAAAGCTAAAAGGTGCATGTAGGCCCACTATTTAACCATCATCAACATTTCAGAAGACCCGTGTAGGTTCTCTGGTGGTTCTGGATGGTAAATAAAATGTCTATATCTGTGTTGTAGTCATGGCAACCCCTGGTTCCCATCACCACCACTGTAAAGACGTCTGAACCGGTTTGGTTTACAGAAATTTTGAAAAATCGGTGGACGTTTCCCTTAATTTCTCTAGGAAATCCTGTAATCGATTATATTTCTTAAACACAGGAAAACAGATTCTTGCCGTTAAAGGTCAAACGTCTTGCCAAAGAGGTCAAAATGTTGGATATTACCAGAGCCGGTTTATGAGCAGCCTAGCCGCTTCCTATTTCCCCCATTATATCAAGAACAGGACTGCTGAACAGCAGAGGGCGCCCGCGAGTGAGTCCTCAATGAATGGGAGTGAATGGAGCCCATCGGGTAAAAACAAAAAGCTAAAATAGCTTCTAAATCACTCGCCCACAACCTTTCTTTAATTTTAGAGAGTAGAAGGACGGACTTCACTACAAAAACAAAGAAAGCTCACCGATATTTTTCCTTTTTTCTACAGCAAACGGGTTTTGGGCAGCAGGAGGCGTGGCTTTACTGCTAGGGCGTGACTGATTGATGAGCGGAGCAGCTCATTGGCTGTTCACGCTGTCTGACGTCATGAATATACATGAGGCGCTGTTTTAAACTCCTATAACGAGTTTAAAAGCTCTTAAAAACACAGCGGTGTTAACATGTTTTATGCTGTTCTATGTTCAGGATGTCTTTACATTCTTGTACATTAAAAATGTTTAAGAATTTATAATCTATGATTTTGCTCAAATGCTCCATATCAACCCATTCATTTTGGACTCGCTCGGGAGCGCCCCCTAGTGTTTGACGCCCAGAACACACTGCAGAGTGGAGAAGTTCTCTGATGTTACTTAATTTAGCTGGTACTTGCGGAGAACACTGGGGACAGAACAGTCTAGAGCAGCCTGTCTCTCGATACTGTAGCACGGGGGGCTTTGCAGTTTCGTTAGTTTGTTAGTTGCATTTCATATGTTGCACTTAATACATCATTCCAGCCACGGCAGTGCTTTGTGCTTCGGATAAAGGAGAATTCCAACAAAAATGGATATACGAGGTTTCGTTCCGACAGCAGCGACACTCAAAGTTTGTTATAAATATAGTTTACGGCTGTAAAATCTGCTGCCCGCTGTAAAATTTACAGAAGTGTTTTTACACTGTAAACGATCCCAACAGTGAAAACGGTCCCAGATCAGAAGAAACAGGCGACGTCCCGCAGATGCACGCGTCTGTGCTGAATGTCGGCGAAGGAACCGGAGAACCGGAGTTTTTAGACCATTCCGTGAGCATGCGGATGTTTTGTCCTTGCTTTTGTGTGTTTTGGAGGAGAACCTCCGACGTGAACGTGAGGACGTGTGCGTGTTTGGTTCTAAAGGGCTACTCTGTTTTGTAAACACAAATAGTTGGTTTCTTTTTACCCGTACTCAGCAAACTGTCTGACTCAACAATAAAAATGATGAACACACCCACCGCTGCGCTGAACCTTGTGTTGTTTGGAGCGGCATCGCTCTTCTTTGGTGCACTGCGCTGCAAAAAACGCTGTCTTCAAGTGAAACGATCAAGTCTAGATAATATATCTAATATTTCCCATTCTGAGACAAGATTGTTTCGCTTATTTAGGTTATTCCTACACATTTTTTACTCGTTTTAGGTCATTTTATTGAGTAAAATGACCTGTACTGGTAGATAGTTTTGCTGGTTTTAAGCTCAGGTCTTACAGCAAGCACAATCTGCCAATACAGTGAATTTTACTTAAAATTAAAAGTAAAAACTTATCATAAAAAGATCATCTTAACCTCTTGTTCTCCAGGGTATCTTTTGGTTTGTCCATCTGAGTTTTCGTGAGCAAATCATAAGGCACATGATTTCAGTAGCTGCATGTAATAAATTAAAATTTTTATTTTATTTATTCATTTTATTGTAAAAGCCCCTCAAATGAACAGAACGTGTGTTTCATGATCTCCACATTTCACTACACGCTCACAATTCACTGCTGAATGCCAAAAATCTGCGCCGCTCTTTGTGTTGTTCTCTAAAAGTGATGTTTCCAGAGCAGATCACTGAAGAGACGCCGTCTGTTTATAGTTTAGAGCCCAGATTTGGGGAAAAACGGCTCGACTTTCAGTAGAAAAACAAACTGAGTTCAGCTTCTTTTATTATAAGGGTTTAAAATGACGTCACCGTCTATTAGACTGGAGAGAAGAGCTACAGCCTCACACGACGCCCAGCTTCTGAATGGAGCTTATGGAACATGAACGTTATGGAGAACATGACCAAGTGCGGTTTGGACCCACCGGTGGTCCCGAGGAGCTGAAGAGATTAATAAAATGAAAACGTAATAAAGTAAAAATGTCTCATAAGAATTAATTAAGCTTAAAATCAACAGGAGAAATGTTCGATTTACTGACATAATTTTCCTCGATAAGCAGTATGGAAACTTAAATTTATTGACTTTGCATAAAAAAATCCTGCAAACTGCCTCAGAAAACGAAGTCGCTCAACAAGTTCAAGCTTAAATAACTAGATATGAGCTTCAGCTACGTTCTAATGTTCGATGCTCCACACTCCTACAGTGAGTAACAATCAGCATAACACTCTGACCACCTCCTCGTTTCTACGCTCAGTGTGCAGTTTATCAGCTCCACTGACCGTATAGCTGCACTCTGTAGTTCTACAGTTACAGACTGTAGTCCATCTGTTTCTCTGATACTCTGTTACCCTGTTCTTCAGTGGTCAGGACCCCCATGGACCCTCACAGAGCAGGTACTATTGGGGTGGTGGGTCATTCTCAGCACTGCAGTAACACTGATGTGCTGGTGGTGTGTTAGTGTGTGTTGTGCTGGTCTGAGTGGATCAGACACAGCAGTGCTGCTGGAGTTTGCAGTCCACCAATCAAAAATATCCAGCCAACAGCGTCCTGTGACCACTGATGAAGGACCGGAGAATGACCACCGCAAACTGACTCTCTGACTTTACATCTACAAGGTGGACCGACAAGGTAGGAGTGTCTAATAGAGTGGACACAGAGTGGACACAAACATCAGCAGCACTTCTGTGTCTGATCCACTTAACAGTACCTGCTCTGTGAGGGTCCATGGGGGTCCTGACCACTGAAGAACAGGGTAACAGAGTATCAGAGAAACAGATGGACTACAGTCTGTAACTGTAGAACTACAGAGTGCAGCTATACAGTAAGTGGAGCTGATAAAGTGGACAGTGAGTGTAGAAACGAGGAGGTGGTCAGAATGTTGGTCAGAATGCCTGACCAGTGTAAATGCTTCGTGGAGAGATCAGATATCAGAGCACAGTAACCTGTGATAAAACAATGGACCGGTAAAAATAACTATAACCAAGCTACTAGATTAGTCATGTTAGCTGGAGACGTTGAAACGGCTCACTAACAATAAACTAATTGGCAAAAAGCTAAAGACGCACACGTGCCAGCAGGGGGCGCACCGGGTCGTCAGGGTCTGTAAAGCCACTGTAGACGTTTTCCACAAACACCGACTCCAGTGAAGGAACATCTGCTCCCTGCTGAGCTCTCGCTCTCAGATACCGACAGCTTTAGAGGAGAAAACGGAAACTGTTCCTCTGAAAGCGGCTGAAGCAGCGACTTTAAAGCTCGAACCGGACGGTAACGCTGGTCAGCAGTGCTGACTCGCTGACTCAGAGCGTCTTTTACTCTGGATAACAAATTTTACATTATTGTCAGATGACAAACCACTGAAACTGAGATGAGGTTGGTTTTACACCAAACTCGAACACTTGACTGAGCTGTAAATGCTCAACTCATCATCTTCATCGTCTCACAGTGTGGCCTATTCTGTAAAAACATACCTTCGACACCTTGATTCAGGTGTTTGAGCTGGGATCCGGTCCTCCAGAAGCCCAGCTGGAAGCCCTGGGTGCTCGGACCAGTTTGTATGGCCTCTTAACTCTCAGCATTGTTCAGCACAGTGGCGCCATCTACAGGTAAAGAGCATAAAAATACAGACCAATGAAGGTCATAAATAGAGACACGGGGAGAAATCTGGATTTCTCAAATATGAATGAGTATCAAAAATCACTGGAAAGCCACTGGATGCTCTTAATTACAAGGTAGTTCAGGTGAATTTCACAGAGTTTCCTGAATTTCCGTAAAAATCAATGGTTAATATGAACACAGAGCGTGAAATGCTTCAGTCTGGAGAAACAGAGTCAGAACTGTTCACAGTGGTGGTGATAGGAACCAGACGTCCACCAAAGCTCCTTCACAGAAAGTTCCTACATGAAATTGTTTTTCCATCATATATCCATATAAACTCAGAAGACTTGTGTAGGTTCTCTGGTGGTTCTGGATGGTAAATAAAACGTCCATTTGTGTTGTTGTCATGGTGACCCCTGGTTCCCATCACCACCACTGTAAAGACGTCTCATGTGCTTCTCTAGAATGGAGCATTTTCACATCAGTCGATTCTGAATGACTTGTTTGCCTTAAACAATGAATTATACAGAAATTGTGAAAAATCAGTTATGTTACCCTTCAAGGAGCTGAAATGTGAATTTTGCTGCATACTAATTAACACTGCTACTATTTACTGGGATTTAATGTGTTAACGTATGTGCATTCAGGTCTAAAACGGCACAGCATGTCCAATTCACTGTGGATTACTGACCGCACGGAGCTCTGGAATAGCAGGAAACTGGAACGGCCCGTTGGTCTGTTCAGTAGAGCCTGTAAAGGTGAGAAAGCTCTGGAGGGTTTGTGCAACATGAAAATAACACACAAATCAAATAGTTTAATTAGTTTAGAGAAATTACTAATCATTTTTAAAAACAATGGACTGGTGATCCAAACAGGGCGTGTCCTGTCTTCTGCCCAGTGACTGATTGGTGGGTTGGGACGTTTTTTGGCTGGAAACTTTAGAAGCAACCCTGAACTCACCTTCCTCAAACTCCCAACAGAAAAGGCAGTCTTACCAGAGACTTCACAGAGAGGAGAGCTGCCACCCAATAACGTCTCCCTGCTTGGTCAAACACTAGAGGGCGCTGCCGTGCAAATCTGAAATGAATGGATTAATGGGGAGCATTTTAGCAAAATCATAGTTTGTAAACTCTTAAACAATTGTAAATTCTTAAACAGCATAAAACATTAACACTGCTGTTATTGTTTTGAGAGCTTCTGAACCGAAATTAAAGGACGGTGCCCAGCTGTTGAGCCGAACAGCTCGCCAACCGGTCAGCTCTCGGTAACAATGACGCCAACCGGTCAGCTCTCGGTAACAATGACGCCAACCGGTCAGCTCTCGGTAACAATGACGCCAACCGGTCAGCTCTCGGTAACAATGACGCCAACCAGTCAGCTCTCGGTAACAATGACGCCTACCAGTCAGCTCTCGGTAACAATGACGCCAACCAGTCAGCTCTCGGTAACAATGACGCCAACCAATGACGCCAACCAGTCAGCTGTCGGTAACAATGACGCCAACCAGTCAGCTCTCGGTAACAATGACGCCAACCAGTCAGCTGTCGGTAACAATGACGCCAACCAGTCAGCTCTCGGTAACAATGACGCCAACCAGTCAGCTCTCGGTAACAATGACGCCTACCAGTCAGCTCTCGGTAACAATGACGCCAACCAGTCAGCTGTCGGTAACAATGACGCCAACCAGTCAGCTGTCGGTAACAATGACGCCAACCAGTCAGCTCTCGGTAACAATGACGCCAACCAGTCAGCTGTCGGTAACAATGACGCCAACCAGTCAGCTCTCGGTAACAATGACGCCAACCAGTCAGCTCTCGGTAACAATGACGCCAACCAGTCAGCTCTCGGTAACAATGACGCCAACCAGTCAGCTCTCGGTAACAATGACGCCAACCAGTCAGCTCTCGGTAACAATGACGCCAACCAGTCAGCTCTCGGTAACAATGACGCCAACCAGTCAGCTCTCGGTAACAATGACGCCAACCAGTCAGCTCTCGGTAACAATGACGCCAACCAGTCAGCTCTCGGTAACAATGACGCCAACCAGTCAGCTGTCGGTAGACCCCATTGTCTCCAACTCATTTAGGACTCACGGGCGCCCTCTGCAGTCACATAGTTACAATACTCCACTCAAGCCTCCTCCGGTCTTACCATCTACTCTGAACACAGAACAAGCCACAGTGCTGATGTTAAGTCAACAGCCATAATGGAGTCGTGTTTACATTTTCAAAGTTCTGAAGTCACCAGATAAACACAGTTTCTAGCTCAGGTTCACACCGCAAGGCGACAGAATGGAAAAGGGACTTACCTCAGAACATTTCAGCTTCACTGAGCCGAGACAAACGCAGTGTCAGCGTCCAGGCTCAGCTCGGGTTCCCAGTCTCCACAGAAAGAGGTCTAGCCCGGATCTGAAGCTGGTTCTGAAGCGTGTTCACCGCATTTCAGCGGTGTGGGATAAACACTGCTCTCCAGGCCGGCCTTCAGCAGCACAGGCTGCCCTACTGAACAAAAACGCCTTCATTTCCACACAAATCTGCCATCAGCAGCTGCAAACGAGGGGGCGTGGCCACCACGACACAGCCACGCCCCCACCACCTGTAACAGTCCAAATGATCTCTGGGAGATGTAGGAATCAAGGTTTATATATAAGAAAGGCCGTCAAAGGCTAACTGACCGCGTCCTCTCCAGGTCTCTTACTAAGTTTTACTAAGAGATGAACAAGACGTCTAAATCAGCTTAACAGTCCTAAGTTGTGATATTAAACAAAATCTGTACTGAATTAGCTTTAAAAACACAACAAAACATTCGCTGTACTGATGATATGCGCATGCTGAGAAGGTGGTAGGACCAGAAAACCTGTAGAGCGGAGAATTACTGCTCAGTAATGTCTTCCAGATCTCTCGAACGCTAGGGGGCGCTCCTGAGCGAGTCCAAAATAAATGGGTTGCTATGGAGCATTTGAGGCAAATTCAAGCTTTTAAATGCTTAAACATTTTTAATGTGAAATAATTCAATCATTTCCTGAACAGCATAAAAGGTTTTAACGCCGCTGTTATATTATTAAGAGCTTTTAAACTCGAGTTATAGGAGGTACGTTAATGATGTCAGTGAGTGTGAACAGCCAATGAGCTGCTCTGCTCGCCAACCAATCAGCACTCAGCAGGAGAAACATTAGTGTCCTGCTGCCCAAAACCCGTTTGCTGTAGAAAAAAGGAAATATATCGGTGAGCTTTCTTAGTTTTTTTAGTGAAGTCCGTTCTTCTACTGTCTAAAATCAAAGGAAAGTTCTGGGCGAGTGATTAGAAGCTATTTTAACTTTTTGTTTTTAGCCGTTGAGCTCCATTCACTCCCATTCGTTGAGGACTTGCTCACGGACGCCCTCTGCTGTTTATCAGTTAAAGAACTCATCGTGGACTATCGGAAAACCAAGGGCTGCACACACTCTCCTGTCTACATCAACGGAGCAGAGGTAGAACGTGTGTCCAGCTTTAGGTTCCTGGGAATCCACATCTCGGCAGACCTTTCATGGTCCTTCAACACCTCCCATCTCATCAAGAAGGCACAGCAGCGTCTTTACTTCCTGAGGAGACTAAAACAAGACCGGCTGTCTCCTCAGATCCTCACAAATTTTTACAGATGCACCATCGAGAGCATACTGACCAACTGTGTGACCGTGTGGTACAGTAGCTCCACTGTGGCGGAAAGGAAATCCCTGCAGAGGGTAGTAAGGACTGCTCAGCGCATCACAGGCATGCAGCTCCCTGCCATCAAAGACATTCACCACCAGCGCTGTGTGCGCAGAGCACACAGCATCATTAAGGACCCCTCCCACCCCAACCACAAACTGTTCAACCTACTTCCATCCGGGAGGAGATACAAGAGCATCCGGGCCAGAACCAGTCGGCTCAGGTCCAGCTTCTTTCCCTCCACAATCACTCTGCTGAACTCCACACCTCGCTGATATCACTACCACTCATACTGCACACAGCGGACTATGAACACTGCCTTTCATACTACACTCACCAATCAGAGCTGTTGTTTTATTTTATTCATCATTATTACCACTGCACAAATGTAACATTCTACTGCCATGTAAATAACACATCGCAACAGTTATTCTATACAGTGTACATCTCCAACATGTTCATTTATATATCTACACATCTATAATCTATTTTTTTGCATATCTATAAGTAATTTATTCTATATACTGTAATGTTGCACTATGCCTATTTATTGCACACTTGCACAGTCTCTTTTTGCACTATTTGCTACTATTTGCACTTCTGGTAGATGCTAACTGCATTTCGTTGCCATGTACTTATACTGAGTAATGACAATAAAGTTGAATCTATCTATCTATCTATATCTATCTATCAGTCCTGTTTCTGATATATAATGAGGGAAATAGGAAGCGGCCAGGCTCCTCATAAACCGGCTCTGGAATAACCCACTCTAACGTCTTCTGGGTTTCTCAAACTGCCAAAATTAAAGGGATAAAATGGAACATTTGACCAAAAACGATGTTTATAAATGCTTGAACATTTTTAATGTAAAAGAATACAATCATTTCTTGATCATAGAGCAGCATAAAACATTTTAACACCGCTGTTATATTTTTAAGAGCTTTTAAACTCGAGTTAAACTCCCATTTCATGTGACTCAGTAGGACAGCATGTAAACAAATAGTGGACAATGTGGCGGAACAGTCCCATAATGCAGCACAACAGGAGGCCTTCCTAAGCTCACAATTTACACAAATCCATATTGTAAGTAGATATTTACTCCGTGATTACTTACCCTGCTGAAAAAGGACCATTAGAAACCACAGGGATTAAAAATGGTTTTGCTTTTAAGTGGGAACTGACTTAATGGTGTAGAGACCACGAGGAAACCATCGAATGCATTTATTATCAGCCAGTGGTCATCTGTTAAGCCATTAGGATCCTTTACACAATATCAACCCATCAAAATAGCCAAAATACATTACAACTTTATTTCCAAAAAAGTTGGGACGCTGTGCAAAACGTAAAGGAAAACAAAATTCAATGATGTGCGAATCAATTAAACCCTATATTCATTTGAAAAGAGTACAAAGACGACATATTAAATGCTAAAACTGAGAAATTTGATTGTTTCTTGAAAAATATGTGCCCATTTTGAATTTGATGGCAGCAATATGTTTCAAAAAAGTCGGGACGGGGGCCTGTTTACCGCTGGGTTTCATCACCTCTTCTTTAAACAGCAGTCTGTAAGTGTTTGGGAGCTGAGGAGTCCAGTTGCTGTAGCTCTGAAAGTGAAATGTTTTCTGTTCTGGTTTGATTCAGGATTTCAGCTGCTGAACAGTTTCAGGGGCTCATTTGCTGTATTTTTCATTTCATAATGCACCAGATGTTCTCAGTGGTGACCGGCCTGGACTGCAGGCAGGTCAGTTTAGCACCTGGACTCTTCTAATACAGAGCAGTGCTGCTGTAATACATGCAGAATGTAGTTTAACATCGTCTTTCTGGAATAATCAAGACCTTCCCTGAAAAAGACGTCGTCTGGATGGCAGCAGATGCTGCCAAAACACGTAAATATCACAGATGAGCACGTCACCCCTGCCATGAGCACTAATGCCCCCCTAAACCATCACGAACACTGGCTGTTGAACTGGGCACTGATAACAAGCCTGGTGGTCTTTAGTCCGGAGGATGCAGTGTCCAGTATTTCCGAAAAGGATTTCAATTGTTGATTTTTCCAAAAAGGTGCAGTCAGCTGTTGATTGCGTGGGTTTAAAGGCAAAGCCCTTTGTGAGGAATCTCGGCGTGGCTTTTGACCCCCACCTCAGTTTCTCCTTACACATCAAGAAGCTTCTTCAATCCTGCTTTTTTCAACTTAGAAATATTAGTAAAGTTAGAAATTTCCTGCCCTTTTCTGACATTGAAAATTTATTCATGCTTTTGTCTCCACCCGTTTGGACCGCGGCAATGCCTTCTTTACTCGTCTGACTCAGAGAGAGGTGGCTCGTCTACAGCTTGTTCAAAATGCAGCTGCTCGTCTTCCCACTAGGATGAAGCGTAGGGAACATATCACACCAGTATTGGCTTCTCTACACTGGTTGCCTGTAAGCTACAGACTTGATTTTAAAATTTGAATGCTCACTTATCAGGCTGTTCATAACGAGGCTCCAG
>NC_051230.1:3043653-3166153 GCF_015220715.1 Pygocentrus nattereri | reverse complement strand
ATAAAGGGAACACTGTAATAACACATCCTAGATCTGAATGAATGAAATATTCTCATTGAAGACTTTGTTCTGTACAAAGTTGAATGTGCCGACAACAAAATCACAAAAATCATCAATGGAAATCAAATGTATTAACCAGTGGAGGCCTGGATTTGGAGTCACACACAAAATTAAAGTGGAAAAACACACGACAGGCTGATCCAACTTTGATGTGATGTCCTTAAAACAAGTCAAAATGAGGCTCAGTGTTGTGTGTGGCCTCCACGTGCCTGTATGACCTCCCTACAACGCCTGGGCAGCTCCTGATGAGGTGGCGGATGGTCTCCTGAGGGATCTCCTCCCAGACCTGGACTAAAGCATCCGCCAACTCCTGGACAGTCTGTGGTGCAACGTGGCGTCGGTGGATGGAGCGAGACATGATGTCCCAGATGTGCTCCATCGGATTCAGGTCTGGGGAACGGGCGGGCCGGTCCATAGCTTCAATGCCTTCATCTTGCAGGAACTGCTGACACACTGCAGCCACATGAGGTCTAGCATTGTCCTGCATTAGGAGGAACCCAGGGCCAACCGCACCAGCATATGGTCTCACAAGGGGTCTGAGGATCTCATCTCGCTGCCTAATGGCAGTCAGGCTACCTCTGGCGAGCACATGGAGGGCTGTGCGGCCCTCCAAAGAAATGCCACCCCACACCATTACTGACCCACTGCCAGACCGGTCATGCTGAAGGATGTTGCAGGGAGCAGATCGCTCTCCACGGCGTCTCCAGACTCTGTCACGTCTGTCACATGTGCTCAGTGTGAACCTGCTTTCATCTGTGAAGATCACAGGGCGCCAGTGGCAAATTTGCCAATCCTGGTGTTCTCTGGCAAATGCCAAGCGTCCTGCACGGTGTTGGGCTGTGAGCACAACCCCCATCTGTGGACGTCGGGCCCTCATACCATCCTCATGGAGTCGGTCTCTGAGCATTTGTGCAGACACATGCACATTTGTGGCCTGCTGGAGGTCATTCTGCAGGGCTCTGGCAGCTCCTCCTGTTCCTCCTTGCACAAAGGCAGAGGTAGCGGTCCTGCTGCTGGGTTGTTGCCCTCCTACAGCCTCCTCCACATCTCCTGGTGTACTGGCCTGTGTCCTGGTAGCGCCTCCAGCCTCTGGACACGACGCTGACAGACACAGCAAACCTTCTTGCCACAGCTCGCATTGATGTGCCATCCTGGATGAGCTGCACTACCTGAGCCACTTGTGTGGGTTGTAGAGTCGTCTCCTGCTACCACGAGTGTGAAAGACCACCAACATTCAAAAGTGACCAAAACATCAGCCAGAAAGCAGAAAGGTGCTGAGAGGTGGTCTGTGGTCCCACCTGCAGAACCACTCCTTTATTGAGTGAGTCTTGCTAATTGCCAGTAATTTCCACCTGTTGTCTGTTTCATTTGCACAACAGCTGTGAAATTGATGGTCAGTGCTGCTTCCTAAGTGGCCAGTTTGATTTCACAGAAGTTTGATTTACTCTGAGTTATATTGTGTTGTTTAAGTGTTCCCTTTATTTTTTTGAGCAGTGTGTGTGTGTGTGTATATATATATATATATATATATATATATATATATATATATATATAAATATATGTATGTATGTATGTATGTATGTATGTATATGTACATATATATACATGCCTAAATGCACTGAGTTGTGGCCGTGTGATTGGCTGATTAGTTATTTGTGTTAACAAGCAACTGAGCAGGTGTACCTCATAAAGTGGCCAGTGTGTGTGTGTGTATATATATATATATATATATATATATATATATATATATATACATTTTATTTTTTTTCACACATGACAAAAATAATACTAAAATTAAAATTTGAATACAATAAAGTACTTTTAGTTTTTGTGATGCACAAGATTGTGCTCAATAGGGAAATTGAAGCAATTAGGCATTGACCAGTTTTCCGTTTCCCTATTATAATGAAAACTAGAATAATAAAGCGTTCACTTGCATCTATATTAGCCTGTTAAAAGTAAAATACACAGTATGTTTTGAGATTGATGTGTTATTATTGCTTATTTGATGTACAACTTGGTCAACAATGGGCTTCATAAAGGCTGAATGAGTTGACTGAGTTGCAGCACACCCGTTTGTTTACAGGCTGTCCATAATTTGTCTAAATATGCATTTTTAATGAAGCTTGCAGTTGTTCACTGTTTTATATGTACTGACCCGTGAACATAATATCCTCTGCATAGTGTATTGATGGAGAATTGATCACAACATTTGCCCCTTGAATAAATGATTTGCACTGAGGGGTGGGCAATATGACAATAATTTATCATTGTTATGGTAAATTGTCACTTTTCTGAGCATATTGCCAGTTCTTAAAGTATTTAATTACAAAGTGAGGCCTGTTTAATTGGATATAGTGCAGTGCAATTTGTAAAACTTTGAGTTAAAGTCATTGTACCTCTTCTTCTTCTTCTTCTTCTTCTTATTATTATTATTATTATTATTATTATTATTATTATTATTATTATAGTAGTGGTTTTATGTGGCACTAAAGATTCAATTTTGTCTGTTCCAACTCATTAAATCTTAGACAAACTAAATATTGTGACGCATAATAAAGATATTATAATTGTAATTGTCACCCACCTTCATTTACAGCACTACAGAGTACCATGTCAGAGGAAGCCGGACCGAGTGGGCAGTCCCAGTCCCAGTCCCAGTCACAAACCCAGTCCCAGCCCGGGTCCAGCTCCTCCTCTGGTCCAACCTCGGCCAGCCAGTCCTCCTCAGGCTCTGGCACACTGAGTTCAGTGGACACTGTCCCTGTGGCAGACCTTTCTTCAATTCCCGAGGAACCTGAAGAGCCCGAGGCCAAATATTGGGGGCGCATGGTGCCCCTCATTAGGGGCTTCACTGTTCACAGTAAGCGTACTGCCCACCACAGTCCAGCCCAGTCTTCTGCACAGTACTTCTCTGGAAACGTGCTTTTATCATTAATTGATAGTCTTAATAGTCTTTAATAGGCTGCCATCTGTAGCTCTAATAACATGATATAAATGGGTTTTTATACCATAAGACTTAAAATAAAGATGGTGAAGCGTTTTTTGTTTGAATTCCCACAGATTGCATAGAACATCATTACTACTTCGGGAGGGACAGCAGGTGTGACTACGCCTTCAATGACCCCATAATCCTGCAGTCGCCGCGCTACAAAACCTACAGCAAACGACACTTCAGGATATTCAGGGTACCTGCTTGAAAGCATTAATGCTGCCTTCACATAGTGAAACTATGATGCAGCTAGTTGCGTATTGTGAGTTGCATGGAGCAGAATTTTAAACAGTTTAAACATTTAATTATTATATTAAGTGTTTTGGCCAAATAGCCGCTTATATTTGCATATGCACAGTTTCTTTTTTACTCTATACATTCATCTTGAAGTTCCAGCTAGAGGACTGAGACAACATTGCTTTGTATTGTGAATAGGCTCAGGCTCAGTGCTGATGCACAAAGTCCTTTTATTCTGGTTTTATTGGATATTAATGCAGCTTTTGGTACCGTTGATCACAAGATTGTGGTTGGACCTCTGAGTTCTACGCTGTAGACTGGGGTTCAGTGCCCCGCCTGGGTAAGCACCCCACCCTATATCAATAAGAGTCCTTGGGCAAGACTCCTAACACCAATCAATCAAACTGTAAGTCACTCTGGATAAGGGCGCTTGCCAAATGCCATAGAAAGATTTGAACACTGGCTCGGCCTCTCTGGCACAGTTTGAGGATGGTTTAAATGATGTTTAAAGCATAGATCTTGATTTCACTGGGAAATCATTCATTGAAGAGATTTAAGATTTTTTTTGGTGGAGTCCCACAGGGTTCAGTTTTAGGGCCCTTGCTCCTCTCTTTATACATGTTTTACCTCTAGGTGATGTCGTTAGGAAACCCAGCTGGCGACACCCAACTATACGTTTTGATTCCTTCTGATGATCAAGACTCTATAGAGAGACTGACCAGCTGTGCCAGTTGTTTTTCAGAGGATGTCACAGAATTTCTTAAAGCTTAATAACAAAAGCTGATCCTTAATGCTTAAACTAAAATGCTTTATGAGAAACCTGGTTCTTTCATTTCATATCCCAAACCTGCAGTAGGAAGCCTGGTGGTCTTAGACTCTGAGCTCTGTTTTATCTGCATGTAAACAGTCACAAAAGTAGCTTTTCATCATGTGAGAAACTTGTTGCTGTGTTTGTTCAGCAGAGTTGATCACTGTAATGATCTTCATACTGGAGGAAACAGTCCATCCTCTAGAACCCGTACAGAAGGCAGCAGTACGGATCCTCTGCTTACACGCTGCACTGACCGCCTGGATCTTTTAGGAGAGACGTTAAAGCTCTGCTGCTGGTTTTTAAAACTAAATGATCTTAAAGCTCCTGAATGTCTGTCTTTTTATGATCCTCTGACCTTCTGCAAACGCCTTTCCGTAAAATACAGTTTCATTTAACCTTTTTTCTGTGAAGTTGAGTTGCTCGAAGCTGCTGCGGTCGAGTTTCAAGTTAATTCCAATACACTTTATATTATTTAACTCAAGTGTGATTTAGTTTTGTGTAAGTTTCAAGCAGTTATGCTTACATTACAGTGGTCAAATCTGTGCGAAAGCAAGTTAATGAAATGTTATAACATGCACGGTCCTGACTTCAGATAATACTGTCTCATAAAGAAAAAACACGTAGGCTCTCTTTTTTCCGGAGGCTGAGTTAGTGCATGTGAAGCTTTGTCCATGTTTGTTATAGGATGGGAAGCTGGTATACTTGGAGGACCTGAGTGGGAATGGGACCTGGGTTGATGATACAGAGGTTGGAAAAGGGAAGAAAATCCCTCTGAACAACAACTCTGTGGTTTCACTTGCAGACCCAAAACACAAAGGTGCGAAAGAAGACTCCTGGTGGAACCGCTCATACGCTAATGACACAGCAAGTATACCAGTGATACAGGCAGATGAGCTAAGAACAAACTACAGGCAGACGCGGTAATGAGACGGCACAGGCGGACGGGGTAATTAGACGGCACAGGCAGACACAGTAATGAGACGGCACAGGCGGACGGGGTAATTAGACGGCACAGGCAGACACAGTAATGAGACGGCACAGGCAGACACAGTAATGAGACGGCACAGGCAGACACGGTAATGAGACGGCACAGGCAGACACGGTAATGAGACGGCACAGGCAGACACGGTAATGAGACGGCACAGGCAGACACGGTAATGAGACGGCACAGGCAGACACGGTAATGAGACGGCACAGGCAGACACGGTAATGAGACGGCACAGGCAGACACGGTAATGAGACGGCACAGGCAGACACGGTAATGAGACGGCACAGGCAGACACGGTAATGAGACGGCACAGGCAGACACGGTAATGAGACGGCACAGGCAGACACGGTAATGAGACGGCACAGGCAGACACGGTAATGAGACGGCACAGGCAGACACGGTAATGAGACGGCACAGGCAGACACGGTAATGAGACGGCACAGGCAGACACGGTAATGAGACGGCACAGGCAGACACGGTAATGAGACGGCACAGGCAGACGCGGTAATGAGACGGCACAGGCGGACGCGGTAATGAGACGGCACAGGCGGACGCGGTAATGAGACGGCACAGGCGGACGCGGTAATGAGACGGCACAGGCGGACGCGGTAATGAGACGGCACAGGCGGACACGGTAATGAGACGGCACAGGCGTACGCGGTAATGAGACGGCACAGGCGTATGCGATAATTAGACGGCACAGGCGGACACGGTAATGAGACGGCACAGGCGTATGCGATAATTAGACGGCACAGGCAGACACAGTAATGAGACGGCACAGGCGGACACGGTAATGAGACGGCACAGGCGCATGCGGTAATTAGACGGCACAGGCGGACACGGTAATGAGACGGCACAGGCGTATGCGATAATTAGACGGCACAGGCAGACACGGTAATGAGACGGCACAGGCGCATGCGGTAATTAGACGGCACAGGCAGACACGGTAATGAGACGGCACAGGCGTATGCGGTAATTAGACGGCACAGGCAGACACGGTAATGAGACGGCACAGGCGGACGCGGTAATGAGACGGCACAGGCGGACGCGGTAATGAGACGGCACAGGCGGACGCGGTAATGAGACGGCACAGGCAGACACAGTAACAGGTGGATATGCTAATTACATAGCTCATATACTAATGACACTGACTGTAATGCTAGTGACATGCAGATATGCAGGCAGATACACTAATGGCACAGGCTGATGGACTAATGATGCGTCTCCTACGCTAATTAGACAGGTTGATAGGCTAATGACACAGCAGATATACTAACGATGCTCTAATAACGAAGGCTGACGCACTGTTGACAGTGGCAGATACGCTAACAAAGCCCAACTTTATGTGCTACAGTTGTTTCTGCTGAGCCAGTGTTTCCCAGCCTTGGTCCTGGAAACCCACTGACCCCACTAAGCAGCTCATTAGCAGCCCCTTTCTGCTTTAGACTGTGTGCTGAAGCACGGAAATGACTAAACCTCCAGGAGTAGGATTGAGAAACACTGTCTTTGTATATAGTGCCACAGACAGAGCCTTTAAGGTGTTTTCTCTTTTCCTTTTTAGCCGTGTGTTTTATTCTCCTTCTGTTTCCTTTTTTTCCTTCTCCACCAGTTTTTATGTTTGTTGATATGACTGAGGACGATCAGCCGAATTTCCCCAAGGAGTTCAGGGAAAAGTACCACGTTACGAGGAGGATCGGCTCGTAAGTGCGCACCTGTTCAGATCACATTATTGACTTCCATAAATACTGAAATACTTAAAGTACCGGTCAGTGTGTCGAATACTAACGTACTGTCCGGGTCCAGAGCAGTCCAGCCTCCACCCTGGGTCTCCGACGTAGTATTATGTTACAACTCATTCACTTTTTAATTAATATTCTAATTTGAATTTAATCTGTTTTCTAATATAAAAAAAAACTTTGCTAAATCAAAAGATTAAGAACGTTCTTGCGAAGTTTTACCGATTTACCGAAGAAAACAGCTTTTATTGAGTTGCAGGTGACAAGTCGGCATCCGCATCGCCAAAAACGCAGATTCAACACATTACATCAGTTTTTATAATTATTATTATTTTTCGAATATGGTCAGTGCTCCTCCCCGGGCCGCTGTCTTCACTCCTCCTCTCTGACCATCCTAGGGTTCCCATTGGCTGTCATTATATTTGCTGTGTTAAATTTCCTTTTTCGTCTGACAAGGATCATTTTTACGACTTTCCATAATGGCTTTCTCAACTCCGAGATGGGCATCTTCTTAATTCTTTAAGAGTTCTGACCCATCCCTGCCCGCTGCTTATCTGTCTCCTCACCAAAAGCTCGCTTGTTTTTAATGAACAGGCAGTATTTCTTACATGCAGGTCTCTGCTTATCACTTAAGGCCTTCTAAGCAGCTCTCGCCTAGAAGCATTAGGCCTAACTTAAACTAAGCATTAGGCCTAAACTAACAGCCTGGGCCTTAGTTACAATGACTCTAATTTAGTCTAATAGTTTCTAAATGGATGGTTACTGCAAACCTTTTATTAATGACTGGATACATTTCATCAATATATTTCCTCAGTACGGACGGATGAAGGGAAGATGTAGAACATATAAGACCTTTCTCGCACCTCAAATAGCGCCCTCTGCTGTACAAAACAAACATGATCCTATTTTGTGAAAAACTAACCATTATTATATTTATTTATTTATTTATTTTAAAATGTTTTCAAAGAAAGGATATGAACTTGATTTGTCTGTATGTACACACTGTATTCTGTATGAATGTGCTTTAATGTACATAAACTTTGTACATAAACAAAATCGTGAATAGAAAAATAATCAATAAAGATCACTATAAATACTAATGAGATTGTCAAATAGTGGAAACTGATTAAAGTAGAATTTTAGTTCTTAGTATTTTGTTTATTTATTTGCTTGCTTAAGTTTTCGTTCATTTAGAAGTTAGTCTTGCTGCATTTTTAAAGACTGTCCAAATGATGGCCCCTCCAAAAAACGACGTGCTCTTTTAAACCAGTTCAGAAAAATATAGAGAGTTTCTTTTATTGCCAGAAGGCACTGGCAGTGAAATGGGTCGTACTAATGAGCTCAGTGACTTTAAACGTGCCACATTGCCACAAGTCAGTTTGTGAAAGTTCTGTCCTGCTAGATCTGCCCTGGACAACTGTAAGTGCTATTATTATGAAATGGAAGCGTTGAGGATCAACAACAGTTCAGCTACGAGTTCATAGGCCACGCAAACTCAGAGTTAGCTGAGGACTGAAGCCAACTCTTCCCAGAAGAGCTGAGGCTGTTGGAGGCACAAAAATGGACCCATATTAATGCCCATGGTTTTGGAATGGGAAGTCCAGTAAGCTCATATAGGTGTGATGGTCAGGTGTCCACATACTTCTGGCCGTATATTGTGTTGGCCTTGCAAAGAAAACCCTGTTTCACTGCTGTGCTCTGTTCACAGGGGCGTCTGTGGGGAGGTCAGACTGGCCATCGAGAGGGAGACGTGCAAAAAAGTTGCATTAAAAACAATAAATAAGAACGATTTCCCCTCTATTGGAGTAAGACGACATTTTCTTTATGAGCAATTCAAAGAAATTCTGAATGCTAATGAATTAAACAGCACAACGTTTAGTCATATTGTTTTTTTCTTGCTTTCTTTCTCCAGACCGCGACACGAAATGCTGAGCGAGAAATTGAGATTCTAAAGAAAATAGATCATGTAAGTCGTTTTCCGTGTTTCGTTCTTGCCTGTTGTGGTTAAATATTGCTTTAAAATAGGTTGAAAATGGAAATAAGTATTTTTAAATGTACTTTTTCTTTTCTGCAGCCCTGTTTGATCAAGACAGAGGACTTCTATCAGACGGACGAGTCCTATTACATCGTTTTAGAATAGTGAGTAGAGTAAATAATCAGGGCTGGAAACATTTAATGGCACAATGTAATCAGGATATGGAAAAGACAGGTATCTGTATTCATTTACAGTTACTGTAAAAAGTGAGCAAACATTAACATGAAATGCGAAGCACAAGGTTTTGTGATGCATGTGTATATTATAGCATATGTACAACCCCGTTTCCAAAAAAGTGACGCTGTGCAAGATGTAAATGCAAACAAAATGCAGTGATGCAATTTTCAGTTTCAGCATTTGACGTTATCTTTGTACTATTTTCCGTTAGAGCTTAAATGATTTGCATATAATTGCAATTTGTTTTCATTTACATAACTTTTTAGAAATGGGGTTTTATATATACAGGCACTCTGGAACAGAAAAGGTTCTTCCCCAAACTGTTCCCACAAAGTTGGAAGCGTACAATTGTCCAAAATGTCTTGGTCTGTTGAAGCGTTAAGATTCCCCTTCACTGGAACTAAGGGTTCTAGACCAAGCCCTGAAAAACATCCCCGTATCATTATCCCTCCTCCACCAAACTTTACAGCTGGCACAGTGCAGTCAGGCAGGTAACGTTCTCCTGGCGTTCACCAGACCTAGACTCGACTCTCAGACTGACAGATAGAGACGTCTAATTCATCACACTATCCACTGCTCCAGAGTCCAGTGGCGGCGCTTAACATCACTCCATCCGACGCTTGGCATTGTGCTTTGTGACGTAAGGCTTGCGTGCAGCTGCTCGGCCATGGAAACCCTGCCATGAAGCTCCCAGTGCTCGGTTTCTGTGCTGAGGTCGATGTCAGAGGAGGTCTGAAGTCTGCATTTATTGAGTGAGCAGAGCGTTGGAAAAGCCTGGAGGAGATTATGTGGAAAAGCCTGGATTACGTGCAAGCCGGTGTGAATTCATTCAGTCATTCATTCATTCATTCATCCCGTTGGTTCATTGATTTTTCTCTGTGTGTCTCCCATTTCTCTTCTCCCCTCCGTCTCTCTCTCAGTGTGGAGGGTGGAGAGCTGTTCAGCAGGATCAAAACGGAGAAGCAGCTGAAAGAAGACATCGCGAAGCTGTATTTCTATCAGATGCTTAAAGCCGTGGAAGTGAGTGAAACCTTTTCCCACATTTGTCTTGTATTTTCTTTTTCCCCCTTTTGGTCCACTTGGAACATTTCTTTGGTTTTACGTCATTCATTTTTCCCCGACCATTTTTCAAACTCACCTTGACCCTTAGAATTACTGCGTCTTTGAGACTGATATGTAAACAAGCTCTGTTCTGGTTGGCTACCAAAACTGAAACCCTCCCTAGATCTTCAGATGGGTGGAGCTAAACTGTTATAGGCTGAATTGGTGGATACATGTAAATGAGTCAGCTGTAGTGACTGTGAGAGTGAATTATACTGGTATTGGGTGGTGGTGTAGTGGGTAACACCCCTGCCTTCTACACTGTTGACTGGGGTTCAGTCCTTGCCTGGGCACCCAACACTATACCGATAAGAGCAATTCATTAACAGCTACTAGCGCCGCTCTATAGGCGACCCTGCCCGTCTGCAGGGACAGCAGAGGAGGGGAAAGCTCAGCTCCTCACTGCTGGGCTTTAGTTACATTTAGGGATCAAAGAGGGGGGCAGTTATTTATTATCACCCCCCCCCCTAATTCTTCAGTGATATGAAGCTAAAGTCAGATATTCTCCAGATTCTTGTTAAAATTTTCCGGTTCCACCTTAAACGGTGCAGCAGCTCTGATGCCTGAGGTGCCAGAATGTAACTGCTGCACCATTTCAGGAACGGGAAATTTAGTTACCGAGACGTTGATTGTTATGAAGATCATGGCGATAATACACCGAAAAACCATTAAACTAAGTTAATACAGTGGTTATCGTAATTTTGTAATGAAGAAAATTCTCACATCTGTGGATTCCCCTGCTCTCTTGTTCAGCCGCCTTGCCGGTTTTTCTTTTTATGGCATAACTCTCGGAGAAACGGAGGGGTAGGGCTAAGTGGTAGGGGAGAGGGGTGAAATGGGGTTGAGCCAGTGACTGGATTGTGGCCCACTAGTTCAGATACAGCTTTCAGGAGTCATGTAGATGCTAGAATTAGAAGAAGCATTTAAGTTAGCCGAGCTACAGAGATTGGACTGTCTGAAGGTGAGCGGGACCACCCTGGAAGCAGCTCTGCAGGTACCCGGCTCAGCTGGTGATACCGTGCCTCGAGGACGGGTGCCTCGAGAACAGGGTCGCCAAACCTGCGATCGCTTCATCCCTGCAGAACAGCAAAGCCCTCGAAAACTAAGTAGAGAACCAAGCACGAACACTTGTGTTCGAGTTACTCGGACCAGGCCTGCTTGAAAAGTAGAAGGTTCTTCATGTTTACGTTTCAGTTCATTGGCATGTAATTAATTTATTTGTGTTTGTATGAAAGTGTACATTTATTTTTCTGTAGTACCTGCATGATAATGGCATTATCCACCGGGACCTTAAGCCGGAGAACGTTCTGCTGACCTCCCATGACGACGAGTGTCTCATCAAGGTCAGGATTTTTGTTTTATTTTTAGAAAAGAGGGTTTACTCACACAGACCCCTCACTCTGGGCACAGCTGTGCAGTGTAACGTTATTATTTTATGAGCCTCTTCTGTGGTACAATGTTGATCTGAATATCCGGACATTCATCTTTCAGTCTGTGGCATCCGTTGGAAAATTAGACAGATATTTTATTAATCCAGTCCAATTCAGAGCTTTGGTTACTCAGTCTTCTGAGTTGACACCAGTTTGTTAAAATGAATAGGATGCAGTGTAACTATCATGGCATCCCACAGGGGTCAGTTCTGGGGCCACTTTTATTTAGCGTTTATATACTCTTCTTGTTTACATTGTACATCAGCCTGAACATGGCTATCATTTGCATGCTGATAATACTTAAATTTCCATCTGTGTGAAGTTGCATATTCCATGATCTGTGGATACACTCAACAGTTCATCCTGTGTAAATGTTCCAGATTACGGATTTTAACCAGTCGAAGATTTTAGAGGAGTCGTCCCTGATGAAGACTCTGTGCGGAACTCCCACTTATTTGGCCCCTGAGGTTTTTACAGCAGCATCCACAGGCGGGTACACACGGGCAGTGGACAGCTGGAGTCTGGGTGTTCTCCTCTTCATCTGGTAGGTCTCTGTCTCTGCTGGACAGACCTTTCGACAACCTTTTCCTCAGTAAAATGATACCATTTCTGTTTGAGTGGCCTCTCGGATTGATAAAATGGTGGGTCTGCAGAACCAGGATTGACCCTCTCTCTCTTTTATTTATTCATTCTTGGTGAAGGGATACATGCAGGGTGTTGGGAGGCAAAATAGTCCCCAAAGAAAAGGTTATTTCAGATTTTTCATTGTTTTCCATCATCAGCATCCCACTGGTTTTGGGTAGTAAATAAGATGTCTGTATTTGTGTTGTAGTCATGGTGACCCCTGGTTCCTGTCACCACCACTGTAAAGTTTCTAACCAGTCTGACTGACTTTGTTTACGTCTTACTGATTTAATCATGTAGAAACTTTGAACATTCACTGGGAGTCGCCATTAATGTTGATTGAAAGTGACGGTTTTATATTGAAGTGTGAAAGGTCAGTGTTGGGGTCTAGGATGTCTGCATGCGTGGTTATTTGTCTAATATCTCTCTCTCTCTCTCTCTCTCTCTCTCTCTCTCTCTCTCTCTCTCTCTCTCTCTCTCTCTCCCTCTGTCTCTCTGTGTGTGTCTCTCTCTCTCTCTCTCTCTCTCTCTCTCTCTCTCTCTCTCTCTCTCTCTCTCTCTCTCTCTCTCTCCCTCTGTCTCTCTGTGTGTCTCTCTCTCTCTCTCTCTCTCTCTCTCTCTCTCAGTTTGGGAGGGTATCCCCCTTTTAATCCAGAGAGCAGCGCCATGCCTGTCCGTGACCAAATAATGAGTGGTCACTACTGCTTTATTCGATCACAGTGGCAGTTTGTGTCCAGCAATGGTAACGTCCACACTGCATAATGTTCATCTGGAAAAATGCATTG
This sequence comes from Pygocentrus nattereri, assembly GCF_015220715.1. Taxonomy (NCBI): domain Eukaryota; kingdom Metazoa; phylum Chordata; class Actinopteri; order Characiformes; family Serrasalmidae; genus Pygocentrus; species Pygocentrus nattereri. Next base: position 3,153,177 of record NC_051230.1, on the reverse strand, counting down.
ATCAACTGCACTGGTGTGTGTGTGTGTGTGTGTGTGTGTGTGTGTGTGTGTGTGTTTTTTATATATATATATATATATATATATATAAGGAGTAGAGGTCATAAAGGTGGATGACTTCAAATATCTTGGGTCAACCATCCAGAGCAATGGACAGTGTAGAAAAGAGGTGAAGAAGAGGGTGCAGGCAGGATGGAGTGGGTGGAGACGGATGTCAGGGCTGATGTGTGACAGATGGATAGCAGCAAGAGTGAAAGGGAAGGTCTACAAGACAGCAGTGCGTCCTGCTATGATGTCTGGTTTGGAGACTGTGGCTCTGTCTAAAAGACAGGAGGCTGAGCTGGAGGTGGCGGAGATGAAGATGCTGAGATCTTCGTTGGGAGTGACAAGGATGGACAAGATTAGAAATGAGCAGATCAGAGGGACAGTGAAGGTGGAGCAGTTTGGAGATAAAGCCAGAGAGGCCAGGTTGAGATGGTTTGGACATGTGTTGAGGAGGAATAGTGGATATATTGGGCAAAGAATGTTGGAGATGGAGCTGCCGGGTAGAAGGAGAAGAGGTAGACCTCAGAGAAGGTTTATGGATGTAGTGAAGGTGGACATGGAGATGGTTGGTGTGAAAGTAGAGGAGGCAGTGGATAGGGCGAGATGGAGGCAGATGATCCACTGTGGCATCCCCTAAAGAAGAAGAAGATATATACACACACACCAGCCACTTTATTAGGTACACCTAGTAAAAAGCTAGTAAAAGGTTGCACCAGAGCACTCACCATGTTTCAGCCTGACTCACTAATGCTGTTTCTTTTTAAAAATGTGCCCAGCGCAGCTTTAAATAGTTAATAATTGCAGTTTCTTTAAGGAGAATCTTTTTGTAATCATCTGATCAAACTGTGGTGAAACTTGAAATTTCATAATACACTAAATGAATCATGATGTCACAGCGTTGTTTACGGATATTGGTTTAAAAGTGACGACCGAGTCACTGCTGTCTTGTCAGGGTCCCGCAAGGCTGCTTATACTTTCTGCTTTGTTTGTGTGTCTCCAGCTAAAGACCTGGTGAAGAAGCTGCTGGTTGTAGATCCTGCGAAGCGGCTCAGTATTTCCGAAGCTCTGGAGCATCCGTGGCTGAAAGTAAGAGCACTTTCACACCTGCCTTGTTTGGTTTGGACCTACCGAACTTTTTCTTTAGTTTAGTCCGTTCCGTTAGGTGTGAATGTTCCTACCTGAGTCAGCACCAAACAAACGGTCCAGCAAATTTCCAAGTGAATGGTTAAAATTAATAAAGTGTCATTTTTTTTCCTCATTCAGCGTTAAAGCGAAACAACTTTTGAGCTTATACACTCACCGGACACTTTATTAGGTACACCTTGCTAGTAAAAGGCTGGACCCCCTTTTGCCTTCAGAACTGCTTTAATTCTTCATGTCAGACTTTCAACAAGGTGTTGGAAACGTTCCTCAGAGATTCTGGTTGGTTATTTGAGCTCCTGTTGCCTTTCTATCATCTGGAACCAGTCTGCCCGTTCTCCTCTGACCTCTCACATCAACAAGGCATTTTCGTCCACACAACTGACCGCTCACTGGATGTTTCCTCTTTTTCGTACCGTTCTCTGTAAACCCTAGAGGTGGTTGTGTGTGAAAATCCCAGTAGATCAGCAGTTTCTGAAATACTCAGACCAGCCCGTCTGGCACCAACAACCACGCCACGTTCAAAGCCCCTTAAATCCCCTTTCTTCCCCGTTCTGATGCTCGGTCTGCACTTCAGCAAGTCGTCTTGACCATCTCTACAGGCCTAAATGCACTGAGCTGCAGCCGTGTGATTGGCTGATTAGCTGTTTGTGTTAACCGGTGAGTTTATAATCTGAGAATTTTAACAGCAGGTAAAATAATTCTGCCCCATCTGCTTTAGGATGAGAAGATGAGGGAAACGGCCCACAGGTTGATGTACTCAGGACAGCCCACCGAGACCACTGGAACCTCCCAGCCCACCCAGGCCTCCACCAGGGCAGCCGAACGCCCAGTGCGCACACAGCCAGCCAGGGTGAGACAGCTGACCCGTCAGATTCTTTAACAGAGAACTTTTATTTATGCGTAAAAGGTAAATGTTCACGGCGCTTTGTATTTAAAGTCATGTTGGGATAAAAACGTTTGAATTCTAATCAAAGTGCTGTGAATATTTACCTAATGTGCAGGATTTTCAACTGCATTCCACAGAACACCATCACTGATGTTTATATCACAGACCCCCATTAGGAGGGTCCAAGGCCAGGGGGTCGACAGCATGCAGCTCTGGAGCCACATGCGGCTCTTTTACTGCCGCCTTGTGGCTCCACAGCTGAATCAGATCAGTAGGTAATAATAAAATAATCCTCCTCTACAGTAAAATAAAGCTCTGCTGGTCCTTCAACACAGTTTAACAGTAAATGGTCTTAAACGCTGGAGTTAATGTAGAACTGCTGATTCACCCTTTAACCCTGAAGATCAGCGCAGACGGCTGGTCACCATAGCAACACAGACGACAGTCTCGCCCAGCTAGTAGCTACGAAACGGTAAAGAGAGAGATTTAAGACGGACATCGATAATCTGGAGACGAATGGACTGATTAGTGTTTATAGTCACTCCAGCTGGTTTCCTGATACGTTTAATCTGCAACGAGAAACTGAAACACTGAAAGGTCTCGAGGCTCAAGTCAGCATCTCATTCAGATTTTTCCGTTCCACCTTAAATGGTGCCTGAAGGTGGAACGGGAAAATTTTAACAACAGACTGGCGAATGAGAAGCGACTTTAAAATTGAATGTTGATTCTCAGTGGGGCGCATCTGACATTTCTGTTTACTTGTGTGTGTGTGTGTGTGTGTGTGTGTGTGTGTGTGTAGGCTTCTAAGCGAAAAGCCGAAGAACCTGCAGAAGAGGCGGAGCCTAAAAGGCGTCCAGGTCCGGACACTGCACCATAACGTCCATTGATGTGGTCTTTTGTAAACATGTAAATATCTTTGTATATTTTTCCCAATAAACATTTTTACGTGTGTTTCGTCTCAGAAACACGTGATTGAAATTAATTGAGCACTGTGATCTGATCTAACGGCCCAAAGAGACTCGTCAGTTATAATTACTCACAGAGCTGGGCGATGTGGCCAATATTATCAAGAACTTTTCATGATGCACGATATCATATTATCCTGTTTCATCTGATCAGCTGGAACAGAGAAAAAAGACTGTATCCATCAACAACTGTAAATGTAGTGATTATTTAGTTTGACACTAAATCCAGTTAAATGGGACTAATGTTGCTCTTTATAATGAAACGTATGGTTGCTTGATGCCTGCAAGTACTAACAAAATGCACGATACATCCAAAAAAGCATTCTGACATTATTTATTATTACAATACGTACGGTCACAGTTTTTTGGGGAAAAAAAAAACATTTTAAGGCACATTAGGCACAGAATCAATGGAGCACTCAGTCAGTCCGAGCGATTTAAAATATTCCCAAAACCAGCCCATCAATACTGAAGCTGTAGCAGATGATTTCAGCTATTAGAGAAACTGCTCAACCATATTACAGTCACATTATAGTATATTTCCCAGATTAAAGTCATTTATTATTATTAATATTGGCTGTTTTTCTACGACGCCGAGGCCTGTATCAGAAAGCAGTTTGATTACGGATCTTAAGTAATTCCTGGATCAGGCAGGGCTGAGATCGTTTTTATCCTGATTTGTTAGATATTCATTTTATAGCCCACATAAAAAAATCAAGAACAGCACAGCAACCACTGAACCTCCCTTCCCTGCGGTTTGCAGACGGGAAAATGTATTCGTTTACTCTGGATTTGGAACTGGATTAACCACAGAGCGCAATGGTGGAGATTTCCAAAGACACCCTGAACTTTTCCCATAGAGAGACCCAGCTAAGCTCATCTAGACACTCCATTTGGGCTTTAATCGTCCCGCCTTATTAAACCCCTGGAACATTCCAGCACGTTTGGGTTACAGCCTTGCTGCGGTTTTGTCCCTGAGCCGGTAAAGGATGCCGTGAGCTTCGATAAACGGCTCCCCGAGAGCCGCCTGCACCCTGGATCTCCAGCTTTGGAGGTTCGGATGATTCTTCAGGATGTCCCGACCTCCACCGAGAGGCTGCAACACACAATTCAATTCAACTTTTTAGTTCAAGTTTGATTACATTTAATTAGACTTTAGTTAAAGTTAGTGTTAATAACCATCCCTGCAATTTTAAGGCTCCACAGCTGAATTAGTTTAGTAGGTAATAATAAAATAATCCTCCTGATTCACCTTTTCCACCTTAAATGGTGCAGCAGTTACATTCTGACGCCCAGAGGTGGACGAAGTACAGAAACCATGTCCCTGAGTTAAAGTCGAGACCCCCAAGGTAAAATATTCCTCCAGTAAAGTAGAAGTTCCTCCCTTTAGACCTCCACTGGAGTAAAAGTACTAAAGTATTTCCCTTCAAATGTACTTAAGTATAAAGTAAAAGTACTAAAAGAGGAATTCTGGCTCTGATGTCCTGTTATCATTTTTATAACCAGACTGGCTTCATGAACTCATTTCAGGTGAAAGTCCTCCAGCGTCTCTCTTGGTAAACCAGTCTTTTAATAGAACGTCATTAATTAGTGACGCTGACGTCTATTAAAATGATCAGAAGCACAAAACACTGAAGGTAAACAGTTTCCATCAGGGAGAACCGAGTGGCTCTGAAATCACTTTTTACACACAAGCAAAGTTTCAGTTTCAGATTTATTTACAACTTAGTTCCAAGTTTAAGTTGAATAAAAACTGGCTTTAAACTCAGGATCACAGATGAGCTCCTTTACTATGTTGATCTGTAGGCGTCTGTTCATAAACATAAACCAGCCCAAACTCATTTACTATAAAATGAACTGGTGTTTGTAGAAATTCAGAAAAAAGCCGCGTCAGTCTCGACTGCATATGTGGACATATTTCTATATTGAGCTCTATTTACACAAAGTTAGGTTAGTTCATCATTTATGTTGAACAGACTCTCCCAAAGTTTTACATTGAGGGAACAGAAACAGTGTAGCCTGTACAAAAGTTTCATAATACAGTACAGCACTACTACCACAGGTAAACGCTGCATTCTCACAGGTAAATAATATTAATATTATAACTGCCTGCACAACTAACGCATCATAAAGTCTCTCTGACCTGCATGATCTCGCAGATGGCCAGCAGGTCAGCGATGCTGATGTCGTCTCCACACAGGAACGCCTGCCTCTTGAGGAACATCTCACCCAGCTTCTGCATAGTCTGCTCCAGCTCATCCACAGCTTTCTGCAGCTTCGCCGGGTCAGCAGGACGGCCCAACATACTGGGCATTAACACCTGCACAGGCGGAGTGGGTGCACTGACGTCATCTTCACAGGAAGTGTGTTCTTGCCAGTATAATCATTATATAGCATACAGAAGTTTGAACTCCCCCAGTAAGGTGTTTGATGAACTCCCCCAGTAAGACGCCTGAACTCCCCCCAGTAAGACGCCTGAACTCCCCCCAGTAAGACGCCTGAACTCCCCCCAGTAAGACGCCTGAACTCCCCCCAGTAAGACGCCTGAACTCCCCCCAGTAAGACGCCTGAACTCCCCCAGTAAGACGCCTGAACTCCCCCCAGTAAGACGCCTGAACTCCCCCCAGTAAGACGCCTGAACTCCCCCAGTGAGACGCCTGAACTCCCCCTGTGAGACGCCTGAACTCCCCCCAGTAAGACGCCTGAACTCCCGCAGTAAGACGTCTGAACTCCCCCGAGTAAGACGTCTGAACTCCCCCGAGTAAGACGTCTGAACTCCCCCAGTAAGACGTCTGAACTCCCCCGAGTAAGACGTCTGAACTCCCCCAGTAAGACGCCTGAACTCCCCCGAGTAAGACGTCTGAACTCCCCCGAGTAAGACGTCTGAACTCCCCCGAGTAAGACGCCTGAACTCCCCCAGTGAGACGCCTGAACTCCCCCAGTGAGACGTCTGAACTCCACCAGTGAGACGTCTGAACTCCCCCGAGTAAGACGCCTGAACTCCCCCGAGTAAGACGTCTGAACTCCACCAGTGAGACGTCTGAACTCCCCCGAGTAAGACGTCTGAACTCCCCCAGTAAGACACCTGAACTCCCCCAGTAAGACGTCTGAACTCCCCCGAGTAAGACGTCTGAACTCCCCCGAGTAAGACGTCTGAACTCCCCCGAGTAAGACGTCTGAACTCCCCCGAGTAAGACGTCTGAACTCCCCCGAGTAAGACGCCTGAACTCCCCCGAGTAAGACGTCTGAACTCCCCCGAGTAAGACGTCTGAACTCCCCCAGTAAGACGCCTGAACTCCCCCGAGTAAGACGCCTGAACTCCCCCAGTAAGACGTCTGAACTCCCCCAGTAAGACGTCTGAACTCCCCCGAGTAAGACGCCTGAACTCCCCCCAGTAAGACGTCTGAACTCCCCCAGTAAGACGCCTGAATTCCCCCGAGTAAGACGTCTGAACTCCCCCGAGTAAGACGCCTGAACTCCCCCAGTAAGACGCCTGAACTCCCCCAGTAAGACGCCTGAACTCCCCCAGTAAGACGTCTGAACTCCCCCGAGTAAGACGCCTGAACTCCCCCCAGTAAGACGTCTGAACTCCCCCAGTAAGACGCCTGAATTCCCCCGAGTAAGACGCCTGAACTCCCCCAGTAAGGCGTCTGAACTCCCGCAGTAAGACGCCTGAACTCCCGCAGTAAGACGCCTGAACTCCCCCCAGTAAGACGCCTGAACTCCCGCAGTAAGACGTCTGAACTCCCGCAGTAAGACGTCTGAACTCCCCCAGTAAGACGCCTGAACTCCCCCAGTAAGGCGTCTGAACTCCCCCGAGTAAGACGTCTGAACTCCCCCAGTAAGACGCCTGAACTCCCCCAGTAAGACGCCTGAACTCCCCCAGTGAGACGCCTGAACTCACCTCCATGAAGAAGACCCTGGCAGCGTGCGGGCGTGTGTTGGAGTGGTGCCAGGCCGTGTATTCGTCCACCCGGGCCCTCTGCAGCGGCTCGCGGGGGTACCAGTGCTCCGGGACGTCGTACACCGTCGCCAGGTATTTCAGTATTGCGTCACTGCATCAATAAGACAAAATAAAAGTCCTCATGGGAAGAAATAAAAGACATTTTTTAGAGTAAGACAGTTTCAACAATACCGCGCAGAATAAAACCCAATAATAATCAGCCGTTTTCCTTCGGATTCATTCTGCCGCTCGTTATGTCGTTACGTTCCTGCATCCATAGGATTTAATACACGGACATTAACTCAGCAGGGAAGAAAAAAACAGGAAGCGGGATGGTCTTATCAATGTACCAGGATTTTACCACAGCAGGCTGCTGGCGGCAGCGGATAGAAGAAGGCGACGGGAAGGATCTAGGAGACCTACACGAACCACGGCGAGGGAGAACTGACGGATTGTCTGACACTTTAAATACAGATATTAATAAATCGATTGTGTCGATATGACGTGATGCTGAGATATCGTCCAGCCCTTCAGCAGGAATATCAGTTTTTATGGACTGTACCTGGTTTAAGTCTGACTTTGTTGCATAAAATATATGGTATAAAAGAGCATCATGACAAATGATCACGATTAAGATATCACATACACTATACTGCCAAAAGTTTTCACTCCCCCATCCAAATCACTGAATTCAGGTGTTCCAGTCACTTCCATGGCCACAGGTGTGTAAAGCCGAGCCCCTAGGCCTGCAGACTGCTTCTACAGACATTAGTGAAAGAATGGGTCGCTCTCAGGAGCTCAGCGAGTTCCAGCGTGGTGCCGTGATCGGACGCCACCTGTGCAGCAAGTCCAGTCGTGAAATTTCCTCACTACTAAATATTCCACAGTCCACTGTCAGTGGGATTATAACAAAGTGGAAGCGATTGGGAACGACAGCAGCTCAGCCACGAAGTGGTCGGCTACGTAAAATGACAGAGCGGTCAGCGGATGCTGAGGGGCATAGTGCACAGAGGTCACCGACTTTCTGCAGAGTCAATCACTACAGACCTCCAAACTTCATGTGGCCTTCAGATCAGCTCAAGAACAGCGTAGAGAGCTTCATGGAATGGGTTTCCATGGCCGAGCAGCTGCATCCAAGCCTTACATCACCAAGCGCAGTGCAAAGCGTGGAATGCAGTGGTGTAAAGTGCCGCCACTGGACTCAGAGCAGTGGAGACGAGTTCTCTGGAGTGACCAATCACACTTCTCCATCTGGAAATCTGATGGATGAGTCTGGGTTTGGCGGATGCCAGGAGACGGTACTTGTCTGACTGCACTGTGCCAAGTGTAAAGTTTGGTGGAGGGGGGATCATGGTGTGGGGTTGTTTTTCAGGAGTTGGGCTCGGCCCCTCAGTTCCAGTGAAAGGAACTCTTAAAGCTTCAGCACCAAGAGATTTTGGACAATTCCACGCTCCCAACTTTGTGGGAACAGTTTGGGGGACGGCCCCTTCCTGTTCCAACATGACTGACCACCAATGCACAAAGCAGGTCCATAAAGACACGGATGAGCCAGTTTGGTGTGGAAGAACTTGACTGGCCTGCACAGAGTCCTGACCTCAACCCCATAGAACACCTTTGGGATGAATCAGAGCGGAGACTGCGAGCCAGGCCTGGAAGAACGGTCAAAAATTCCCATATACCCACTCCTATTCCGTGTGGAAATCCTTCCCAGAAGAGTTGAAGCTGTTATAGCTGCAAAGGGTGGGCCGACATCATATTAAACCCTATGGATCAAGAATGCGATCTCACTCAAGTTCATAAGTGTGTGAAGCCAGACGAGCGAATACTTTTGGAAACATAGTGCATCACCCCACTCACCTCTCAGTCAGAACAAAGCCCCCGTGTTCAATCACAGGAACCTTCTGCATGGGGTTCAGGCGTGTGAACTCCGCACTCTTCTGCTCTCCTGTGGAGACAAATCCCACTTTAGCTTCACCCTTCTAATCTGCAGAGGTAGGCCAAAGGTTAGTCTGCACAACGGAGCTGGAGCTGGCTTCTCAGTCGAATTCTCCGTTCCACCTTAAATGGTACCTGGCGCCTTCCACTCACACGCTCCAGAGAGCGACCGAGGCACCTTTTAAGGTGGAACGGAGAATTACAAAAAACACAAGCTGGAGAAAAAGAAGATAACTTCATTGGAGCGCGGTTAGGAGGCAGTTAGTGGCCCGTGAGCATGAAAATGGGTTAGAAATGAGGCTGAGCGAGTCATTGAGAGCGGCCGGTGCAGCTCACCTCTCCTCAGAGCCACAGTCTGCACCGTGTGAGGGATTCGGTTGTGTCTGAGGAAGATCAGCACAGCCCTGCTGGGCTGCGACAGAATATCCAGGTAGGCTTTAACTGGCGCGCTCGACATGACGGCGCTCGCCTTGAGCCGCAGACAGCTCACAGTGAGGAGAACTAGGGGGCACTGAAGACCTCCTGTTGCCAGATCTCGCGAGAGAAGCCAGGCGACCTTACCGGAGCAGAGAGCCTGTAGAGAGGAGAAGACCCGCTCTGCAATGTGTTTTTGCTGTTGTTTCTCAGACGCTAGGGGGCGCTCCCCAGCGAGTCGAAAATGAATGGGTTGATATGGAGCGTTTGAGCAAAATCATAGTTTATAAATGCTTCGACGTGTTAATGTAAAAGAGTGCCATCATTTCCTGAACAGAGCACAGGATAAAACGTTTTAACACCGCTGTTTCATTTATAAGAGCTTTTAAACTCGAGTTGTAGGAGTTTAAAAACGGCGGCTCGTGTATATGCATGACGTCACTGAGCGCGAACAGCCAATGAGCTGCTCCGCTCGCCCATCAATCGTCACGCTCTAGCAGTAAAGCCCCGCCTCCTGCCCGTTTGCTGTGGAAAAGATTTATATCTTACTGTCTAAAATTAGAGGATAAGTTCTGGGCGAGTGATTAGAAGCTATTTTAACGCCTCTTTTTTAGCCGTTGAGCTCCATTCACTCCCATTCATTGAGGACTCACTCACTCACGGGCGCCCCCTGCTGTTGGGTAGTCTTGTTTTTGTATATAACGAGGGGAATAGGAAGCGGCATCTTTTATTACTTCAATTACCGATTGTGCTCATTAGCCGTCCAGCAGGACCAGCAGGAAAGTATTCAGTGAGAACCTGACATTAAAAACCGAGTTCAGCTTGAGAAACAAACACACACATCAGCAAATCCATCCGGGAGTGAATCACTTGTGATCTTAATACGCATAGAAATAAAAGAAACCCTGCAAAAAACAATGAGAAGGTCAAAGCTGAAACTGGCTTCTTGTTAGTTTTCCCGTTCCACCTTAAATGATGCAGCTTCAGGCACCAGGCAGTGACAATCTGAACAAGAAGCTGGCTAATAAGAGGCTGACTTCAGGTCTGTCTAATAAGGTGCGGACGATAATCTATAATGAACATCTGCATGGATGAAGGAAGGCTATTAAACAGCTACAAAGCACCTGACATTAAACACAAACACACACATCAGCAAGTCCATCAAGGTGTGAATCACGTCTAATATTAATACACAAAATAAAATAAACCCCTCAAAACACAGTGAGAAGGACGGAGCTGATGTTGGTTTCCTACTGGCCAGCTCCTTGTTCGAATTTTCCAGTTCCACCTTAAATGGTGCCGCTTCAGGCACCAGAAAGTGACTGTTGCACCATTTAAGGTGGAACGTGAAAATTCCAGCGAGAAGCTGGCTCATGCACCATTTAAGGTGGAGCAGGAAATTTCAAACAAGGGGCTGAGTGATGCATCATTTAAGGTGGAGCAGGAAACTTCAAACAAGGTGCTGGCTGATGCACCATTTAAGGTGGAACAGGAAAACTCAAACAAGGGGCTGAGTGATGCACCATTTAAGGTGGAACGGGAAAATTCAAACAAGATACTTCAGCTTTGTGTAAGAAGCTGCTAACATTAATCTGTTATTAATATCTACATGATTTAAGGAGTGCTATAACTTACCCAGCTACAAAGCTTTAACCATCATTGTAAATAAACAACTCCTACATAAAGTTTAGACCCCCTGATTAGACTATTAAACTGAATAAGCCTAAAATAAACCCAGAGGAAAAACAACCACATCAGCAGGTTCTCTGAGCTTCACCAACCACACGACCACATCTACACAAACACCACCCAGACATGAGCGTGGATCACTGCGTTCCCTCCGTTATACAATCCTATCCCACTTTCTGAGAGCAGTATTCCTGAAATAGTGGAATTGTGGACAGTATCTTTATTAAACCGCCGCTCTGTAATGGTACTGAATGCAGTCCAGCAGCGATGCTGACCTCCCCAATATGGCGGTGCTGTTGACGTGCCTGGCTGGACCCAATGCAGCGTCTAGGTGTACTTCTACGCTAAAAATGAAAAGTTAAAATAGTTTCTAATCTCTCGCCCAGAGCGTTTCTTTAATTTTAGAAAGTAGACGGATGGATTTGTGAGTGCTGATTGGTCATGAACGTCTGAACGTACACGTGGCGCCGTTTTAAACTCGCGTGTTATCTACAGCGACCAAATCACAGCCATGTTATTTTGGGATAACACGCTCCCTCTCGGGTTCTATGGCATAATTAGATGTTAGACATATAAATCTGACATATCATTCATAAATCATGCAGTCCCGAGCACCAGCTCCCCAAATACAATAGAACAAAGTCAAATGAGTCACAGATTCTTCCCGAAATTGGAGTCAAATTTGCATTTTATTGTAATAAAGATTTTTCTTACAAAAACAAAGTTTGAGGTTGACCAGCATTAACTACAAATACAAATAACAGGATGGCGTGTTTGGGCGTTTTTATTGTGCGAGGGTTGTCCGCAAGTAAATTTGTTATACAAGCAGTTTTATGATCCAGACAGCATCTCAAAAATACTTGAAATAATAATATGTCATTGGCCAAAGAAAAACAAGTACCTCCATAATAGTACCTTTCCAGGAGAGGGGGCAAAAACGGCCTTAAAGGACTTTTAAAGGACGTTAATGCAAAGAGGTTCTGTTCTAATTGATTTTGGGGTATTTATGCTGATCCGATCATCATGAATTTTTTACAGAATGTAATGGAGAAATGACCTGTTCGAATAACCTAGAAAAAAATAGACAAAAATGGAGATACATGCTTTTCTTTGGACAGCGAATCATAATAATAATCATAATAATAATAGCCCCATGGTAAACAGTACAAGCTGATGGATATAACAACTAGTTTTATGATAAAAATGTACCCGTCTACAATTTTACAATATAAAAACTGTCCCTCTTGACATGATGGATAATGAGGTGTATCAAGGCACTGACGGATCGGTATACTGTACATTAATGTGCTTTATAACTGATTTATAATACTTAGAAGTCACAGTCACCATGTACAATAACAAAAGCATGAAGCATGTAAATAAATGTGTGGAAAGTCTGAACTTTCAGCTCAGTCCAGCATCAATTTGACATGCTATTTCGGCATCTTTGGCGTCTTATTTTGGCATTTTATAGTGATTCTTGACCGATCTTCACAGGTCTTAGCTGAGGAGGTATCTCTGGTTCAGGTAACGTAGTTCGTGAAGAACCAATAGAATGAGTCTTCACTAAAACCAAGACCTTTTCAGGGAATGGTTATTTTCACTGGGTTCATGAGGACAGGGCACTAAAGCTGTAACACCCCGAGCCACCCCGATATCTTAATCTGGCCCTGCATGCCACATTAGTGTTTGTACATAGCAGATGAGACACTTGTGATCTGAATCTGATGAAAAGTTACTTTTGTTTGTACAGGCTTGTTTAGCACCTGAGAAAACAGCCGTCACATTTTTGCCATGTTTTCGTCACCTTTTCACATTGATACAAGCAGAAAAATCTCAAACCTGTCAAACCTAAAGAAGGTAAATCAAATGTAACTGTAATTCATTATGTAACTACCCACAATCTACCGGAAACAGTTATGTAAAGTACAGCAAAACAACAGTAATAACTCTAGACTTCTAAGGGTTAAACGACTCTTACTCTGCACAGTGTAAACTCACTGGACACGGAACAGAAATAAATGGTCAGGAATGAACGTTCCTCATTTTTCTTCCTGCAGTGCCTTGAGTTACAGTGAAGTGGGCATCAGCGGGTCCGAGCCAGCAGTCCTCTTCCTGCGGTGGAACTCATTCTGGATCTCCAGAAACGTCTTATTTTTGGTTTCTGGCACTACAAAGAAGATTACAGTGGCCACGACGCAGCAAACAACGAAGAAGACGAGAAAGCAGAACTGGTGCAGGCCATTCTGGGAAAAAGAAAGAGAAGACGATGAGTTCATTTGGGGGATCGCAGCCAACGGTTCCAGTGAAATCAAGCAAATAAACAGCAAACACACAAAAGAAAACAGTAACATGGTAACGGGTTAATACGATTGCTGTAACACATCGTTACATGGTAAAACTGCTGCTATGTAACACAGTAATACTGTAATTTATCAACACTGTAACATAGATACCCTATAATGGACTAATACTCTAAAACTGTAACACAGTAATACTATAACCCTGTAAGACTGTAACTTACCAACACTGTAACACAATGACACTGTTACACGGATACCCTATAATGGACTAATACTCTAAAACTGTAAGACAGTAATGCTGTAACACTGTAACTTATCAATACGAACAGTGACACTGTAACACGGATACCCTGTAATGGACTAATACTCTAAAACTGTAAGACAGTAATGCTGTAACACTGTAACTTATCAATACGAACAGTGACACTGTAACACAGATACCCTGTAATGGACTAATACTCTAAAACTGTAAGACAGTAATGCTGTAACACTGTAACTTATCAATACGAACAGTGACACTGTAACACAGATACCCTGTAATGGACTAATACTCTAAAACTGTAAGACAGTAATGCTGTAACACTGTAACTTATCAATACGAACAGTGACACTGTTACACAGATACCCTGTAATGGACTAATACTCTAAAACTGTAAGACAGTAATGCTGTAACACTGTAACTTATCAATACGAACAGTGACACTGTAACACGGATACCCTGTAATGGACTAATACTCTAAAACTGTAAGACAGTAATGCTGTAACACTGTAACTTATCAATACGAACAGTGACACTGTAACACAGATACCCTGTAATGGACTAATACTCTAAAACTGTAAGACAGTAATGCTGTAACACTGTAACTTATCAATACGAACAGTGACACTGTAACACAGATACCCTGTAATGGACTAATACTCTAAAACTGTAAGACAGTAATGCTTCAGCACTTTAAGACTGTAACTTACCAACACTGTAACACAATGACACTGTAACACAGTGACACTGTAACACAGATACCCTGTAATGGACTAGTACTTTAAAACTGTTACACAGTAATGTTATAACACCTCAAGGCAATACATTAAAGTTTTTACATTGAAACAGTGTTACATACCATTATCCTGTTACACTGCATCATATTACCCCAGTAAAGCAGGCAGTTATCCTGTAACACTGTAACACACTAATACTGTAACACTATTACCCATTAACAGCATGCATTGTACCACTGGCTTCTTTTCCAGTGCGGTTCTGTAACCATTCCAGTGGCTTTTCCACACAGACACGGTTCAACAAGGAACGCTTAAAAACCGGGCTCAACGTGGTTTTTTTCCGCATGGTTAGCTAACCGTATTCAGGACCGCAGAACCGTTTGGTTCCTGATAGTAAGAGGATAATAGACTGTTGGCTCACTGACGGCAAAGCTGACGGTCACTGGAGTTTTGCTTGGCATTTCCCGGGTGGTCCGCCGGTGGTTAAGCAGAGTAAAGGTCAAAATTTATGTAGTTTATGTAGTTTTCTTCAGTATTTCCTGTTCCTGGTTCTGATATAGTTGTACCTCAGATGGAAAAAGAAACCATAACGGTCTCATGAGTCCACTTTATACAACAGTCCGGCCACGCGAGCTGATTGGTTGAGAGGCGTTCTAATGGTACTGTTATTTCACCATAACATCACAGGCTTTTCATGAACACTGTGTCACTCCGCTGAGTCGCTGTTGCTAAGCAACGACTCTGACAGCTGTAGGAGACACTCGAGCCGTTTGAACGTTTTTACTTCTTACTTTGCCACAAACAGAAAACGGACACTGTTAAGGTCACATCTGACCGACAGCCGATTTGGTCCGACTCTGAAGACGAGACGACACTAAATTCCCAAACTGTCGTCACCACTGAGCAGCTTTTCAGTCGGCAGCTGTGACAGAAGAACAGCTGAACAACCTGGAATCAGCCAGAAATGAACCCAACACCATTCGCCAAACTAAACGGGCTGTAAGAAGCTTTACAGACCGGCTGGAACAAAACAACATTAATACTGATCTGGACAAACTGACCAAACTGAGCTGAACCTGATATTGGCTCTGACTGTGAAGATCAGACCACACTAAATTCCCAAACTGTCAGTCGGGTCTGTGTGGAGCTGGAGAACGAACTGCCGGCTGAGCGGCGAGTGGGCGGAGCTCGTTACTCTGACGTAGCAACGAGCTGCTCGTTAAGGAGCTATAATTAGGAGGATGGAACTGAACATTAATACATATTAAACGCCGCGTTCACGGCCAGTTTATTCATTTCTTACTGTATTTATTTAACTGCTGTATAAATAGCATCGTTTGTGGTAACACACTCCCTCTCCTGGTCTTTTGCTTAAGTAACACGCAAATACACTTAAAAAACACTTACTGTTACACAGTAACACTGATACTTCGTTACTGTAACACTGTGTAATTAACTGTAACAATGTAGTGCAATTACACTGTATTACTGTAACTTTTACATTGTAACATTCTAACATTACCTCCTTTCAGTCATCGATCAG
Source organism: Pygocentrus nattereri (assembly GCF_015220715.1). NCBI lineage: Eukaryota > Metazoa > Chordata > Actinopteri > Characiformes > Serrasalmidae > Pygocentrus > Pygocentrus nattereri. The sequence goes on along the minus strand of NC_051230.1, from coordinate 3,137,318 downwards.
TTATAGCACTACGATGTGTGTGTGTGTGTCTGTATTTACCACTATGAAGGGGAACACCATGCCGATGAAGAAGAAGCTGAGCCATTTCACCGATCCACCGATCATGTACGCTGCCGGCCGTGCGGTCTGAGTGAACAGCTCGGTGATCAGGATAGTAGTTACTCCCCCTGCACCAAGTACACAAAAACTTTTTACTGCCAAAGTATTTGCTTTGTGTTTATAAAAGAACAAGCCTTAAACATATTTCAAAGCTTTTTACAATACTTTGGATTACGATTACGGACTTTTTCATACTTCATTGAAAAGCAATTACTAATTCATTCATTGGGTCACCTGGTCCAAGGCCAAAGCTGAGGATGAAGGCGAAAACACAAGCCATGCTGAGATACGGCATCCCGGAGCTGAGGTTCTGCAGGACAGAAATGCCACACAGGAAAACAGGAATATATTTAGATGAATATATTTATAATATCTTTAGGTGTTTCATGTGCTGTTCCAGCAAAACATACAGTACAAGAATTGAAATGATTAGACGTTGATTTCTAGAGGTTAGTTTCTAGGTAGCTACCGTCTCTAAACACAATTGAAGTTTATTCATCGTTCAAAAATGCTACATCATTAGCATCACCAGGTGCCAAAGGAGCCAAAGGAGCCTGAATCTTCGTAGATTATCTGTCTCATGTACGACCATCAGGACACGGTGATGGTTTTATCAAGTATGACGAAAATAATTTTTATACAGGTTACCCACTGCAGCTTTAACACAAAAACGTGGACAAGCTAAATCAGTCTTAAGCTCCAGAATGACTGCAGAACCCAAGCAGAACTCAGAATCCAATCCAAACCCAAAAAGAATACAAAATGTACTCAAACAGTATCAAACAGTACCCAGACAAAATTCAAACAGTACCCAAACAGAACCCAGACAAAACTCAAACAGTACCCAAACAGAACCCATATGTAACCTGAAGAGTGTCCTAACACAACCTAAACAGAACCAAAAAAGAACCTAAACAGAACCATAACAGTACCTAAACAGTATCCTAGAAGAATCACAGTACCCAAACAAAATCCAAATCCCTAATGAAACTTGAATGGTACCCAAATTATATATATATATATCAGACACTAATGTTGGACGAGAAGGCCTGGCTCACAGTCTCCACTCTAATTCATCCCAAAGGTGTTCTATGGGGTTGAGGTCAGGACTCTGTGCAGGCCAGTCAAGTTCTTCCACACCAAACTGGCTCATCCACGTCTTTATGGACTTGCTTTGTGCACTGGTGCTCAGTCGTGTTGGAACAGGAAGGGGCCGTCCCCAAACTGTTCCCACAAAGTTGGGAGCATGAAATTGTCCAAAATCTCTTGGTCCTGAAACTTTAAGAGTTCCTATCACTGGAACTAAGGGGCCGAGCCCAACTCCTGAAAAACAAACCCACACCATGATCCCCCCTCCACCAAACTTTATACTCGGCACAATGCAGTCAGACAAGTACCGTCTCCTGGCAACCGCCAAACCCAGACTCGTCCATCAGATTTCCAGAAGTGTGATCGGTCACTCCAGAGAACACGTCTCCACTGCAATAGAGTCCAGTGGCGGCGCTTTACTCCACTGCATTCCACGCTTTGCATTGTGCTTGGTGATGTAAGGCTTGGATGCAGCTGCTCGGCCATGGAAACCCATTCCATGAAGCTCTCTACGCTGTTCTTGAGCTGATCTGAAGGCCACATGGAGGTCTGTAGCGATTGACTCTGCAGAAAGTTGGTGACCTCTGCACACTACGCCCCTCAGCATCCGCTGACCGCTCTGTCATTTTACGTGGCCGACCACTTCGTGGCTGAGCTGCTGTCGTTCCCAATCGCTTCCACTTTGTTATAATCCCACTGACAGTGGATTGTGGAATATTTAGTAGTGAGGAAATTTCACGACTGGACTTGCTGCACAGGTGGCGTCCGATCACGGCACCACGCTGGAATTCACTGAGCTCCTGAGAGCGACCCATTCTTTCACTAATGTCTGTAGAAGCAGTCTGCAGGCATAGGGGCTCGGCTTTATACACCTGTGGCCATGGAAGTGACTGGAACACCTGAATTCAGTGATTTGGATGGGGGAGTGAAAACTTTTGGAATTATAGTGTATATGCTCTGGGAAAGTCTTTACCTGAAAGGTGAGAGTGATGGTGAAGCAGATGCACCACAGGGCCATGAGTGAGTATCCTCCAATGATCAACACCCGCCGACCCAGAGACTCAATCAGCAAACCCTGCAGAAAACACACACACACACACACACACACACACACACACACACACACACACACACACACACACACACACACACACACACACACACAGACACACACACACCAGTCCAATGCAAGTTCAAACAACCCAACTGTCTAAACTTCTCCAACAGCCTGGAGTTACTGTGGGGGATTTGTCCTGAGTTTTATCTCCATTACAGCATAAATCTCTGTTGCTGACATTAATGCAATAAAGACTGACACTACAAAGAGAGAGATCCCAAAAGACTAGCAGTACCAAGTATAATGACCTAAAGACTACTGCCAAGAGTAAGACCCCTAAAGAGTGGTGCTACCAAGTGTGAGAGCTATAAAGCCTGACCCTACCGAGTCTGAGAGCACTAAAGACTGATACTACCAACAGTGAAAGCCCTAAAGACTGATACTACCAACAGTGAGAGCCCTTAAGATTCATACTACCAACAGTGAGAGCCCTAAAGACCGATACTACCAACAATGAGAGCCCTAAAGACTGATACTACCAACAATGAGAGCCCTAAAGACTGATACTTCCAACAGTGAGAGCACTAAAGACTGATACTACCAACAGTGAGAGCACTAAAGACTGATACTACCAACAATGAGAGCCCTAAAGACTGATACTTCCAACAGTGAGAGCACTAAAGACTGATACTACCAACAATGAGAGCCCTAAAGATTTATACTACCAACAGTGAAAGCCCTAAAGATTTATACTACCAACAGTGAAAGCCCTAAAGATTCATACTACCAACAGTGAGAGCCCTAAAGACTGATACTACCAACAGTGAAAGCCCTAAAGACTGATACTACCAACAGTGAGAGCCCTAAACACTGATTCTACCAACAGTGAGAGCCCTAAAGACTGATACTACCAACAATGAGAGCCCTAAAGATTGATACTACCAACAGTGAAAGCCCTAAAGATTCATACTACCAACAGTGAGAGCCCTAAACACTGATTCTACCAACAGTGAGAGCCCTAAACACTGATTCTACCAACAGTGAGAGCAGTAAAGATTTATACTACCAACAGTGAAAGCCCTAAAGATTCATACTACCAACAGTGAGAGACCTTAAGACTGATACTCCCAACAGTGACAGCCCTAAAGACTGATACTCCCAACAGTGAGAGCAGTAAAGATTTATACTACCAACAAAGAGAGCCCTAAAGACTGATACTACCAACAATGAGAGCCCTAAAGACTGATATTACCAACAGTGAGAGCCCTAAAGACTGATATTACCAACAGTGAGAGCCCTAAAGACTGATACTACCAACAATGAGAGCCCTAAACACTGATTCTACCAACAGTGAGAGCCCTAAACACTGATACTACCAACAGTGAGAGCCCTAAAGACTGATATTACCAACAGTGAGAGCCCTAAACACTGATACTACCAACAGTGAGAGCCCTAAAGACTGATACTACCAACAGTGAGAGCCCTAAAGACTGATATTACCAACAGTGAGAGCCCTAAACACTGATACTACCAACAGTGAGAGCCTAAAGACTGATATTACCAACAGTGAGAGCCCTAAAGATTCATACTACCAACAGTGAGAGCCCTAAACACTGATTCTACCAACAGTGAGAGCCCTAAACACTGATTCTACCAACAGTGAGAGCAGTAAAGATTTATACTACCAACAGTGAAAGCCCTAAAGATTCATACTACCAACAGTGAGAGACCTTAAGACTGATACTCCCAACAGTGACAGCCCTAAAGACTGATACTCCCAACAGTGAGAGCAGTAAAGATTTATACTACCAACAAAGAGAGCCCTAAAGACTGATACTACCAACAATGAGAGCCCTAAAGACTGATATTACCAACAGTGAGAGCCCTAAAGACTGATATTACCAACAGTGAGAGCCCTAAAGACTGATACTACCAACAATGAGAGCCCTAAACACTGATTCTACCAACAGTGAGAGCCCTAAACACTGATACTACCAACAGTGTTGGTAGTACTACTACCAAGAGGAAGAGCTCTAGAGAGTGGCTGTTAGGCTATTACTGTTTTAAAGCACTGCTGTTTATTTGGTGTAAAGTGTTGTTGTGAGTCAGTGCAGGCGTTAGGAACTTACACAGGTCAGTGCTGTGAGGCACTCACACGCTCCAGTCCCCACAGTAGCATATGGGATTTTTTCAAAGGGAATTCCAGCCTCAGCAAATACATACTCTGCATAGAAATAAATCTGAAAAGAGGCAGCATGTCCCTCAGCTTAGTGTCAGCATTAGCACATGACAACAACACACTGAACTGTGTGAATTGACTCATTTGACTCATCGATTGTTTTAGTTGTGTGTAGTTGTGAGAGAGACTGAGAGAGACTGAGACTGGCCGTGTGTAGCGTACAGCGTTAATGCCGTTCAGCTGCTGTGCGCTGCTCATGATGATGATGGTGAGGATCGGCCAGCGCAGGGTTTTGTCAGCGAAGAGCTCCCACGGTTTCAGCGGTTTGACTCCCGTAGCACTCGCTCGCTCTCGCTCCATGTCCTCTCTCTCTCCATGATAGTTTTCTCCGCCGTGAAGCTGCTTCAGAGCTGAGGGTGTAAACACACACACACACACACACACACACACACACACACACACACACACACACGAGGCAGGGATCAGAACATTCCTCGGCTCATAAGATCATTTTTTTGTTCATTGTGCTTCAGTGAATCTGCAGAATTCAGACAGAGCACACCGGAGCTTCTGCTCAACCTCCAGCCTTTAAACTGAATACAATGCACTCCATCTAACCCCACACTGAACACGGCTACTGAAACTAAACCACATCAACCAGCATGACCCCTCATGTCCCCCGGGCCTGCTGGCAGGCCTAAAGTTTTATGACACACTTCTGTAACCTAGAATAGCTCAGCCAGTTTGAACTGAAGTCTCGGGGGTGTTGATTTGCCCCTGCTAAAATGTTCATTAACTTACTTTAATCATGGAATATTGACATTTGTCAAAACGATCTACTATGTATAGTGACTGATCTCCATGACACTAGAGGGCAGCCTGCATTCGGATGTGACGGGTTTTCATGTAATGCAACGTACTATCGTACTGTCTCTGCTCTGCTAGCAATGGGAACAGACAGAGACTTTCCAACACTCTGGATGCTCACAGTTCACTTGCGCCCTCAGAACAGCTAGTCAGGCCCACAGCGTCCACGGAGGAGGTCCAGATCCTGACTGGATCAGATCCTCTGTTCTGCGCTACTCCAAGGAATTGTATTTTGGTATACTGGGTAAAACTGTTCAAGAAATCCATGATCGGTTTCAGGAAAATGACGTGGAAAGCCTCATCACACTTAACAACATTCCTGGCCTTTTTCATCATATGGATTTCCCAGAGGAGACAAGGAGGAGACAGATTTAGGCGATAGTGGTATTTAATAGAAATTCAATAAGGTCCAGTCCGGAACGTCATAATGTCTAACCTGCATCATGACTCAGGGCCATATGCTGTTTACTGAAGTAGTCGAGTAGGAATATCAGCATCTTATACAGTCGACAGCTGAATATCAGATCAAATAATGTCAAGTTCGGTCAGATTTCAACAACATTTACTGAACATCAGATCAAATAAAGTCCAGTTCGGTCAGATTTCACCAACATTTACTGAACATCAGATCAAATAAAGTCCAGTTCGGTCAGATTTCACCAACATTTACTGAACATCAGATCAAATAAAGTCCAGTTCGGTCAGATTTCAACAACATTTACTGAATATCAGATCAAATAAAGTCCAGTTCGGTCAGATTTCACCAACATTAACTGAACATCAGATCAAATAAAGTCCATTTCGGTCAGATTTCACCAACATTTACTGAACATCAGATCAAATAAAGTCCAGTTCGGTCAGATTTCAACAACATTTACTGAACATCAGATCAAATAAAGTCCAGTTCGGTCAGATTTCACCAACATTTACTGAATATCTGATCAAATAAAGTCCAGTTCGGTCAGATTTCACCAACATTTACTGAATATCTGATCAAATAAAGTCCAGTTCGGTCAGATTTCACCAACATTTACTGAACATCAGATCAAATAAAGTCCAGTTCGGTCAGATTTCACCAACATTTACTGAACATCAGATCAAATAAAGTCCAGTTCAGTCAGATTTCACCAACATTTACTGAACATCAGATCAAATAAAGTCCAGTTCGGTCAGATTTCACCAACATTTACTGAACATCAGATCAAATCAAGTCCAGTTCGGTCAGATTTCACCAACATTTACTGAACATCAGATCAAATAAAGTCCAGTTCGGTCAGATTTCACCAACATTTACTGAACATCAGATCAAATAAAGTCCAGTTCAGTCAGATTTCAACAACATTTACTGAACACCAGATCAAATAAAGTCCAGTTCAGTCAGATTTCAATAACATTTACTGAACATCAGATCAAATAAAGTCCAGTTCGGTCAGATTTCACCAACATTTACTGAACATCAGATCAAATAAAGTCCAGTTTGGTCAGATTTCACCAACATTTACTGTCAGTTTCCTCTTTTTAGATCACGTCATGTGGAATAACTTCCCTCTGACTCACTTTCTTCTCTGACTGCTGTTTCTCTCCTCGTCCCTCCCCTGTGCGGCGTCACTCACTCAAGTCTCAGAGCTCATCCTAACGCACAGATCTGATTGGCTGAGCAGCGTGTGATATTTACAACGCAAGTGATTGGTCTGTGAGATTCCCGGGTGCCAAAGCTACTGTAAAGGCTAGAAGAGTTACACCCATTAGAATAGGACCACCCCGTCAAAATTAAATAATTAAATAATAATAATCCCACCTTGGGGTCTGCCTATTAGTGACCTCTGGCTTAGTAAATGTCAACAACCTCTTCAAGCTGCTCCACATCATGTGAAAGGAACTTTTCTTGCTTGCATCATTTGAAAATTTACATGTGAAAATTTTCGCATTGAATTATTCTACCATTTATTTCCTTCATCCATTCATGCAGAAATCAGCCCACTCATCCATTCATGCGCCCCCAATCTTCCATTCATCTGTTCATCCACCAACTCATCCATTCATTCGTCCATGTGCTGTAAACTGTGCTGTTAGATAAACAGTGAACTGTACTGTAAACTGGACTGTAAACTGTGCTGTAAGATGAACAGTGAACTGTACTGTAAACTGGACTGTAAACTGGACTGTAAGATGAACAGTGAGCTCTACTGTAAACTGTACTGTAAACTGTGCTGTAAGATGAACAGTGAGCTGGACTGTAAACTGGACTGTAAACTGTGCTGTAAGATGAACAGTGAGCTGTACCCATATTGCAGGCATGGTCATCACCGCGGTCAATCAGCAGGTACCGTGGACTCTCGGGGAACCAGGGCAGGATCAGGAGCTGTAGCACTGCTGGAATGCAGGTGGTGGAGAGGAGGAGGGGCCAGTAGCCTTCCTTACCCAACAGTTCACTGTCAATCAAACACATTTTCTAGGTATTTTCTAAGCCTTCAGTGCACAGATGTTCTACAACTGGAAAAAACTGGAGCAAAGATCTGCCACAGTGCTGCGTAAATAAAGACTGTTATTCTTATAATTAATACATCAGCTACAAAATCACAGGCAAGAACAGCAGTGATTCGGAATCAGAATCAGATTGAGATTCAGATTCAGAGTCACATTAATAGCTGAGCCTGTGTGGGAAAGAAGACGGGAATGAGTCAAAATGAACCCCTTAAACTGTCTGCATGTCAAAAAGTTTCGCGTTCACACTGAAGTGCTGAGACAATAGAAAAACGCACACAGTCGTGTGGAAAAGTGGTGCTCTACTGAATAATTCACAGTAGATACTGAATAATTCACAGTAGACACTGAATAATTCACAGTAGACACTGAATAATTCACAATAGACACTGAATAATTCACAGTAGATACTGAATAATTCACAATAGACACTGAATAATTCACAGTAGACACTGAATAATTCACAGTACACACTGAATAATTCACAGTAGACACTGAATAATTCACAGTACACACTGAATAATTCACAGTAGACACTGAATAATTCATAGTAGATACTGAATAATTCACAGTACACACTGAATAATTCATAGTAGATACTGAATAATTCACAGTACACACTGAATAATTCACAGTAGACACTGAATAATTCATAGTAGATACTGAATAATTCATAGTAGATACTGAATAATTCACAATAGACACTGAATAATTCACAGTAGACACTGATTAATTCATAGTAGATACTGAATAATTCACAGTAGACACTGAATAATTCACAGTAGACATTGAATAATTCACAGTAGACACTGAATAATTCATAGTAGATACTGAATAATTCACAGTAGATACCGAATAATTCATAGTAGACACTGAATACTTAAAGTAAGTCTGCAGTTTAAGGAATGTACATCTACTTATAAAGGTTTATAATAATTTTTTAAACTTTACCGACCTGAGTCCCATCACCTGTCCCGTTAGAATTCCCCCCGAGATGAAAATGGACGTGCCCATCGCCATGGCACCACGCAGAGCCCGTGGGGCAATCTCACCCAGATAGAGGGGCTCCACACAGATCGCTACACCTGTCAATCAATCACAGTAAAGCAATCAGAAAACTCTCGAATGCATAATTTATGATGCTTCGGCAGGTTTGCATAGAGATAATCAGTTTGTGTTTGGAGCCGACAGCACAAGCAATTTTAGTGTTATAGAAATATGTTACTAAATGAATGGATGAGTGAACAGTTATAAGTGGGAGCAGCAGTAGGATAACAGACAATAACAGAGTCAAATCCAAGTGAAGATCCTTTTTTTACCTCTAGAGAGTTAAAAAGGTTCTTCGGGCCTCTTAATGGCAGAATGGAAATCAACTCATAAGGTATTTTTAATAATATACTGAAATAAAATACTTATTCCAAATATAATTAAGATTTAATTGAGATTTTTTGATAGAATTCTGATTAAATTGGATTATTAGTTATGTTCCTCAATTTTTACTTCGCATTGTTCCATTAACAGTATTTATTTGAGTTGAACAAAACCAGATTGTTACCACAATAACAAATCAAGTCTTTTGTTTAGGTTGAACTGACAAACCATTTTCCCAGTGCAAGCTGCAAACAATCTAAAAGCTCCCTCAGAGGTACAGCAGCAGGCCGTCAGGTCTAACTTTGTACTTTAAATGGGTTTTAAAGGCACGATAATCACTTTCTCATGGAAAAGCTGCACATCTGTACTGTTTTCTATTGTAACTTTTTAAAAAAGGGAAATAAATGAAAAAGCCTGGTGTCGGGACAGTGTATATGGAGTCAATGCAGTTTGAAAATACAGCTTCAATACATACATTTACGGCATTTGACAGACGGTCTTGTCCAGAGCGACTTACAATTTGATTATTTTACACATGTAGGTGAAGGTGGTGTTAGGAGTCTTGCCCAAGGACTCTTATTGGTATAGTGTAGGGTGTTTACCCAGGCGGGGCACTGAACCCCAGTCTACAGCGTAGTAGGTGAAGGTGGTGTTGGGAGTCTTGCCCAAGGACTCTTATTGGTATAGTGTAGGGTGTTTACCCAGGCGGGGCCCTGAACCCCAGTCTACAGCGTAGTAGGTGAAGGTGGTGTTAGGAGTCTTGCCCAAGGACTCTTATTGGTATAGTGTAGGGTGTTTACCCAGGCGGGGCACTGAACCCCAGTCTACAGCGTAGTAGGTGAAGGTGGTGTTGGGAGTCTTGCCCAAGGACTCTTATTGGTATAGTGTAGGGTGTTTACCCAGGCGGGGCCCTGAACCCCAGTCTACAGCGTAGTAGGTGAAGGTGGTGTTAGGAGTCTTGCCCAAGGACTCTTATTGGTATAGTGTAGGGTGTTTACCCAGGCGGGGCCCTGAACCCCAGTCTACAGCGTAGTAGGTGAAGGTGGTGTTAGGAGTCTTGCCCAAGGACTCTTATTGGTATAGTGTAGGGTGTTTACCCAGGCGGGGCACTGAACCCCAGTCTACAGCGTAGTAGGTGAAGGTGGTGTTAGGAGTCTTGCCCAAGGACTCTTATTGGTATAGTGTAGGGTGTTTACCCAGGCGGGGCACTGAACCCCAGTCTACAGCGTAGTAGGTGAAGGTGGTGTTAGGAGTCTTGCCCAAGGACTCTTATTGGTATAGTGTAGGGTGTTTACCCAGGCGGGGCACTGAACCCCAGTCTACAGTGTAGTAGGTGAAGGTGGTGTTAGGAGTCTTGCCCAAGAACTCTTATTGGTATAGTGTAGGGTGTTTACCCAGGTGGGGCACTGAACCCCAGTCTACAGTGTAGTAGGTGAAGGTGGTGTTAGGAGTCTTGCCCAAGGACTCTTATTGGTATAGTGTAGGGTGTTTACCCAGGCAGGGCACTGAACCCCAGTCTACAGCGTAGTAGGTGAAGGTGGTGTTAGGAGTCTTGCCCAAGGACTCTTATTGGTATAGTGTAGGGTGTTTACCCAGGCGGGGCACTGAACCCCAGTCTACAGCGTAGTAGGTGAAGGTGGTGTTAGGAGTCTTGCCCAAGGACTCTTACTGGTACAGTGTAGGGTGCTTGCCCAGGTGGGATTGAACCCCAGTCTACAGCATAGAAGGCAGAGGTGTTACCCACTACACTAACCAACCTACTACAGTGGTACTACTACAAACCCAGTGACAGTGTTTGCACCTTGTATAGTTAAAGAGCTCCTGTATTAACCTATGATGTTGTCTGAATGTATGTTATTAGATACGTTATATATGGATGCTTAGGAAAAGACAAGTTGACCAAAGAATTCCGTAATGCACATCAAACGCTGTTGAGGGTTTTTGGTGAACTCATCTTTTCCAAAACATCTTTTCCAATATAAAATATAATATGAGCTGTGGTTCATTTTAAACTGGGTTTGAATTTACCTGCATTCACTCCGGACAGAAAGCGCCCGAGAATGAGCAGCTCAAATGCGTCGGCGTAATAACTCATCCCCATCAGCAGAGCGGCCAGCAGAGCAAAACTGTTATTAAATAATAAAGTCCCTTTCCTGGAATAAAGAGAGAGATCAATAGAAGCAGAAAAAGCTGAAATGAATTGACACATGTGACATTTAATTGCACGTAACGTGTTAAAGCGCTCGCCTTATCTTGGAATATCTTAAGACACGTCTTAAGACACACATCAGACATATTACGACATCTTAAGCCACGTTTAACGACGTCAAGGCAGGTCTATGAGACATATCCGTAGACACAGTCTTAAGATGTCTTGTCAGTAATAATCTCAAGATGTTGGATGCATTTGATGGTTTAATGTTCCCTTAAAACAACTCCCAAAAACACTTCTGTCTAATTTTATTCAAAAACTCCTAATCACCCATGAGTGTGTGTTTACCATCACAGCCAATTCATTTATACATGATAAAACTCTACATCAATATCATCTTAATAAATACCCTCTAAAAACCACTGCATATAAAACACCAGAAAGAAAGAATATCAGACGGAAAGAAGACGTAAATACACTTATCGTCAAAGTATAATTCATTTTCCCCAGAATGAAGCGTCGGATTGCAATGCTATTTGCATGGAAAATGAAGGTTACCAGGACCTAGTAACATGCCACATGTCTCGGCATGGACTTGTAGAGGTTCCTAACGGTGCCCTGTGATAATCCGTCCCAGGCAGCTTGAATAAACGCGGTGGGGTGGAGTGTTGATAGTGTGTCCAATAGCATCCCGCTCATTTCCAATCGGGGACAGGTCTGCCGACGCAGCTGGCCATGGTGTAGTATCTGTGTCTTAAAGGCAGCTGTTGAGACGGCAGCAGTTAGAGGACGAGCGCTGTCCTGTTGGAATAGGGCAGTGTGTTCGGAAAAGGTGGACTGGTTGCAGGACCTCATTAACGGTACGTTGGGCTGTCAATTAAGACCAAAGGTGATCTGGCATCGTACACACCGTAACTCCAGGCCTCCAGAAAACAAAGCTTCACCTTGGTGCTGATCACGATGCCTCCAAATCAAATCAAATCAAATTTATTTGTAGCGCTTTTTACAACGGATGTTGTCACAAAGCAGCTTTACAGAATTTCAGAAAAGACAAAGTTTCAACAGGACTGTAAGAATGTACAGAAACCCCCCAGTGGGCAAGCCGGGGGCAACAGTGGCAAGGAGAACCTCCCTCAGAACTGAGGAAGAAACCTTGGGAGGAACCAGGCTCACCAGGGGGGACCCGTCCTCCTCTGGTCAAACTACCTACAAGTGATTATATTACTAATATTAATAGCAGTAATATTGGTAGTAGGAATAACTAGGAGTCCATGAGAACATCAGCGTAGGGTGGGCAGCTCATCTAAGGCAGGTGGTGGTAGCTGGGGCGTGGGCAGCTGGTCTGAAGTGGGTAGCAGGAGGGCTCGGCAGTCCTGCTTCCACACATGGAATCATTGCTCATGTCCTTTCTGACGGCCTCCGTGGCAGTCTGCCACGACACCATTGCAGTCTGTGGCGACTGCATTTCACACCAGACATGGTAACTGCACAATACTCTCCGATATTAATCAGTGTAGCCTTCCACACCGGCTGCATGGACAACGTGACAACGCGTGCATGAAGCACAAAGATACACTTTGGGTCTACTTCTATGAAACAGTAAAGAAATCAACAAATCTAGTCTGAACTCTTGGACAGGTTGACTGAAATCCCTTGAGCGTGTTAAGGTTGTGAACACACAGGCATCTCCTCCTCTTTATATAGAGCTTCCACTTTGTTATAATCCCACTGACAGTGGACTGTGGAATATTTAGTAGTGAGGAAATTTCACGACTGGACTTGCTGCACAGGTGGCGTCCGATCACGGTACCACGCTGGAATTCACTGAGCTCCTGAGAGCGACCCATTCTTTCACTAATGTCTGTAGAAGCAGTCTGCAGGCCTAGGGGCTCGGCTTTATACACCTGTGGCCATGGAAGTGACTGGAACACCTGAATTCAGTGATTTGGATGGGGGAGTGAAAACGTTTGGAATTATAGTGCTTATTATCTGGTGAGAAAGCTCACAATGGTCACTGCAGCTAGTCAAGATTTTATGGTTAATCTCTTTGTCATCTAGATAAAGTTTACGTAAGTAATACACAGACAACACAGACGTTTAGATTAATGTAGCTGGTCTGCGTACATGTAGGTGCTGGCTCTTAACAGGATGACTGATGGAGCTTGGGTCACGGCTGTCGCTGTAGATCATCACAGTCGAGATGTTATTTCATAAAGCTTCTTACAGCCCATTTAGTTTGAATGGTGTTGGGTTAATTTCCGGCTGATTCCAGGTTGTTCAGCTAACCAGTTACTAACCAGTTTACTTAGTAAGATCATGTACCTTAAATAGATAGAAGCCCATATGCCTGTTACTTTGACTGAGGCCCATGTCCACCAGTTTCTATGCCGCTTTTATTTATGACCCCATTCTAATTGTCTTGAGGTCAAATCTGAAGATAATTCAGACATTGTGCAGTTGGTGACATTATACAGTATTTTCACACATACTTGAAGCTAAAAACAGCAGCAGCCTGAACTTTGTCCATGTTTATAGACAACAGCAGTGGTGGACAGTAACTGAGTATCTGAGTAAATGTAATTAGTTTCTGTACTTTAGTATTTTTGGTGTATCTGTACTGAAGTTTCTCCACTTTTTCCTTTCACTCCACTACATTTCAGAGTCTAATATCCGACTTTTTCCTCCTACATTCTGAGAAATCTGTCGTTCCTTTTGGTTTCTGTGTGTATAAAAACGTCACATGTCAAAACGAAAGAAGCGCAAAGCCAGAGCACCAATCAGGGCCCAGCGGTCACTTTGTTTAGAGCTGGTTTTGACCTGTTGGTCAGACCGACCCAGTGCAGCACGCGGTTCAACGTCAGCGCAGCAGCGTAAAACTTTGGGAGAGTCTGTTCAACATAAATGATGAACTAACCTAACTTTGTGTAAATAGAGCTCAATATAGAAATATGTCCACATATGCAGTCGAGACTGACGCGGCTTTTTTCTGAATTTCTACAAACACCAGTTCATTTTATAGTAAATGAGTTTGGGCTGGTTTATGTTTATGAACAGACGCCTACAGATCAACATAGTAAAGGAGCTCATCTGTGATCCTGAGTTTAAAGCCAGTTTTGATTCAACTTAAACTTGGAACTAAGTTGTAAATAAATCTGAAACTGAAACTTTGCTTGTGTGTAAAAAGTGATTTCAGAGCCACTCGGTTCTCCCTGATGGAAACTGTTTACCTTCAGTGTTTTGTGCTTCTGATCATTTTAATAGACGTCAGCGTCACTAATTAATGACGTTCTATTAAAAGACTGGTTTACCAAGAGAGACGCTGGAGGACTTTCACCTGAAATGAGTTCATGAAGCCAGTCTGGTTATGAAAATGATAACAGGACATCAGAGCCAGAATTACTCTTTTAGTACTTTTACTTTATACTTAAGTACATTTGAAGGGAAATACTTTAGTACTTTTACTCAAGTGGAGGTCTAAAGGGAGGAACTTTTACTTTACTGGAGTGATATTTTACCTTGGGGGTCTCGACTTTAACTCAAGTACAGGGTTTGTGTACTTCATTCAGCACTGGACAACAGAGTGTTATACGGTGTCAGGAACCACATAATCAAGCCTACAAGAGATACTGAACAACACACGGATTGAGGCGACTGTGTTGATGATTTAGGCATGGAGTTAGAAACATGCAAATTGGTTACACTGGTGCTAAGAGAGGGAACTATGCACATTTTGTACTGATCTAATCTGTCAATCAGTCAAATCAGAAAAATGTTCTCACCTCCCGAACTTCATGGCGAGCGTACCTCCCACAGACGCCCCGATGAATCCACCGATGCCGAAGACGGAGACGATGGAGGACCAGAGGAACATAAGGAGCTGGGTCGGGATCTCAGCCCCATGACGCTCCACCCACGTCTCATTAATGAACGCCTGCACTGCCTGATAACACCAACAAAGAGCACAATGATGCTTTTTATTTCCGTGCACTTTGCCATATAGCATAGGAAAACTCCCAAAGAGCAAGACGAAGAAACCTTGAGAGGATCCTAGGGGAACCCGTCCTCCTCTGGACCACACCGGAGAGCAAACAGCGTCAGTATAGAATGTTAATGTTAATATATAGTCTATCAGTTTCTAGACTCTCAGGATCCAAAATAAATTGGTCTAAATGTGAGGCTTTGGCCTTAAAAGCCTACCATCCCAAAACTATAGTCCAACCAGGCAACTCTAGATGGTCAAAGTAGGGCGTTGGGTACGTCCGGGTCCGGGTGGCCACCCAACCTGTCAGACATCATAAAGGCAAATGCAGAACTCTTACTTGAGGAATTTAAAGTAGGCATAGAAATGTGGGCACCGCTCCATCTCTCACTGTGGGCAAAGGCTTTTGTGTTAAAGATGAAAGGAGTCGCCAGGTTCAAACACATTTTGAAGTCTCTTCAGGTGCCAGTCCCGGCAAAGTACTTCCATGGATTTAATCAGCTTTGTGACCTTTCCTTTGGAATGGCTTAGGAATATTGAACCTACTTCTGTACCATTGTGCCTTTTGCCTGTGGCCCTTGGCACAGTGGGTTCGGGCCTCCAGAACAAGAAAGTGTGCAGAGAAAATCTCCACTGACTCGTCCCACCCTGGACGCCACCTGTTCCAGCTCCTTCCCTCAGGCGGGGGAAGGTGAGGATCAGGACATCCAGGCTACAGAGGAGCTTCTTTCCACAAGACATCGCTCTCTTATTACACATAAACAATATTCCAGCTTCTAAACTGCACTTCTAAATATACTGGTATATAGTATCAGCTCAAGTCCATCCTCTGGAACTGCCGTCTCAGACCAGTGTTTATACTAGCACCTCACGTACCCCACTTATCTGACTGTTACCCCACTTACCCTCCTTATTATCCCACTTATCTGATTGTTACCCCACTTACCCGCCTTATTATCCCACTTATCTGACTGTTATCCCTACTTACCCCCTTATTACCACACTTATCTGACTGTTACCTCACTGATCCTTTTCTTTGCCCCTACACACCTTTTAACTGCTGCCGCACTCAGCACTTCAACTTTAGACTCATACTGTGCACAGTGTAAAGGTTTGTGTGTTTGTGTGTGTGTGTGTGTGTGTGTGTATGTATGTGTGTGTGTGTATATTTGTGAGTGTGTGTGTTTGTGTGTGTGTGTGTATGTAAGTGTGTGTGTGTGTGTGTATGTATGTGTGTGTATTTGTGAGTGTGTGTGTTTGTGTGTATTTGTGTGTATTTGTGTGTTCGTGTGTGTGTGTGCGTCCGTATGTGTGTGTGTTCGTATGTGTGTGTGTGTGTGTGTTTGTGTGTGTGTGTGCGTCCGTATGTGTGTGTGTTTGTGTGTGATGGAGCTGCAGATTCAGTCTGAGATTAAAGTGCATGTGACTGTTTGGCATAAAAGCTCTTAATCCACACTGAATTGTGGGTAAAATCCACCACAGACATATTACATTTTAATTACACTCACATGGTCCAGACTCAGAAACGTTCCCTAATCATTACCTAGAACCCTGTTACACTAACACAACTTTCCCCCAATCATGGTTACACACACTGGAATTCTTCACTATATGCATAATTATTCCCTACTCCTTAAACTGGAGAACACTGTTATTCCCAATTCCCAACACTATTGCTAATTTCCAGAATTATTCCCTGTTCCCTACATTGTAGAACATTATTATTCCCAGTTCCCTTTATTATTCCCAATTCCTTACATTGGAGAACACTCTTCCTCCACATTCCCATTATTATTCCCAACACCCTACATTGCAGAACACTATTACACCCAAATCCCATTATTATTCCCTATTTCCTCTACATTGGAGAACACTGATACTCCCTAATCCAATTATTATTCCTTATTCCCTCTACATTGGAGAACACCATTACTCCCAATTCCTATTATTATTATTCCCTATTTCCTACATTGTAGAACACTATTACACACAATTCCCATTATTATTCCCTGTTTCCTACATTGGAGAATGCAATTACTCCCAATTCACATTTTTATTCCTCATTCTGTCTACATTGGAGAACATTATTACACCTAGCTCCCATTATTATTTCCTCTTCCTTGCATTGGAGAACACCATTACTCCCAGTTCCTATTATTATTCCCAATACCATACATTGGAGAACACTATTACACCCAATTCCCATTATTATTCCCGATTCCTTACATTGTAGAACACGATTACTCAAAATTCCAAATATTATTTCCTATTCACTATTATTAGTGAATAAGTTATTATTAGAATATTATAAGAATATTATTAGTGACTGGCCAACCAACTACCGAACCACATAACTGGCCTGCTCAATAGCAAGTGCATTAACTAACTACCACTACATAAACAGCCTTTCTAATCTTGCTGATGTTGCATGTTTCTTCATCCCTTTCTAACAGCAGCCACATCCCACTGCATTAGACACAGTGAATTCTGGGCATTGCATGCCTGCTAGGATACCTATTGCCGTGCACTGTGGGGCTGGAGGAGTGCACTGGATTTTCTCCGGTATGTTTCCAGACAACTACAGTGTGCTGTGCAATGAATAGGGTGCAGTTTATAGCTTCTGGTCTAGGGTTTAGGACTAAGAGTGAGTGGATGTTTCTTGCCTTGGTTGGGGAGCTGATAACGGACACGTTGTAGCCGTACTGAAACGTTCCTCCGATACACGCCGCCAACACGGCCGCCAGCAGGGTTTTACTGGGCACCTGCAAATAACACACGACATCACAAACACCATGACCACTGAATTCATCTCTAAAAGCATAAAAATCATAAAAACACACTTTTAAATAAACAAACTGTCATTTAAACTTAAATCATTTCTGACAGACATGCCCAAATAACTAACTAGCTAAATAACCAATTAATTAGTGTGTTCACTAATTACCAGTTCACTAATTAGCTAATTGACTCACTAAATAACAATCTAACTAGCTGTCTAGGTAACAGACTAACTAGTGAGCCCTAAGTGACTGATGACCAACTTTACTACGTTAATAGCCAAAGAACAAGCGAAGCAACTGACCAACCAACTAGCTAACTACACCGGTCAGGCACCGGTCTACGCTCATTGTCCACTTCATCGGCTCCACTTACTGTATAGCTGGACTCTGTAGTTCTACAGTTACAGACTGTAGTCCATCTGTTTCTCTGATACTCTGTTACCCTGTTCTTCAGTGGTCAGGACCCCCATGGACCCTCACAGAGCAGGTGCTATTTGGGTGGTGGGTCATTCTCAGTACTGCAGTAACTCTGATGTGGTGGTGGTGTGTTAGTGTGTGTTGTGCTGGTCTGAGTGGATCAGACACAGCAGGAGCTGCTGGAGTTTTTAAACACTGTGTCCACTCACTGTCCACTCAATTAGACGCTCCTACCTTGTCGGTCCACCTTGTAGATGTAAAGTCAGAGATGATGGCTCATCTGCTGCTACATAAGTTGTGTTGGTCATCCTCTGGTCCTTCATCAGTGGCCACAGGACGCTGAGCTGTTTAAACACTCCAGCAGCACTGCTGTGTCTGATCCACTCAGACCAGCGCAACACACACTAACACACCACCACCACGTCAGTGTTACTGCAGTGCTGAGAATGACCCACCACCCAAATAGTACCTGCTCTGTGAGGGTCCATGGGGGTCCTGAGCACTGAAGAACAGGGTAACAGAGTATCAGAGAAACAGATGGACTACAGTCTGTAACTGTAGAACTACAGAGTGCAGCTATACAGTAAGTGGAGCTGATAAAGTGGACAGTGAGCGTAGAAACGAGGAGGTGGTCAGGATGTTCTGCCTGACCGGTGTACCTTACTGCATAACTAGCCTACTAACAACTACTTCAATTAACTAACTATGTAACTAGCTACATCAATAGCTAACAAATACTAACAAATTGCCCAACTGACTAACTTGCTAACTAAGCAACTTGTCTACTAACTGATAAATGAAGCAACTCTGTACTAATTAATTAATTAGCTTAGCCTAAAATGTTTTGAGTAAACAGTTATTAACCCTCAAATTCAGATATCTTTGAGATTCTTCATTCACTAGAGATGCAGCACTGCTCTGCCTCAGGGTGGTGCTGTAGCAAATTAGTTCACCCAGTTGGTCCTTCAAAGTCTAGCAACTGTAACTGTGACCAACATGCTTTACAAAATGCCACAGCATATTTGTAAATCTGAAAACTTTCCCAATTTCCCAACAGACTGGTGGAAAGAGTAAATTCTTACCATTTCTCAAACCAAAGGTAAAACATGTCTAAGATCTCAACTCCTCTTTAAGACATTAAAATCATTTACATATCAAGAAAAGGTAAAAAAATGACAAAACCACACGGAACCAACAGAAATGGTTTAATGGTTTCTATGTTTTTTCCAGCAGGGTGGGTCTTTGGGATCATTGGTAACCTCATTAGGAATTGTCTTCTGCATTTATGTATTGATTTCAATGTCAAACAAACAAACAAACAAACAAAAAAACATTTTGTTGCCGCTGAAGCATCAGCGCCGCTATCGCCAGTAAGTTACCAGCCAGTCAACACTGGACTGGCCAGCCAATACGGGACCCCCCCAAATACCAGAGGGTATTTCACACACTGATTATCCCCTTAAACTGCTGAAAAAAGGCCATAAGAGCCCTTTGGATTAAAACCGGTTTTGCTTCCTAGTGGAAATGGGCTTAACGGCTACCGTTAGCGTCAACTCCCAGAACCTTTACGGAACGAAGAAATGGACCCAGAATCAGTTCCAGGCCACCTGTTAAAGGTAAAGTCCTCTGAGCTTCATTCAGAGTGTTTTGAAGTGATTATAGTGAATATGGTGTTTTTAGGTGGAACAGTGATGATGGTAAAACAGTGAACTATATGAGCAAATAAGTTTTCTTTGGGAACTACTTTTCCTTAGAACACCCTGCATGAAACCCTCCGCCATGACCGGATTTTCAAACCCAAAAAGTTTATCTCAAAACTATCAGAGAACAGTGTCTTCGGCATCAGGCAGTGAATTCACAGCCGTTTCATGTGCATTTAGAGGAGCTTTTAGAGGCGGACGTCTGGTTCCTATCACCACCACTGTGAACAGTTCTGACGTGTTTCACACTAAACCACTCTGAATTAGTTTTTTGCTTTGTTTAAAGCTTTTATATAGAAATAATTGGTGGAATTCCTCTTTAAGACATTCAGATACTTCACCCATCAAGAAAAGCCAAAAAAGCACATTACAAAAACCACCAGCAACCAACAGAAATCAAACAGAAGTTTAATGGTTTCTATGTTTTTCCAGCAGGGCTGGGTCTCCGTCATTAGGAACTGCATAACGTTGTCTTCTGTACTTATGTATTATGTATTCATATCAATAACAGCATTAATATTACTCTCAGAACCACTTGTTTTAAGTTCAACAATGAATAATAAGCAGTTTCAGAGAATAATTAGCATTATTATTATTTATTATAATGCCCATTATTTCAGATCCTACCTTTATCTGATGAACACGCTCCGGCTCTTTGAAGTCTTTCAGTAAAGGCTGATGTTCCGAGGAAGTTTCGCTTTCTTTACCCATTATTTTTTAGTGTGTCTGTTCTCCCGGAGATGAAGTGTCAAGTCTTCTTAGAGCTGTTTGTGGAGGCTGCAGTCGGCCCGTGTGTGGGCTGCTCGGAGGACGGCGCGAATATAAGAGCAGAAACAGCAGAAGCACAATGGAAGAGTTGTTCACATGACCCGAGTTCATCAAACACTCTGGAGCTGCTGCATGACGGCCGAGTTTATTCGGGGTGATGTTCCTGCTGCTGCTCCTCCTGCATGACCAGCTCACTCACACTGCTCACTCACACCGGCTGTGAATAAAGCATGGGGTCCGTCTGGGCAGTGACTAACCCCGATCCAGAGGAACACACAAACAGGCTTACGTTCAGCCTCTCTGAGTTGCTGATAACTTGCCTGCTTCTCACTAGATGGTGCTGTCAGTCTTTAACAAATGTGTGTGTTGTATCACAAACATCAAAAGCCTTTTCATGATCGTTTTAACCAGGGGCATTTAATTCAAATTCAATAAGGTCCAGTTAGAGAAAATTTCCTCGAAGGTCCAAGTCAAATTTATTTGTAGCGCTTTATACAATGAATGTTGTCACAAAGCAGCTTCACAGAAAACCAGTAAAGACAAAGTTTTAACAAGAAGGTAAAAGCTCCAGGTGAGCAAGCCAGGGGTGACAGGGGCAAGGAGAAGCTCCCTCAGAGCTGAGGAAGAAACCTTGGGAGGAACCAGGCTCACCGGGGGGGGGACCCGTCCTCCTCTGGTCAGAGTACCTTCACAGTTATTATACTACTAATATTAATAGCAGTAGTGTTAGTAGTAGGAATAGCTGGGAGTCTATGAGAACATCAGTGTAAGGTGGGCAGCTGGTCCAAGGTAGGTGGTGGTAGCTGGGGCGTGGGCAGCTGGTCTGAAGTGGGTAGCAGGAGGGCTCGACAGTCAGTCGTCCGTCAGTGTTCGGCTGGACAGCTGGGTGGTCGTTTACTCAGAAAAAGGCAGGGAGAGGGAATTAGTTTTGTTCTGTTTGGGTGTATCATCATGATTCAGTGCCATGTACTGGGGCCCCTACTTTTCATCATTTACCTTCTGCCCCTTGGCAATATTTTTCCCTCTTTCGACATCCATTTCCACTGCTATGCAGATGACACCCAGCTCTATCTATCTAGTAAACTAAGTACTTTGTTCCCGCCCTCTTCCCTTTCCAACCGTTTATCTGAAATAAAATCCTGGTTCACCTCTAATTTCCTCAAACTTAACAGTGATAAAACTGAAATTTTGCTTTGTGGTTCCAAATCCACGTTATCAAAAGTGGATATTTCCTCTATCCAAACTGACAGTACATTAGTCTCCCCCTCACCTCAGGTTAAGAGCTTGGGTGTCATCTTAGATAACTGTTTATCTTTCCGCTCTCACATTAGTAACGTGACCCGGTCTGCGTATTTCCATCTGCGTGACATCAATCGTCTACGCCCTTCCCTCACCCCCCACACGGCATCTATTCTAGCTCATAGTCTTGTTACATCCCGCATTGACTACTGTAATTCTCTTCTCTTTGGCCTTCCTCATAAATCCCTCCATAAGCTTCAGCTGGTTCAGAACGCAGCTGCCCGTATTATCACTAAAACTCACATTACACCTGTCCTTCAACAGCTCCACTGGCTCCCTGTTAAATATAGGATCGAATACAAAATTCTCCTCCACACATTTAAGGCCATACATAATCTTGCCCCCCCTTATCTGTCAAATCTTCTCCAAATCGCAACTTCTACCCGCTCACTCAGATCCTCCTCTTCCATTCATCTCTCTGTACCTTCTGCTCGTCTGAGGACCATGGGGTGCAGAGCTTCAGCACTCTGGACCTCCCTCCCACCTGACATCCGTAACATCGACTCTTTTCCTCTTTTCAAATCCAGTCTTAAAACTCACCTGTTCACAATAGCCTGCTCTCTCTGTTGATGTTGTTTTTAATATATAACCCTACGGTGTCCTTGAGTGTCGAGAAAGGCGCTTTTAAATTATATATATTGTTATTATTATGATTAGCTTGGGAACCCAGCACTTAGTGTGGCAGTGACGCAGAAAGTAGGGACACTGCAGCAGACCACGCCGTGGACCTGGGCTGGCGGAGAAACGGAAGCTGGCCCAGTGGGATCGGCGGCAGCTGTGGACCTTGGATTAAGTGCAGCACAACAACAGATGGGTCATCACATTCGTCAATATCCTACCACAACCAGTCATGCTCACACGCTGTGTAGGTCAGTGGGACGGCTGACCGTCGAAGGTGGCTATGTACCATTGGCCCCGGTTTTGCGAAAGGACTTTAGGGCAAGTGTGCTCACTGCCCCCTAGTGTGTGTGTGTGTGCTCACTAGTGTGTGTGTGGTGTTTCACTTCATAGATGGGTTAAATGCAGAGGTGAAATTTCCCCGTTTGTGGGACTAATAACATAATAATAATAACCAAATATGCTGGTCGCTCATCGCCTGCGGGCATTTCTGAACTTGACCGTTGGTTGCCATGGTTTCACTGATGCCAAGCACTAATCAGAGGCATACCTGCTAAAAATAAAAATCCTGGGGAGGAATCACTTGTGAGTTTTTTTTTTTTTTTTAATCAGTTCAAAAATAGATATTGCGTATGTAAAAATGAAAATATGAAATCAAAGCCTTATGGAAGAACCTAACATTTTAACTACTCACTTGGCTGTAAAACAAGTTTCTAAGGCGAAACATGCACATTAGCTTAGCAGCATTCTTAACCAAGCTGGCCGAAGCCAAAGACCTTCCACCAGGGGGAGACGGCAACCCATGGTCCAGAAAACATACTGGCTTGTGAGCAGGGAGACCAGAGGCTCTGAGTGAGTGAATGGGAGTAAATGGAGGGAATGCCTGAGTGCCCTGAACTAAAATTTTGTTTATATAGACCGTGATATTACAAACCGCCTGTCCCGTCATTCGTCGTCAACACGTTTTCTACCACATGTCCATTTTATAACCAGCCACAATGTGTCTAATGGGTCGTTCTGCAGAGACGTCTCCATAGGAGTCACTGGTGTTACCGATCGTCATCGGTGTTCCACGTAATAAAGGAAACACCAGAGACGTTTTTAATGATCAGTGCATTTTACAGAACATCAAACCACACGCTGTCCATCAGGGAACGTCCACTAAAATATGGAATTTAACCCATTTGTGTTTCTGTTTTTTCACAGTGACCTCAGAATAAAGTCGGTCACACCGGTGACGTCAGCTGGAAGCTTCATATGAGGTCATGAGCTGAGTGAGAAGATCTCTGAGAACTGAGAGACACAGTGGACTCACCGTGAGCTTTTCTCCATAGATCCTCAGACAACAGGTCAAAGGGAGGTCGAGTGACGTCATCGGCGTGACTTTTATTTCAAAATAAGAGACGCAGTAACACCAGTGACTCGACTCCTGGGGGAACTTTCCTTATATATTTTATAATGTTTATTTGACCTTTGTTTCCTTTATGATATTTAATTGATATATTTCATAGTCACGTACAGATTATTGCAGTTAAAAAAAATACGGCCTCGGATTTAAACATGACTGTGGGGACGAGCTCTTCTGTGCTGCTTGGAATTCTGTATGATATTGTTATGTGTTATGTGATATATGTTATTGAATTGAGGCTCAAGGAGGTTTAATTGTTTAAATAACTTGTTTGTGATATGTAATATATGTGTAGGGACACTATATATATATATATATATGGCATATACCTGTATACTGGTATGCTGTGTGTTGTTTCCAGACATTAGCCCACCATGAATACTTCAGTGACAGTATAAACAACTCATAAATGCCCAAGATTGAACGTGGCCAGCCTAATTATTAGCCTTATTCACGCCAAATCTGCTTTATGGATTGCAATTCCATTGTTTTACAACAGGAAAATGAGCTGAAGCACACATTTGAGTAGCTGGCAAGCCAGCAAACATTCAAACGGCGCCCTTTTCCTGTTAATTTACCCATTTTGCAGGCTTTGTACAATGAAAGGCTTGTTTATGTTACACAACAGCCTGTATCAGAGACAGTAACCCAGAACCGTGTCTCTAACAGCGGCTCTAAATGCTGTTGAAGTTGCCTAGAGCAGCAGCACTATTATAGGATTATATGCAGGACTAAACGGCTGTAGCTCGTACACATTGGTATGTCAGCAAATTATAATAGCAGTGACCCTTATTGATTTATTATAATAGCAGTGACCCTTATTGATTTATTATAATAGCAGTGACCCTTATTGATGTATTATAATAGCAGTGACCCTTATTGATTTATTATAATAGCAGTGACCCTTATTGATTTATTATAATAGCAGTGACCCTTATTGATTTATTATAATGGCAGTGACCCTTATTGATTTATTACAATAGCAGTGACCCTTATTGATTTATTATAATAGCAGTGACCCTTATTGATTTATTATAATAGCAGTGACCCTTATTGATTTATTATAATGGCAGTGACCCTTATTGATTTATTATAATAGCAGTGACCCTTATTGATTTATTATAATAGCAGTGACCCTTATTGATG
This sequence comes from Pygocentrus nattereri, assembly GCF_015220715.1. Classification (NCBI taxonomy): domain Eukaryota; kingdom Metazoa; phylum Chordata; class Actinopteri; order Characiformes; family Serrasalmidae; genus Pygocentrus; species Pygocentrus nattereri. The sequence goes on along the minus strand of NC_051230.1, from coordinate 3,111,905 downwards.
TATTATAATAGCAGTGACCCTTATTGATTTATTATAATAGCAGTGACCCTTATTGATTTATTATAATAGCAGTGACCCTTATTGATTTATTATAATAGCAGTGACCCTTATTGATGTATTATAATGGCAGTGACCCTTATTGATTTATTATAATAGCAGTGACCCTTATTGATTTATTATAATGGCAGTGACCCTTATTGATTTATTATAATGGCAGTGACCCTTATTGATTTATTATAATAGCAGTGACCCTTATTGATTTATTATAATAGCAGTGACCCTTATTGATGTATTATAATAGCAGTGACCCTTATTGATGTATTATAATAGCAGTGACCCTTATTGATTTATTATAATAGCAGTGACCCTTATTGATGTATTATAATAGCAGTGACCCTTATTGATTTATTATAATAGCAGTGACCCTTATTGATTTATTATAATAGCAGTGACCCTTATTGATGTATTATAATAGCAGTGACCCTTATTGATTTATTATAATGGCAGTGACCCTTATTGATTTATTATAATGGCAGTGACCCTTATTGATTTATTATAATAGCAGTGACCCTTATTGATTTATTATAATGGCAGTGACCCTTATTGATTTATTATAATGGCAGTGACCCTTATTGATTTATTATAATAGCAGTGACCCTTATTGATTTATTATAATAGCAGTGACCCTTATTGATTTATTATAATAGCAGTGACCCTTATTGATGTATTATAATAGCAGTGACCCTTATTGATTTATTATAATAGCAGTGACCCTTATTGATTTATTATAATAGCAGTGACCCTTATTGATGTATTATAATAGCAGTGACCCTTATTGATTTATTATAATGGCAGTGACCCTTATTGATTTATTATAATAGCAGTGACCCTTATTGATTTATTATAATGGCAGTGACCCTTATTGATTTATTATAATGGCAGTGACCCTTATTGATTTATTATAATAGCAGTGACCCTTTTTGATTTATTATAATAGCAGTGACCCTTATTGATTTATTACAATAGCAGTGACCCTTATTGATTTATTATAATAGCAGTGACCCTTATTGATGTATTATAATAGCAGTGACCCTTATTAATTTATTATAATAGCAGTGACCCTTATTGATTTATTATAATAGCAGTGACCCTTATTGATTTATTATAATGGCAGTGACCCTTATTGATTTATTATAATGGCAGTGACCCTTATTGATTTATTATAATAGCAGTGACCCTTATTGATTTATTACAATAGCAGTGACCCTTATTGATTTATTATAATAGCAGTGACCCTTATTGATTTATTATAATAGCAGTGACCCTTATTGATTTATTATAATGGCAGTGACCCTTATTGATTTATTATAATGGCAGTGACCCTTATTGATTTATTATAATAGCAGTGACCCTTATTGATTTATTATAATGGCAGTGACCCTTATTGATTTATTATAATAGCAGTGACCCTTATTGATTTATTGTAATAGCAGTGACCCTTATTGATTTATTATAATAGCAGTGACCCTTATTGATTTATTATAATGGCAGTGACCCTTATTGATTTATTATAATGGCAGTGACCCTTATTGATTTATTATAATGGCAGTGACCCTTATTGATTTATTATAATAGCAGTGACCCTTATTGATTTATTATAATAGCAGTGACCCTTATTGATTTATTATAATAGCAGTGACCCTTATTGATTTATTATAATGGCAGTGACCCTTATTGATTTATTATAATAGCAGTGACCCTTATTGATGTATTATAATAGCAGTGACCCTTATTGATTTATTATAATAGCAGTGACCCTTATTGATTTATTATAATAGCAGTGACCCTTATTGATTTATTACAATAGCAGTGACCCTTATTGATTTATTATAATAGCAGTGACCCTTATTGATGTATTATAATAGCAGTGACCCTTATTAATTTATTATAATAGCAGTGACCCTTATTGATTTATTATAATAGCAGTGACCCTTATTGATTTATTATAATAGCAGTGACCCTTATTGATGTATTATAATAGCAGTGACCCTTATTGATTTATTATAATAGCAGTGACCCTTATTGATGTATTATAATAGCAGTGACCCTTATTGATTTATTATAATGGCAGTGACCCTTATTGATTTATTATAATGGCAGTGACCCTTATTGATTTATTACAATAGCAGTGACCCTTATTGATTTATTATAATAGCAGTGACCCTTATTGATGTATTATAATAGCAGTGACCCTTATTGATGTATTATAATAGCAGTGACCCTTATTGATTTATTATAATAGCAGTGACCCTTATTGATTTATTATAATAGCAGTGACCCTTATTGATTTATTATAATAGCAGTGACCCTTATTGATTTATTATAATAGCAGTGACCCTTATTGATTTATTATAATGGCAGTGACCCTTATTGATTTATTATAATAGCAGTGACCCTTATTGATGTATTATAATAGCAGTGACCCTTATTGATTTATTATAATGGCAGTGACCCTTATTGATTTATTATAATAGCAGTGACCCTTATTGATTTATTATAATAGCAGTGACCCTTATTGATGTATTATAATAGCAGTGACCCTTATTGATTTATTATAATAGCAGTGACCCTTATTGATTTATTATAATAGCAGTGACCCTTATTGATTTATTATAATAGCAGTGACCCTTATTGATTTATTATAATAGGCAGTGACCCTTATTGATTTATTATAATAGCAGTGACCCTTATTGATTTATTATAATAGCAGTGACCCTTATTGATGTATTATAATAGCAGTGACCCTTATTGATTTATTATAATAGCAGTGACCCTTATTGATTTATTATAATAGCAGTGACCCTTATTGATGTATTATAATAGCAGTGACCCTTATTGATTTATTATAATAGCAGTGACCCTTATTGATTTATTATAATGGCAGTGACCCTTATTGATTTATTATAATAGCAGTGACCCTTATTGATTTATTATAATAGCAGTGACCCTTATTGATTTATTATAATGGCAGTGACCCTTATTGATTTATTATAATAGCAGTGACCCTTATTGATTTATTATAATGGCAGTGACCCTTATTGATTTATTATAATAGCAGTGACCCTTATTGATTTATTATAATAGCAGTGACCCTTATTGATTTATTATAATAGCAGTGACCCTTATTGATTTATTATAATAGCAGTGACCCTTATTGATTTATTATAATAGCAGTGACCCTTATTGATTTATTACAATAGCAGTGACCCTTATTGATTTATTATAATAGCAGTGACCCTTATTGATGTATTATAATAGCAGTGACCCTTATTGATTTATTATAATAGCAGTGACCCTTATTGATTTATTACAATAGCAGTGACCCTTATTGATTTATTATAATAGCAGTGACACTTATTGATTTATTATAATAGCAGTGACCCTTATTGATTTATTACAATGGCAGTGACCCTTATTGATTTATTATAATGGCAGTGACCCTTATTGATTTATTATAATAGCAGTGACCCTTATTGATTTATTATAATAGCAGTGACCCTTATTGATTTATTATAATGGCAGTGACCCTTATTGATTTATTATAATAGCAGTGACCCTTATTGATGTATTATAATAGCAGTGACCCTTATTGATTTATTATAATAGCAGTGACCCTTATTGATTTATTATAATAGCAGTGACCCTTATTAATTTATTATAATAGCAGTGACCCTTATTGATTTATTATAATAGCAGTGACCCTTATTGATTTATTATAATAGCAGTGACCCTTATTGATGTATTATAATAGCAGTGACCCTTATTGATTTATTATAATAGCAGTGACCCTTATTGATGTATTATAATAGCAGTGACCCTTATTGATTTATTATAATGGCAGTGACCCTTATTGATTTATTATAATGGCAGTGACCCTTATTGATTTATTACAATAGCAGTGACCCTTATTGATTTATTATAATAGCAGTGACCCTTATTGATGTATTATAATAGCAGTGACCCTTATTGATGTATTATAATAGCAGTGACCCTTATTGATTTATTATAATAGCAGTGACCCTTATTGATTTATTATAATAGCAGTGACCCTTATTGATTTATTACAATAGCAGTGACCCTTATTGATTTATTATAATAGCAGTGACCCTTATTGATGTATTATAATAGCAGTGACCCTTATTGATTTATTACAATAGCAGTGACCCTTATTGATTTATTACAATAGCAGTGACCCTTATTGATTTATTATAATAGCAGTGACCCTTATTGATTTATTATAATGGCAGTGACCCTTATTGATTTATTATAATGGCAGTGACCCTTATTGATTTATTATAATAGCAGTGACCCTTATTGATGTATTATAATAGCAGTGACCCTTATTGATTTATTATAATGGCAGTGACCCTTATTGATTTATTATAATGGCAGTGACCCTTATTGATTTATTATAATAGCAGTGACCCTTATTGATGTATTATAATAGCAGTGACCCTTATTGATTTATTATAATAGCAGTGACCCTTATTGATTTATTATAATAGCAGTGACCCTTATTGATTTATTATAATAGCAGTGACCCTTATTGATGTATTATAATAGCAGTGACCCTTATTGATTTATTATAATGGCAGTGACCCTTATTGATTTATTATAATAGCAGTGACCCTTGTTGATTTATTATAATAGCAGTGACCCTTATTGATGTATTATAATAGCAGTGACCCTTATTGATTTATTATAATAGCAGTGACCCTTATTGATTTATTATAATAGCAGTGACCCTTATTGATGTATTATAATAGCAGTGACCCTTATTGATTTATTATAATAGCAGTGACCCTTATTGATTTATTATAATGGCAGTGACCCTTATTGATTTATTATAATAGCAGTGACCCTTATTGATTTATTATAATAGCAGTGACCCTTATTGATTTATTATAATGGCAGTGACCCTTATTGATTTATTATAATAGCAGTGACCCTTATTGATTTATTACAATAGCAGTGACCCTTATTGATTTATTATAATAGCAGTGACCCTTATTGATGTATTATAATAGCAGTGACCCTTATTGATTTATTATAATAGCAGTGACCCTTATTGATTTATTACAATAGCAGTGACCCTTATTGATTTATTATAATAGCAGTGACCCTTATTGATTTATTATAATAGCAGTGACCCTTATTGATTTATTATAATGGCAGTGACCCTTATTGATTTATTATAATAGCAGTGACCCTTATTGATTTATTATAATAGCAGTGACCCTTATTGATTTATTATAATAGCAGTGACCCTTATTGATTTATTACAATAGCAGTGACCTTTATTGATTTATTATAATAGCAGTGACCCTTATTGATTTATTATAATAGCAGTGACCCTTATTGATTTATTACAATAGCAGTGACCTTTATTGATTTATTATAATAGCAGTGCAACGCTTGGAAGAGCTCAACTGACGTCTAGGTTTGATATGATTGGCTTAGAACCACTTAAATGTAATTATGTTTACACCAGAACACACACACACACACACACACACACACACACACACACACACACACACACACACACACACACACACACACACACACACACATCTTCCAAACCGCTTCTCCTTCTGGGTCATGGGGGGATGCTGGAGCCTATCCCAGCAGTCATTGGGTAGAAGGCAGGATACCCCCTGGACAGGTCGCCAGTCCTTCACAGGGCGGACAGACAGACAGACAGACATACACATTCACACCTAGGGGCAATTTAGCGTGTCCAATTGACCTGACTGCATGTCTTTGGACTGCGGGAGGAAACCGGAGAACCCGGAGGAAACCCATGCAGACACTGGGAGAACATGCAGGCCTGGTCGCCCGGCCGGGGAATCGAACCCAGGCCCTGCTTGCTGTGAGGTCACAGCTACCCACCATTGACTGATCTAGAAAAAAACAGACAAAACTGAGCTGAACTTGATATTTGGGCAAGTTTTATGGCTCAGTCTGATTTCTTCAGACTCTGAAGACGAGACTACACTAAATTCCTAAACTGTCAGTCGGTCTGCGAGGAGCTGGAAAATGAACTGGAACTGCCGGCTGTGCAGCGAGTGGGCGGAGCTCGTTACTCTGACGTAGCAACAAGTACAGCTTTAAAACTACTCACCTATGAAACAATACAACTGTAAAACCGAACACCTGTTGACCCCTTAAATGGTCAGGGTCCACCAGTGGGCCCAAAGGTTTATTACACATTTCTATAATGTAAGAACAGCTGAGCCAGTTTGCACTGAAGTCCCTGTAGTTACTGAGTATTATTATTCTGTAATAAGCCTGAGATTTAAGGGCTTAAACTGTACACCTGTAAACCTGTAGAACCTTAAATGTGTGTATTTGTAACTGAACTCTAAATAAGATCTATCCTTTTGCTTTTTGCCTATGGAGCTGGAACATGGAGAACATAGTATTACACGGAGAACGTGTGTTAGATATATAAATCTGATATATAATTCATACGTCATGTTGCTATGAGCACCATCTCCTGAATAAAGAAGTCAAATGAGTCAGATTATCATTTTATTGTAATCATTTATTTTTTCTTATAAAAACTTTATTGAAATTGACCAGAATTAACTGCAAATACAAATAATATGATGGCATGTTTGGACATTTTTTTAATATTCAATTATAATTTGCAGCTAAATTTGTTTTACAGATAGTTTTATGAGGGTAGCTGAGGGTATTTCAAATATACTAGAAATAACAAAAATAATAATAGCACCATGGTGAATCGTACTAGCTGATGGATAAAACTCCTAGATTTACAATAAAAATACATCTACAATCTACAGTTTTACATTTGAAAAACTTCCGTCCCTCTTGAAATGATGATGGCTGGCATGAGGCCTGTATCAAGGCGAACTGTATATTAACGTGCTTTATAAATGAGAGATTAACCCTTAGAAGTCACAGTTATCACTGAGAACAAAACGTGTTATTTTATATTTTTATTTATACAACAGTGCATACAATGACCACGAACGCTGATTGGTTGAGCGTTCCAACGGTGTTATTTCACCAGAACATCACAGGCTTTTCACATAACACTGTATCACTCCGCTGAGACGCTGTTGCTAAGCAACGTCTCTGACAGCTGTAGGAGACGCTCGAGCCATCTGAATGTTTTTACTTCTTACTTTGATCATATAGAGAAAACGGACACTGTTAAGACCACATCTGACCGACAGCCGATTTGGTCCGACTCTGAAGACGAGACGACGCTAAATTCCCAAACTGTCGTGACCACTGAGCAGCTTTTCAGTCGGCAGCTGTGACAGAAGAACAGCTGAACAACCTGGAATCAGCCAGAAATGAACCCAACACCATTCGCCAAACTAAACGGGCTGTAAGAAGCTTTACAGACCGGCTGGAACAAAACAACATTAATACTGATCTGGAGAAACTGACCAAACTGAGCTGAACCTGATATTGGGTCAGCTTTATGGCTCAGTCTGATTTGGTCCGACTCTGAAGATCAGACGACATTTTTCACATTTTTGCCATGTTTTTGTAACTTTTTTCACCTTGAAACCAACAGAAAAAAGTCAGAGGTGCAGACTCAAAGCTGTCCATATAGAATAGAAATCAAATGTAAATATAATTTAATGTCACGATTGGCTCCTCCCACTCCATGTGTGTTTGTTTCGATCCAGCCCCCTTGTTTAGTGACTCCACCCCTGATTGTCCCCACCTGTTTTCCGCCTGTCCCTCGTTATCCCTGTGTTTTATAAGCCCTTTGTTTTCGTTGGTCTTTGTGTTGGATGTGCTGGTCTATGTGCTGTTGTTTGAATCTTTGTTTGGTGTCTGAACTGTTTGGTTGTTTGATCGTGTTGATCGTGTTGATTGACTACGACCCTGGATTTGCCCACAACAAACGTCGCTTGTCTCCGCATATGCGTCCGCAACCTCGCCCCCCGTTACATTTAACTACCTATGAAATGACTATGCAAAAGTACAGCAACACAGCAGGAATAACTCTAGACTTCTAAGGGTTAGTCTGCACAGCGTTAACTTGCTGGGCACTGAACAGAAATGAATGGTCAGGAACGAGCAGCAGGCCTCAGTTTTCCTCCTGCAGGGCTTTTAGTTACAGTGAAGTGGACAGCAGCGGGTCCGAGCCTTTAGTGGCAGTCAGGTTAGTCGTCTTTCTGCGGAGGAACTCACTCTGGATCTCCAGAAACGTCTTATTTTTGGTTTCAGGGACAACAAAGAAGATGAACGTGGCCACAAGGCAGCAAACGACGAGGAAGACGAGGAAACAGTACTGCTGCAGACCATTCTGGGAAAAAGAAAGAGAAGGTGATGAGTTCATTTGGGAGACCACAGGCTGTTCCTGGTTCCCTGAGCAGAAAGAACTTTAGTGAGGGAGTTATTTGTGTCTAAGAGCTTAAATGTTGTTAGAGCACAGCTTGCTGACGATCACTGTGTGTGTGTATTTACCACTATGAAGGGGAACACCATGCCGATGAAGAAGAAGCTGAGCCAGTTCACTGATCCGCCGATCATGTACGCTGCCGGCCGTGCGGTCTGAGTGAACAGCTCTGTGATCAGGATATTAGTTACACCCCCTGCAGGCAGCGACACAAATTGCACAAAAGCATTTTATTAGTATATGCTTCATGTTTATGCCAAGAGAATTCAAATTTTCAAACAGAAATATAACAATAACTGTTGACAGACTGTATTACTAATTAATCCTTTGCTTTGTTCATTGGGTCACCTGGTCCGAGGCCAAAGCTGAGGATGAAGGCAAAAACGCAAGCCATGCTGAGATACGGCATCCAGGAGCTGTACGTCTGCAGAACAGAAATAGCACAAGAATCGTATGAGAAATTACATTATTATATACTGATTTCTAGATGTTAATTACCAGCTAGTCAGCATCTGTAAGCACATTTCATATTCGCTATCATTTCAATAGTTTTTTTGTATTACACTAATCCTGAACTGCCATTACATCATTAATACAGAAAAAAAGTAAGAGTAAGAGGCCTAAAGACTGCCTCTACCAAGAGTAAGAGGCCTAAAGACTGCCTCTACCAAGAGTAAGAGGCCTAAAGCCTGCCTCTACCAAGAGTAAGAGGCCTAAAGACTGCCTCTACCAAGAGTAAGAGGCCTAAAGACTGCCTCTACCAAGAGTAAGAGGCCTAAAGACTGCCACTACCAAGAGAAAGAGCCCTAAAGACTGCCTCTACCAAGAATAAGAGCCCTAAAGACTGCCACTACCAAGAATAAGAGCCCTAAAGACTGCCTCTACCAAGAGAAAGAGCTCTAAAGACTGCCTCTACCAAGAGTAAGAGCTCTAAAGACTGCCTCTACCAAGAGTAAGAGGCCTAAAGACTGCCTCTACCAAGAATAAGAGCCCTAAAGACTGCCACTACCAAGAATAAGAGCCCTAAAGACTGCCTCTACCAAGAGAAAGAGCTCTAAAGACTGCCTCTACCAAGAGTAAGAGCTCTAAAGACAGCCTCTACCAAGAGAAAGAGCCCTAAAGACTGCCTCTACCAAGAGTAAGAGCTCTAAAGACAGCCTCTACCAAGAGAAAGAGCCCTAAAGACTGCCTCTACCAAGAGAAAGAGCCCTAAAGACTGCCTCTACCAAGAATAAGAGCCCTAAAGACTGCCACTACCAAGAATAAAAGCCCTAGAAATTGACACTAAAGAGAGTAAATGCCCTAAAGATTGGTACTACCACAGAAAGAGCCCTAAATGCTGCCACTACCAAGAAGAAAGATCAGCCTTAAGCTCATGCATGACTACAGAACCCAATACAACTCAGAATCCAAGTAGAACCAAACAGAACCCAATAGAATCCAAATAGAACTCAAACAAAGCTCAGTTTAGTAGCTTGGCCAACATTCAGTTCGACTGTGTGTGTTGACATATGTGTAAACCTTCATTTCGAACATGCTCTGTTTAAGGCTTTACCTGAAAGGTCAGAGTGATGGTGAAGCAGATGCACCACAGGGACATGAGCAAGTATCCTCCAATGATCAACACCCGTCGACCCAAAGAATCAATCAGCAAACCCTGCAAACACACACACACTCAGTCCAAGCGTAAGGTTCAAAGAACCTCAAAGAATACAGCTGTTAGGAACTTACACAGGTCAGCGCTGTGAGGCACTCGCACGCTCCAGTCCCCACAGTAGCATATGGGATTTTTTCAAAGGGAATTCCAGCCTCAGCAAATACATACTCTGCATAGAAATAAATCTGAAAAGAGGCAGCATGTCCCTCAGCTTAGTGTCAGCATTAGCACATGACAACAACACACTGAACTGTGTGAATTGACTCATTTGACTCATCGATTGTTTTAGTTGTGTGTAGTTGTGAGAGAGACTGAGAGAGACTGAGACTGGCCGTGTGTAGCGTACAGCGTTAATGCCGTTCAGCTGCTGTGCAATGCTGATGGTGATGATGGTGAAGAGCGGCCAGCGCAGGGTTTTGTCAGTGAAGAGCTCCCACGGTTTCAGCGGTTTGACTCCCGTAGCACTCGCTCGCTCTCGCTCCATGTCCTCTCTCTCTCCATGATAGTTTTCTCCGCCGTGAAGCTGCTTCAGAGCTGAGGGTGTAAACACACACACACACACACACACACACACACACACACACACACACACACACACACGAGGCAGGGATCAGAACATTCCTCGGCTCACAAGATCATTTTTGTTTATTGTGCTTCAGTGAATCTGCAGAATTCAGACAGAGCACACCGGAGCTTCTGCTCAACCTCCAGCCTTTATACTGAATACAATGCACTCCATCTAATCCCACACTGACCTTCACTGACCTTCACTGACCCTCAGTGATCGTTAGTCATGCATGTAATGTTGAGGGGAAGCACATCAAACCAATGACTGGATGCTGGAGCCTGTCACGATTGGCCACTCCCAGTCCTCCATGTGCTTTTGTTTTCTTTCCTTGTTTTGATTCTTCCATGTCCTGCCCCCTTGTTTCTAGACTCCGCCCTTCATTGGTCCTCAGCTGTTTCTTGTTTACCATCTTGTTAACCACCTGTCTTGTTAACCTGTGCCTGTATTTAATTGTGTATTCCCCTGTGAGTTTGCTGGTCTTTGTATGTATTGTATAGTTTGGTGTTTGTTTGTTTAGCCTGTTTTCCTTTTTTGTAATGTCTGTCCCTCCATCTCTCCATGTTGGCTCTCTGACCCTGGACTGTCTGGACCCTGAGAATGAATCTCGCTGCTCTCAGCGTATACGTCTGCCTCGTCATCGCTCCACGGCGCCACAGAGCCTGTCCCAGCTGTCATCGGGCGTCCACCCATTCATTTGCCCAGTCATCCATCTATTCATCCAATAATCCACCCACTCATCCACCCATTCATTCACCCGTTCATCCATCTATTCATCCAGTAATCCACCCACTCATCCACCCATTCATTCACCCACTCAGTCATCCATCTATTCATCCAATAATCCACCCACTCATCCACCCATTCATTCACCCACTCAGTCATCCATCTATTCATCCAATAATCCACCCACTCATCCACCCATTCATTCACCCAGTCATCCATCTATTCATCCAATAATCCACCCACTCATCCAGCCATTCATTCACCCGTTCATCCATCTATTCATCCAGTAATCCACCCACTCATCCACCCATTCATTCACCCACTCAGTCATCCATCTATTCATCCAATAATCCACCCACTCATCCACCCATTCATTTGCCCAGTCATCCATCTATTCATCCAATAATCCACCCACTCATTGATCCATTCATTCACCCAGTCATCCATCTATTCATCCAATAATCCACCCACTCATCCACCCATTCATTCACCCGTTCATCCATCTATTCATCCAGTAATCCACCCACTCATCCACCCATTCATTTGCCCAGTCATCCATCTATTCAGTCAACAATCCTCCCACTCATCCACCCATTCATTCACTCAGTCATCCATCTATTCATCCAATAATCCACCCACTCATCCACCCATTCATTCACTCAGTCATCCATCTATTCATCCAATAATCCACCCACTCATCCACCCATTCATTCACCCACTCAGTCATCCATCTATTCATCCAATAATCCACCCACTCATCCACCCATTCATTCACTCAGTCATCCATCTATTCATCCAATAATCCACCCACTCATCCACCCATTCATTCACTCAGTCATCCATCTATTCATCCAATAATCCACCCACTCATCCACCCATTCATTCACCCACTCAGTCATCCATCTATTCATCCAATAATCCACCCACTCATCCACCCATTCATTCACCCAGTCATCCATCTGTTCAGTCAACAATCCTCCCACTCATCCACCCATTTATTCACCCATTCATCCATCTATTCATCCAATAATCCACTCACTCATCCACCCATTCATCCACCCATTCACTCACCCATTCATCCATTTATTCATCAAATAATCTACCCACTCATCCACTCTTTCCCCCAGCAGATCATTTAAGACATGTTTGGTATCTGATGAGATTTAACACCAGAGCTCAAGGCTAATGTACTTAATGAGGAATGGAGGATTTATCTGTATGACACTGTTATACATAACAGGGAATCTCAAAACTATACTGTACTGTAAGATAAACAGTGAGCTGGACTGTAATCTGTACTGTAAGATAAACAGTGAGCTGTACTGTAAACTGTACTGTAAGATAAACAGTGAGCTGGACTGTAAACTGGACTGTAAGATAAACAGTGAGCTGGACTGTAATCTGTACTGTAAGATAAACAGTGAGCTGGACTGTAAACTGGACTGTAAGATAAACAGTGAGCTGGACTGTAAACTGTACTGTAAACTGGACTGTAAACAGTGAGCTGGACTGTAAACTGTACTGTAAGATAAACAGTGAGCTGTACTGTAATCTGTACTGTAAGATAAACAGTGAGCTGTACTGTAAACTGTACTGTAAGATAAACAGTGAGCTGGACTGTAAACTGGACTGTAAGATAAACAGTGAGCTGGACTGTAAACTGTACTGTAAACTGGACTGTAAACAGTGAGCTGGACTGTAAACTGTGCTGTAAGATAAACAGTGAGCTGTACTGTAAACTGTGCTGTAAGATAAACAGTGAGCTGGACTGTAAAGTGGACTGTAAGATGAACATTGAGCTGTACTGTAAACTGTGCTGTAAGATAAACAGTGAGCTGGACTGTAAAGTGGACTGTAAGATGAACAGTGAGCTGTACTGTAAACTGTGCTGTAAGATAAACAGTGAGCTGGACTGTAAACTGTGCTGTAAGATAAACAGTGAGCTGTACTGTAAACTGGACTGTAAGATAGACAGTGAGCTGGACTGTAAACTGTGCTGTAAGATAAACAGTGAGCTGGACTGTAAACTGTGCTGTAAGATAGACAGTGAGCTGTACTGTAAACTGTGCTGTAAGATAGACAGTGAGCTGGACTGTAAAGTGGACTGTAAGATGAACATTGAGCTGTACTGTAAACTGTGCTGTAAGATAAACAGTGAGCTGGACTGTAAAGTGGACTGTAAGATAGACAGTGAGCTGTACTGTAAACTGTGCTGTAAGATAAACAGTGAGCTGGACTGTAAACTGTGCTGTAAGATAGACAGTGAGCTGGACTGTAAACTGTGCTGTAAGATAGACAGTGAGCTGGACTGTAAACTGTGCTGTAAGATGAACAGTGAGCTGTACTGTAAACTGGACTGTAAGATAGACAGTGAGCTGGACTGTAAACTGTGCTGTAAGATAGACAGTGAGCTGGACTGTAAACTGGACTGTAAACTGTGCTGTAAGATAAACAGTGAGCTGTACTGTAAACTGGACTGTAAGATAGACAGTGAGCTGGACTGTAAACTGGACTGTAAGATAAACAGTGAGCTGGACTGTAAACTGTGCTGTAAGATGAACAGTGAGCTGTACTGTAAACTGGACTGTAAGATAGACAGTGAGCTGCACTGTAAACTGGACTGTAAGATAAACAGTGAGCTGTACTGTAAACTGTGCTGTAAGATAGACAGTGAGCAGGACTGTAAACTGGACTGTAAACTGTGCTGTAAGATGAACAGTGAGCTGTACTGTAAACTGGACTGTAAGATAAACAGTGAGCTGGACTGTAAACTGTGCTGTAAGATAAACAGTGAGCTGGACTGTAAACTGTGCTGTAAGATAGACAGTGAGCAGGACTGTAAACTGGACTGTAAACTGGACTGTAAGATGAACAGTGAGCTCTACTGTAAACTGTACTGTAAACTGTGCTGTAAGATGAACAGTGAGCAGGACTGTAAACTGGACTGTAAACTGTGCTGTAAGATGAACAGTGAGCTGTACCCAGGTTGCAGGCACTGTCATCACCGCGGTCAATCAGCAGGTACCGTGGACTCTCGGGGAACCAGGGCAGGATCAGGAGCTGCAGCAGTGCTGGAATGCAGGTGGTGGAGAGGAGGAGGGGCCAGTAGCCTTCCTTACCCAGCAGCTCACTGTCAATCAAACACATTTTCTAGGTATTTGTCCAAAGCCTTCAGTGCTATGTTCAGTAAAAAAATCCATCCCATTGCAAAATATTTTGTTATATCTTTTCTTGGGACGACACTATAGAAATGAAACTTAAAGTATATAACTTTATATAACTAATATATAATAAAGTATATAACTTAAAATAGTGCGTGTGCAGCTTGTATAGCAGTGCAGATTTACTGTCCTCAATTATGCCCAATTACGGGTTGTGCCTCTCTGGTGTCATGTGAGTGATTCATTAGAGTTACGAGGTTCCAGGTGTGAATGGGGAGCAGGGCTGTTAAATTTGGTGTTTGGGTACAATTCGCTCATACTGGCCACTGGATATTCTACATGGCACCTCATGGTAAAGAACTCTGTGGATGTGAGGAATAGAATCCACAAAGACGCTTAGGCTGTACGACGACTGCTAACACCCTGAAACTGAGCTATAGCACTGTGGCCCAGGTCATACAGCGGTTTTCCAGGACAGGTTCCACTCGGAACAGACCTCGCCAGGGTCGACCAAAGAAGTTGAGTCCACGTGTTCAGCGTCATATCCAGACGTTGGCTTCAAAAAATAGATGCATGAGTGCTGCCAGCATTGCTGCAGAGGTTGAAGAAGTGGGAGGCCAGCCTGTCAGTGCTCAGACCATATACCGCACAATGCATCAACTCGGTCTGCATGGCCATCATCCCAGAAGGAAGCCTCTTCTGAAGCTGACGTATAAGAAAGCCCGCAAACCGTTTGCTGAAGTCAAGCAGTCCAAGAACATGGATTACCGGAACCATGTCCTGTGGTCTGATGAGACCAAGATAGACTAGTTTGGCTCAGATGGTGTCCAGCATGTGTGGTGCCGCCCTGGTGAGGAGCACCAAGACCACTGTCTCTTGCCTACAGTCAAGCATGGTGGTGGTATGAATTCCAGCATGTACTGTGACGTTCTGAAGCAGAGCGTGATCCCCTCCCTTCGGAAACTGCGCCGCATGGCAGTTTTCCAACAGGACAATGACCCCAAACACACCTCCAAGATGACAACTGCCTTGCTGAAGGTAAAGGTGATGGACTGGCCAAGTACGTCTCCAGACCTACACCCACGTGAGCACCTGTGGGACATCCTCAAGCGGAAGGAGGAGGAGCGCAAGGTGTCTAACATCCACCAGCTCTGTGATGTCATCATGGAGGAGTGGAAGAGGATTCCAGTAGGAACCTGTGCAGCTCTGAATTCCCTGCCCAAGAGGGTTCAGGCGGTGCTAGATAATAAATGGTGGTGACACTAAATATTGACTCTTTGACCACAATGTGGACACGTTCACTGTGAGGTGAACTCACTTGTGCTGCCAGCTATTTAGACATAATGTCTGTGTGTTGTTCTTTTCAGAGGACAGTAAATCTGCTCTGCTGTACAAGCTGCACACTGACCACTTTAAGTTATACCAGAGTTTCATTTCTACAGTGTCGTCCCATCCAAAGATAGAATAAAATATTTGCAGAAATGTGAGGGGTGCACTGACTTTAGATACTGTATATGCAGTGGCCAGTTTGGGACTTTGCACAACATTAATTAAAACACACTGTTTGCATGCTCAGCATACAACTCATATAAGTTTGGATAAGCCTGATAAGCCTAGTCAAATTACATATACATACATATATATATATATATATACACAACTACATGAGTTACACATGATTTTATAGTAGTTACTGAATAATTCACAGTAGGCTCACTACAAAATTCAGAATAGGTCTGCAATTCAAGGCATAATATCTACTTCTAAAGGCTTATAATAATTTCAAGAACTTTACTGACGTGAGTCCCATCACCTGTCCCGTTAGAATTCCCCCTGTGATGAAAATGGACGTGCCCATCGCCATGGCGCCCCGCAGAGCCCGGGGGGCAATCTCACCCAGATAGAGGGGCTGCACACAGATCCCCACACCTGTCAATCAATCACAGAGAAACAATCAGAAAACTCTTGAACGTATGATTTCATGATGTTAAGGCTGGTGCAGAAGTGCAGAAGTTATCAGGAATAAATAAGTAGATGAAGGAATAAATGAATGAATGAACACTAACAAACAGGGACGGTAACAGAGCAGTAGATAATAATACAGTCAAGCACACAGTGAAGGTCCTGGGTTCTTTTTTTGCCCTTAAAGGGATAAAAAGTTTCTTCAGGCCTTCTAGTGGCCGGAAATTTGGATCTTTAAAAATCAATAATCAAATAAAATAGTTAAATGATTGAGATTTAAGTATAATATTTGTCAAATTCTGATCAAATTAGATTTTAATTTAGATTTTAACTGTATTGTCATTGTGCAAAGTAAGGAGTAAAGAGTAGAGGGTGCAAATGTTGTGTACTGTATGTATAAATTTGATTATGTGTGCAGATTATGAATGACATGTTCATTTATTGCATTTGGCAAACACCTTCATCGAGAGCAACTTACAGTTTGATCGTTTTACAGAGGGAGGCGAAGGGGGTGTTGGGAGTCTTGCCCAAGGACTCTTATTGGTATAGTGTAGGGTGTTTACCCAGGCGGGGCACTGAACCCCAGTCTACAGTGTAGTAGGTGAAGGTGGGGTTAGGAGTCTTGCCCAAGGACTCTTATTGGTATAGTGTAGGGTGTTTACCCAGGTGGGGCACTGAACCCCAGTCTACAGTGTAGTAGGTGAAGGTGGTGTTAGGAGTCTTGCCCAAGGACTCTTATTGGCATAGTGTAGGGTGTTTACCCAGGCGGGGCACTGAACCCCAGTCTACAGTGTAGTAGGTGAAGGTGGGGTTAGGAGTCTTGCCCAAGGACTCTTATTGGTATAGTGTAGGGTGTTTACCCAGGTGGGGCACTGAACCCCAGTCTACAGTGTAGTAGGTGAAGGTGGTGTTAGGAGTCTTGCCCAAGGACTCTTATTGGTATAGTGTAGGGTGTTTACCCAGGCGGGGCACTGAACCCCAGTCTACAGTGTAGTAGGTGAAGGTGGTGTTAGGAGTCTTGCCCAAGGACTCTTATTGGCATAGTGTAGGGTGTTTACCCAGGCGGGGCACTGAACCCCAGTCTACAGTGTAGTAGGTGAAGGTGGTGTTAGGAGTCTTGCCCAAGGACTCTTATTGGCATAGTGTAGGGTGTTTACCCAGGCGGGGCACTGAACCCCAGTCTGCAGTGTAGAAGGCAGAGGTGTTACCCAGTACACTATACAACGACAGCTCAGTAGGTCATATGTAAAGTGACGAGCTGTGCAGATTACATGGTCCTTAAAGCATGGTGCAACAATGATGTAGTAATGCTATAGAGTAGCAGTGTGGAGATCGGCAGGGACACAGCTTCAGGGACACGCAGTTCATGAGTATACTCTTAATGGTTTAGTGGAAAATTATTCAAATTAAAAGCAGAATTGATGGACCTCCAAAAAACTGATGTATAATATTGCTTTCATTCATGTAAACAAAATTTTTACTTTGCATTGTTTCATTCAAAGTATACCTTTGAATTGAATCAAACCAGATTGTTACTGCATGAAGTCATCAACTATCTAACAACCTAAACGGACCCTTAAAGCTACAGCGGTGGGCCATAAGGTCTAACTGTGCACTTTAAATGAGCTTTAAAGGCACGTTATTCACTTTCTTATGAGAAACGTGCACAATTGTACTTTTTAAAAAAGGAAAAAAATGAAAAAGCCTGGTGTCGGGACGGAGTATATGGAGTCAACACAGCTTAAAAATTCAACTTTAACAGAATGTAGTACTATAATAATGCTATTATGTTCCTTATGTAAAGCTAATGAATATGTATTTATGGCATTTGGCTGACGCTCTTATCCAGAGCGACTTACAATTTGATCATTTTACACAGGGAGGCCAAGGTGGTGTTAGGAGTCTTGCCCAAGGACCCTTATTGGTACAGTGTAGGGTGTTTGCCCTGGTGGGGGATTGAACCCCAGTCTACAGTGTAGAAGGCAGAGGTGTTACCCACTACACTAACCAACACCAACATGTAACCTTGAGGGAACCACCCAAGTGACAGTGTGTCACGATTAGCCCCTCCTAGTCCTCCATGTGCTTTTGCTTTAGTTTTGGTCTTGTCCATGTGTTTTTGTTTTGCTTCATTCCTGGTCCTGCCCCCTTGTTTCCAGACCCTGCCCTTGACCTGTTTCTCTCTTGATAACCACCTGTGTCTCGTTACCTGTCCCTGTATTTAATCCTTGTGTTTTCCAGAGTCTCTCGCTGGTCTTGAATTGTTTGATTTGCTTGGTGTTTGTAGTATGTGTATTGTTTGTTTTTTGTTTATTCCGGCCTCCGTTGTGTTTTTCCCATTTACCTTGTTGTCATGTCTGTACCCCAATCTCTCCGTGTTGGCTCTCTGACCCTGGACCATCTTGACCCTGAACATTGATTTGCCCTTGATACATCTCACTCATCTCAGCCTATGCGCCCGCCTCCTCACCGCTCCATGGCGTTACACAGAGTTTGCACCATGTAAAGTAAAATTTCTCTTGTATAGAACTCTCTTTGGCTCCTTTACTTAAAGACAGCAATAGTTAAAAGGCTAGAGTTGAGATTCTGGATGGTTAATTAGTATTAGACAAACATGATCCTTTAATTAATCCATCATATCACGTCATTAGAAACATTATCTATTTGGCTGCTTTGGAAGAGACAAGTTGACCAAAGAGTGACAGGTAATGCACATCACACGCTGTTGAGGGTGTTTGGTGAACTCATCTTTTCCAAAACAGCCAATATAAAATATGATATGAGCTGTGGTTCATTTTAAACTGGGTTTGAGTTTACCTGCATTCACTCCGGACAGAAAGCGCCCGAGAATGAGCAGCTCAAACGCGCTGGCGTAATAACTCATCCCCATCAGCAGAGCGGCCAGCAGAGCAAAACTGTTATTAAATAATAAAGTCCCTTTCCTGGAATGAAAAGAGAGATAAAGGCAAAGAGGAAAACTTCAACATTTGAACAACACAACTTCATGGCAAACAGAAAAGCCGAAATAAAGTGATGTGTTATATGTAATTGCACTTTACGTGTGTTACATGTTAGTCCAGTCGAAAATATCACTGGATGTATTGGTAGAGCGATCAGGTTACTTTGTTAGAATGTCGAATAAATAGGAAATAAATCATGTGTTTGATGTTGAACCACAGGGAAGTCTGGGACATAAGCAGCTGATATTGTGCGCCTGGAAAAACATTAATATGATGAATCTGTACAGTGTAATTTGTGTGAGTTCTGAAGGTCAGCTAATAATGTAGTTATAACTATAGTATAGTTAGATTACATCAGCCTAAAAAGGCTATAACTAATGCTTTCCACAAGGGGAAGCACTTTATTTGCACTTAACTAGGTTTGTGTGTTTCACTGAAAGAGAGGAAACTGGCTCCTTTGCTAAAGGCAGACTTTAAGCTGCATGGTTTGCTGACTCACTATAAAGCCATAGCAGCTGTAAATAGAATTAAACACATTTGAAAAATCCATAGAGCTTGCATTATATAGAATTATATAACATAATAGAACACCATTACATGTGTTCTATAACTGTGTCTGTCTATGCATTAGAGTTAAAGAAATAGATTGATGACTGATTTCCACATTTATCCCCTTACTCCAAAACGCTGGTGAACAGCCAATGCCAATGTATGACATACTGTTATCTATCTGAATGGAAAAAGGTCAAGTCATGTAGTTATTTGGGGGCAGTCGTGAACTGGAGGTCAGGGAACCAGCCTTGTGACCGGAAGGTCACCGGTTTGATCCCCAGAGCCGACAGCACGTGACTGAGGTGTCCTTGAGCGAGACACCTAACCCCCAACTGCTCCCTGGGTGCTGTGGATAGGGCTGCCCACCGCTCTGGGCAAGTCGCTGCCCCCTAGTGTGCGTGTGTGTGTGTGTTCACTAGTGTGTATGTGGTGTTTCACTTCACAGATGGGTTAAATGCGGAGGTGAAATTTCCCCGTTGTGGGACTAATAAGGATCACTTAATCTAATGAACACAAAATAATATTAATAATGATAGTAATAATAATAAAAATAATGTGCTTTATTTGTGTAGTACTTTGCTTCAGAGACAAAGGCAGAAAACACAATTACTTAAAAATAAAATCTGACAAACACTTAGCAAGAATCAGCAAGAATATGGTAAAAAATCATAAAATACAAGAAATAAGAAGATAATAAAACAAATTAAGGGTAAAAGATATAATTGATAGAAATAATAGTAATAAAAAGTAATTAGCAACATTAATAGAATAAGAAAACAACAAATAGTTGCAATAATAATAATAATAATAATAATAATAATAATAAATGTATCAACTATGAAATAAAACAACAGCAGCCTGAATTTTGTCAGTACTTTAGTCCATGTTTATAGATCACAGAGACCACATAATCAAGTCTATTAGAGATACTGACCAAATGACTGGACACACGTTTTGAGGTGAACGTGTTGATTTAGGTATGCAGTTAGCACCATGCTAATTGGTGGGCTGTAAGATCCATTGCCTGTTAGCTACATTAGCCTCGTATCTCCAGTGTAAGACACCAAACATGTCCTGGCTGATCGACTACAGTTGGGGTGAGAGAGGGACTGTCCTGTTTTAACTGATAACCAGTCGGCTAATACAAACACGTCCTCACCTCCCAAACCTGATGGCGAGCGTTCCTCCCACAGACGCTCCGATGAGCCCACCGATCGTGAAGATGGAGACGATGGAAGACCAGAGGAACGTGAGGAGCTGTTCTGGGATTTCGTCGCCGTAACGTTCCGACCACGTCTCATTAATGAACGTCTGCACCGCCTGATAACACAAACAAGGAGCACAGTGACGCACTTCATTTATGCGCCCTTTGCCTTATAGCTCAATCATGTCTACTATCTAATTATAATATTAGTTATATCTAATAATAATGAACATTATTTACAGAGCGCCATTCGTTCAGGTAGCAGTTCAAAGGACCAGTGGATTCAAATTCAATGACAGTATTAAAATGGCCTAGATGAAATTAAAGGATAAATATGAAAAAAAAAACAAGGTAAAACTTTAACTAAAAGCTAAATTAAAAAGGTAAATTGCTCAAACACTCTACAAAATAATCTGGCTTCAATATAATTCACAAAAATTATGTGGTAAGAAGCAACTGAAGTAGTTTCATTCAACTCAAATAAACACTTTGAATGAATGTTAGTAGAGAATTAGTTATGCAGTGTTGCTTTTTGAGCAGGTCGCACTGGTGCTACAAAGTCTTATGATAAAAAATAATATGTGGCATCATTTTTAAAACGTTAATTTTAAAATGACAAAATAACTCCATAGTAATACTTGTAAAAAGTGCTCATCCCAGTAAATTGAACGTCATTTTGTCGTCTGTTTGGCTTTGTAATTAATGAAATTTAACTGTGTAAAACAGATGTCGGTGCTGTGAAATGTGAAACTGAATTTTCTCCACAGTGATTTCTATTCATGTCGTTTTTGTGTATCACTGAGAGAGAGAGGAAACCCACACCAGCAGGAGCTCACGAACATATGTATGGCGGCAGAAATTTCAAAACAGAAAGTGAAAATTTGTTTATTACGTAAAATAATGACTGTCATTTAATGTGTTTTTTAAATTAAAGCAGTTAATTAACGGACAAACTAGTAGCAAACGAACTAGATAACTAATAGCCTAACTAGCTTCTAGTTAATTACCCCCTTAAAATCCCAGGCTTATTACATACTAAGGCCTAAATCTATGGGCTAGTTGACCCTTTAGAGGGTTAACTGACCACTAATCTTTGACTAGCTAACATATTAACTAACTAACTGAATGTCTTACTAACCTAACAAGTAACAAACAAACCAGTTAACTACAGAACTGGCCTACTTAATAAAAAATGAACTAATTCAGTGGCTGGTTTTTAAAATCTTTTTTTTTTTAAATCTTTTATTTTAAAATCGTAAATCTTTCTACATAGCATTTCAAGTTTTTTATGTGCACTGCCTGATGGACTGCATCTGCCATAAACACTAAAACCTGAGTCGCAGTTTGCTTGACTTTGTCGAGGTGATGGGGTGAAATGTTTGATATTGTTCACTATGCAGCCCTGATTTGTGTGTTTTTGTACACTGTTTTATTTCTGTTTAATTCGATTCCTATGCTGAATTAAGGTTCTTTAAAATGAGCTGTATAAATAATGTCATGCTCTGTTGACCTGACTGAAGGTGCTACTCTACCCAGAGGAGGAGAAAGCACTGGAGGAATACATTCAAGAAGCATTAGCTCTTGCCCCTCAACATCACCGGGAGAAGGATGGAGGTCTTTGCCCTTGCGTTGATCATTGAGCTCTGAACCAAGTCACAAAGAAACACCGTTACCATCTGCCACTTAATCTATTCGCCCTAGAACGGTTAAGCAGGGCCAAGGCTTTCACCAGGCTAGATCTCAGGAGTGCCTAAAACTTGAGAGCGGTGGATAAATGGAAAACCACTTTTATCACCACTAGGAGGCACTATGAGCACATGGTCATGCCGTTTGGGCTCTCCAACCTCCAGCACCCCTTCAAGCTTATATTAATTACATTCTGAGAGACATGATAAGCCAATTTGTGACATCCTGATCTACTCTCCTGACATTACTACACACATCGAGCATGTCAGTCAGGTGCTGAAGAAACTGTTGGATCAATTCTACGTCATGGGAGAGAAATGTGATGGAATTCCACCTGCAGTCCATCTCCTTCTTAGGTTATAAGTGCTAACGGTCTACTAAAGGACAACCACAAGGTAGAGGCAGTTGTAAACTGACCAACTCCTCTCACAGTCAAGGACCTACAAAGTTTCATAAGAAACTTTAGCACCATAGAAGTTGTCCTGGTCTCCCTCAGCAGATGAGGCTTTTCACTGTCCTAATGAGGCTTTTATCACTGCCCTGACTTTAAAGCACCCTGATCCTTCTGAACTTTGGAGAGGTGAATGCTTCAGAAATGGCTGCAGGATCCGCAGTATCATAGCAAGTCAAGTCAAGTCAAGTCAAGTCAAAGTTTATTTGTATAGCGCAACAACAGGTGTTGTTACAAAGCAGCTTTACAGAAAAAAATCTGGGTCCGTGCCCCCATGAGCAACGCCAATGGTGACAGTGGCAGGAAAAAACTCCCTAAGAGCAGGAGGAAGAAACCTTGGGAGGAACCATGACTCTGGTCAACACCGGATAGGAAACAGTGGAAAAACAGGTGAAGCAATGGCTGTAAATAGATAGTTATTTGCATGTAGGTAAACATCAGAAACTTCATCCAGTTGCATTCTATTCTCATCTGCTGAGAGGAACTATGGCACAGGAGATCATGAACCTTTGGCTGTAAAACTAGGACTGGAGAAGTGGCGGCACTGCCTAGAATTAGCGAATCATCTATTCTTGGTTTGAACCGATCACAAGAATCTAGAGTACTTACATAACGCCGAGCATCTAAACCGTTGACCCTTATTCTTTTCCAGATTTTAGTTTAATATCTCTTATCGCCCAGGTTCTAGGAGTACCAAAGCCGATGTCCTATCTTGGGTTTCTCAGCAAGATGAGGGAGAGGATAGAGACGTAGAACCTGAACACATTCCTCACCGAAATGTTCAGATTGATTCCATTCACTGGGAGATTGGCGAGGAAATTGAGAAAGACCCAACAAACCGAACAATACATAATCATTGCCATCCTGATAAAACCCATGTCCCTGAGACAGTCCATGATCGACTCAAACATGGGCCAATTCCTCACTCACTACTGGTATCTGGTTAGGGAACCAGCCTTGTGACCGGAAGGTCGCCGGTTTGATCCCCAGAGCCGACAGCACATGACTGAGGTGTCCTTGAGCAAGACACCTAGCTCAAAGGTGGAGGTCAAATTTCCCCGTTGTGGGACTAATAAGGGTCACTTAATCTTAACCTAGGGGTGACATGTACATTACAGTTGGTTTCTAACCATTACTGGTGGGAATCCAGGAGCCAGGACATACACAAACGTGTTTCTTCTCTGTACCGTCTGCTCCCAGCGTAAGACCCCTAGAGCTCTGCACTCGCCTTCATCTGCTTTGTTTACCCATTTCCAAGCCTCTCCTTGAGGAAGTCCAGTATTATATGTAGTTAAAAAGCAGCTCCTGGTTTGACCAATCAGTGCTCAGTAAATTGAGCTCATGATGTCATTGATGATATTAACGAGTCTCTGTGGCGGCTGTGAAGGTGTCCAGGAAAAATATGGTTATAGTTTTTCTGTTTATTTGAATTATGAATGCGACTTTATGCTAATGTATATTGTGATAAACTCACTGCTGAGGTCAACTGGTTAAACATTCGCTTAGACGCCTGAAACTTTCTCACAGTGCTGTACGTCCTATTCATGAATTTAAAATTAAGCTCGTGAACACCACATGAGGAACATTATTAATATGTTTATTCTTTTGCGTGAATGGTTGCAACTGGAATAATTGAAGTTTCCCTCTGGGATCAATAAAGTGTTCTGATTCTGATTCTGATTCTGATTCTGATTCTGATTCTGATGTAGGGTTTATTCTGCCACATTACAAATAGAGACTATCAATATTTGTTCATTGTTCAAATGTGTACATAATTTCCATTTAAATAAAAGCAACTCCACTGTTAATAGTCAGCGTACTTACCTTAGGCTGTGATCATGTTCATGTCACATATTGCATTAAGGTGGAATTGGTGTAGACGTTTGAACTGAGTCACTTCACGTGTGTGTCACACTGGAGCAGCTGAATTTGTAGTTGTGGATAATAAGATTAATAATGTTAATAAAACTCATGATTTATAATGCTAGCTCTGTGCACATGCCTGTGTGTGTGTGTGTGTGTGTGTGTGTGTGTGTGTTAGTTATTCATGCCAAATTTCCTCTGGTCACACCTCGTGTGTGTGATGGAGCTGCAGATTCAGTCTGAGATTAAAGTGCATGTGACTGTTTGGCATAAAAGCTCTTAAACCACAGCCTTTGCCACACCAGCCCTTTGTGCTCTTAATCCACACTGAATTGTGGGTAAAATCCACTACAGACATACTCGGTTTTAATTACACTCACATGGCCCAGACTCAGAAACGTTCCCTAATCATTACCTAGAACCCTGTTACACTAACACAACTTTCCCGTTATTTTTCCCAAATTGATGCACACGTTTGAATCAATTGAATTCGATGCACTTTTTTCCAGAGCAGGTGCAGCACGTGTGGGTCACACTGGAGCAGCAGTGCTTGTAGTCGTGGATAATGACATTAAAAATGTTAATAGTACCATGATTTATAATGCCGTTATAATCTGTGTGCACATGCCTGTGCATGTGAGTGAGAGTGAGTGAGTGTGAGTGAGTGTGAGTGATTGAGTGTAATTCATGCCAAATGGCTCACATAATAAATATAATAATATTATCAACACTGTAATTCCCCATTTCTTGAACACATTCCCTACATTGAAGAACACTGATACTCCCAGTATCCATTATTTTCCCTATTTCTTACATTGAAGAACACTGTTACTCCCAATATCCATTATTATTCCCCATTCCCTACATTAGAGAACACTATTACTCCCAGTTCCTATTATTATTCCCCATTCCCTGCATTGAAGAACATGGTTACTCCCCATATCCATTATTATTCCCTATTCCCTACACTGGGAACACTATTACTCCCAACATCCACTATTATTCCATATTCTGTATACTAGAGAACACTATTACTCCCAATTCCCGTTACTATTCCATATTCTCTACATTGGAGAACACTATTACTCCCAATCCCCATTACTATTCCATATTCTCTACATTGGAGAACACTATTACTCCCAATTCCCATTACTATTCCAGATTCTCTGCATTGGACACTATTCTCTACAGTATAGTACTGTATAGAACCCTGCTACATAGACCAGAATTCATTACTAAAGTAAATATGTTTCTTCATCCCTCTCTAACTGCAGCCACATCCCACTGCATTAGACACAGTGAATTCTGGGCATTCCATGCCTGCTAGGATACCTATTGCAGTGCACTGGAGGAGTGCACTGGATTTTCTCCGGTATGTTTTCAGACCACTACAAAGCGGTAGCCTCTCAGCCTAGTGGACCACACGGCGATTGGGATGCAGTTTAGAGTGAGTGAATATTGCTTGCCTTGGTCGGAGCGTTTATAATGGACACGTTGTAGCCGTACTGGAACGTTCCTCCGATACACGCCGCCCACACGGCCATCAGCAGGGTTTTCCCGGGCACCTGCAAATAACACACGACATCACAATCTCGATGAGGACAAACACTGCAGCCACAGAACATCTGACGAACACGGAGTCATTTAAACCGAGTCTCTATCCACAGCACTTCACACGGTGTGGCCCACGGCACAAACACAGACATTTACGTTCCAGTTATATTCAAAAAATGTTGATGTGCAGTATCGTGCGAAAGTCTGAGGCACCCAAGACTCATTTTCAAAATCTGTTTATTTGTGTAGTTTGTGTTTATTTGCTGAGAAAAGTGTTAATATTGGAATAAACAAAATTTATAGAATATTATATGATTTTATATATATATATATATATATGTGTGTGTGTGTGTGTGTGTGTGTGTGTGTAATAACTAGTGATTTTCTGGATGTTGGTGTGTGTTTGTTTACCCATCTCCAAGCCTCTCCTGGAGGAAGTCCAGTATTATATGTAGTTAAAAAGCAGCTCCTGGTTTGACCAATCAGTGCTCAGTAAATTGAGCTCATGATGTAATTGATGATATTAACGAGTCTCTGTGGCGGCTGTGAAGGTGTCCAGGAAAAATATGGACCCGAGAAATTCTTGTTGCTGTTTATTGTTTTTCTGTTTATTTGAATTATGAATGCGACTTTATTCTAATTTATATTGTGATAAACTCACTGCTGAGGTCAAAAGTTTAAACATTTGCTTAGACGCCTGAAACTTTCTCACAGCGCTGTATACATGTTTACATTTCCACTAGACTGTATTACTTATTATTATTTTTATTTTCTCCCCGATCTGCTCTGAGCCAATGCAGCGTAATTTCGTTTTAATGTGCACTGTACGGAGGAAATCTGAATGACAGTAAAGTCTGTCTAAGTCTAAATCGCCTTCATGACTGACTAACTTGATAATAACATAAATATGGCCAACCAACCTTTACAAATAGAGTAAGTGTGTGTGTGTGTGTGTAGGGTCAGCTGCAGGATCACTGATTAATATCTGTTGTCAGAAATGTTTTTATTATTATTATTATTATTATTATTATTATTAATGTCTTTGCTTAGAACTGGCTTAATGGTTAATGTTAACATTAACTAGTTCCCTCCAGAACAGTATAGAACCTATAAGGAAACCATGAAATTCATCTAGAATCAGATACAGGTCACCTGGAAAAGGGGAATTCCACTGACTTTTCAAAATTTCTGTAATCCAGTGTGTGAGACGTAAACAGAGAGATTCAGAGGGTTTGGTGTGAAACGGTTCAGACGTCTTTACAGTGGTGGTGATGGGAACCAGGCGTCGCCATGACGACAACACAGATATAGACTCTTTATTTACCATCCAGAACCACCAGAGAACCTACACGAGTCTTCTGAGCTTATATGGAATGTTGATGATGGAAAACAGTGGAAAATCTGGAATAATGAGTTTTCTTTGGGGACTATTTTGCCGCACAGCACCCTGCATGTCTCCCTCCACCATGAATGGAGTTGAAGTTCTCTAAACTCTCATAAAACAGCGTCTCAGTCATCAGGCAGTGAATTCAGAACCAGTTCATGTAGGAACTTTCTGAGGAGCTTTTAGAGGGAGATGTCTGGTTCCTATCACCACCACTGTGAGCAGTTCTGACTTGGTACGTTTATCTAGAACAGAGAGTTTCACCCCAAACCACTCAGAACCGACTCTGTTTACATCTTATAAATTGGCTAATGGAGAAATTTTGAAAAAAGGGTGGAATTCCTCTTTAACACATTAGGATTATTTACCCATCAAGAAAGGCTAAATAAGCACATTACAAAACCACCAGCAATGGTTTAATGGTTTCTATGTTTTTCCAGCAGGGGTGGGTCTCCATCATTAGAAACTACATAACGTTGTCTTCTGTACTTATGTATTATGTATTCATATCAATAACAGTATTAATTTTACCTACTGAACCACTTGTTTTAAGACGAGCTGAATAATAAGCAGTTTCAGAGAATAATTAGCATTATTATTATTTATTATAATGCCCATTATTTCAGATCCTACCTTTATCTGATGAACTTGCCCCGGTTCTTTGAAGTCTTTCAGTAAAGGCTCATATTCCGACAGAGTTCCGTTTTCTTTACCCATTATTTTTTAGTGTGTCTGTTCTCCCGGAGATGAAGTGTCAAGTCTTCTTAGAGCTGTTTATGGAGGCTGCCGTCGGCCCGTGTGTGGGCTGCTCGGAGGACGGCGCGAATATAAGAGCAGAAACAGCAGAAGCACAATCGAAGAGTTGTTTGTATGACCCGAGTTCATCAAACACTCTGGAGCTGCTGCATGATGGCCGAGTTTATTCGGGGTGATGCTGCTGCTCCTCCTGCATGACCAGCTCACTCACACTGCTCACTCACACCGGCTGTGAATAAAGCATCGGGTCCGCCTGGGCTGTAACCCCGTTCTGCAGGCACACATACATATAATCAAGCTGGCTTACCTTCAACCTCACATGTGGAGAATCCTCAGCTTCACTCATTCTGAACTTGCAGCGAATTTGGCTGGAAAACAGCAGCCGGTGGAAGCTTTGGCAGGAGGAAAGGTGCAAACTCTACTGCTGCTTTATGTAATCCAGGCTGAGAAAGCCAAAACTTCATGCAGAGGGGCGGCGTGAGGGTGTATATGTATGGGTGCTTAACCTGCAGCTGATTAACTCTGACCTCAAACCCCCTTCAGCAGAGTAAGGGGGGGGGAGGGGGCGGGATATAGGCTACATGTTTAATACAACAAAATATAGTGTTGAATATTTCATACCAACTTTTGTTCTGACCTTTTATAAAAAACAAATAAGTAATCAAATAAATAAACTTTGACTGGAGTCCCGATGCGCTGACTGGTTTTGATCACAAAGAATTCATTGTTGCTGAAGTCAAGTGACCAGCAAAACGCCCGTAAACCCTCTTTGACCTGTTTTGTGCAGATCACAGTGGGAAGTGTGGTCAGATAGCTCATGTATCCCAGTGTTAAATCTCATATTTAGTCGTGTACATGTTCTGATCTGTGACTGCATCTTAGGAGATGACTTCTAATAATGGAAATGCACAACCGGGACGTAAAACAAGAGTGGCGCTACAACTGACACTTGTGGAACACCACAAGCGACAGCATCCTGTTAACTTCAACAAGCTGCGGTTGACTAATCAAGTACAAGTGGGACCAAGACCACGTAAATCCAGCAGAAGAGCTATACTGAATGCATTACTAATGTCCTACAAAATTCCCATGTCACCAGAGTCAGCTGACAAGAAAGTCATTGATGACTCTGGCAAATGCAGTTCATGCTACAATTCTTCTTAAAGCTATATTAAAGCTCACAGTATGGACTGAAGACACCATGCACTAGTACTAGAAAATTAGTAACTAGTAAGGTAGCACTGGGGTCAACTTTTTCAAACCAGCCTGTTTTTGGAAGTCTGTTTTGGAAGTCTGAAGTCTGCTTTTGGAATCTCAGGAACATAGAGAAAAATTAACAGTGTGAGTCGTGAACACACTGACCTGTGGCAGACAGACCACAATAAAACCAGGACAGCAGAAAGTAGGTGAACAAATTCTAGATATAACGTTATCCATCTCAGTCACTCTAACTAAAAGGTTACCAAGGAGAATTAGGTTTGTTTAATTAATTAATGCCAGAATATCACTAATGGGAATTAGGTTATGTGTTCAGTTGCGTTGAATTCTGATGGTATTTGACTGATTGTGTTGATTTCTGATATTGTTCGGCCTGGCTGTGTTGAATTCTGATGGCGTTCGGCCTGGCTGTGTTGAATTCTGATGGTATTTGACTGATTGTGTTGATTTCTGATATCGTTCGGCCTGGCTGTGTTGAATTCTGATGGCGTTCGGCCTGGCTGTGTTGAATTCTGATGGTATTTGACTGATTGTGTTGATTTCTGATATCGTTCGGCCTGGCTGTGTTGAATTCTGATGGTATTTGTCTGGATGTGTTGATTTCTGATATCGTTCGGCCTGGCTGTGTTGAATTCTGATGGTATTTGTCTGGATGTGTTGAATTCTGATGGTATTTGTCTGGATGTGTTGAATTCTGATGGTATTTGTCTGGATGTGTTGAATTCTGATGGCGTTCGCCTGGCTGTGTTGAATTCTGATGGTACTCGCCTGGCTGTGTTGAATTCTGATGGTATTTGTCTGGATGTGTCAAATTCTGATGGCGTTCGCCTGGCTGTGTTGAATTCTGATGGCGTTTGGCCTGGCTGTGTTGAATTCTGATGGTATTTGTCTGGATGTGTTAAATTCTGATGGCGTTCGCCTGGCTGTGTTGAATTCTGATGGTACTCGCCTGGCTGTGTTGATTTCTGATATCGTTCGGCCTGGCTGTGTTGAATTCTGATGATATTTGCCTCATTGTGTTGAATTCTGATGGCGTTCGCCCGGCTGTGTTGAATTCTCATGGTGTTCGCCTGGCTGTGTTGAATTCTGATGGTACTCGCCCGGCTGTGTTGAATTCTGGTGATATTTGCCTGGCTGTGTTGAATTCTGATATCGTTCGCCTGATTGTGTTGAATTCTGATGGCGTTCGCCTGGCTGTGTTGAATTCTGATGGCGTTCGCCTGGCTGTGTTGAATTCTGATGGTATTTGCCTGGCTGTGTTGATTTCTGATATCGTTCGCCCGGCTGTGTTGAATTCTGGTGATATTTGCCTGGCTGTGTTGAATTCTGATATCGTTCGCCTGATTGTGTTGAATTCTGATGGCGTTCGCCTGGCTGTGTTGAATTCTGATGGTATTTGCCTGGCTGTGTTGAATTCTGATGGCGTTCGGCCTGGCTGTGTTGAATTCTGATGGAATTTGTCTGGCTGTGTTGAATTCTGATGGCGTTCGCCTGGCTGTGTTGAATTCTGATGGTGTTCGCCTGGCTGTGTTGAATTCTGATGATATTTGCCTGATTGTGTTGAATTCTGATGGTGTTCGCCTGGCTGTGTTGAATTCTGATGGTATTTGTCTGGATGTGTTAAATTCTGATGGCGTTCGCCTGGCTGTGTTGAATTCTGATGGAATTTGTCTGGCTGTGTTGAATTCTGATGGCGTTCGCCTGGCTGTGTTGAATTCTGATGGTATTTGCCTGATTGTGTTAAATTCTGATGGCGTTCGCCTGGCTGTGTTGAATTCTGATGGTATTTGTCTGGCTGTGTTGAATTCTGATGGCGTTCGCCTGGCTGTGTTGAATTCTGATGGTATTTGCCTGATTGTGTTGAATTCTGATGGCGTTCGCCTGATTGTGTTGAGTTCTGATAGTATTTGCCTGATTGTGTTGAATTCTGATGGTGTTCGCCTGATTGTGTTGAGTTCTGATAGTATTTGCCTGATTGTGTTGAATTCTGATGGCGTTCGTCTGGCTGTGTTGAATTCTGATGGTATTTGCCTGATTGTGTTGAATTCTGATGCCGTTCGCCTGGCTGTGTTGAATTCTGATGGCGTTCGCCCGGCTGTGTTGAATTCTGATGGCGTTCGCCTGGCTGTGTTGAATTCTGATAATATTTGCCTGATTGTGTTGAATTCTCATGGCGTTCGTCTGGCTGTGTTAAATTCTGATGACGTTCGCCCGGCTGTGTTGAATTCTGATGGTACTCGCCTGGCTGTGTTGATTTTTGATGATATTTGCCTGATTGTGTTGAATTCTGATGGCGTTCACCTGGCTGTGTTGAATTTTGATGGCGTTCACCTGGCTGTGTTGAATTTTGATGGCGTTCGCCTGGCTGTGTTGAATTCTGATGGCGTTCGCCTGGCTGTGTTGAATTCTGATGGTATTTGCCTGGCTGTGTTGAATTCTGATGGCGTTCGCCTGGCTGTGTTGAATTCTGATGGCGTTGGCCTGGCTTTATTGAATTCTGATGGCGTTCGCCTGGCTGTGTTGAATTCTGATGGCGTTCGGCCTGGCTGTGTTGAATTCTGATGGCGTTCGCCTGGCTGTATTGAATTCTGATGGTATTTGCCTGGCTGTGTTGAATTCTGATGGCGTTCGCCTGGCTGTGTTGAATTCTGATGGCGTTCGGCCTGGCTGTGTTGAATTCTGATGGCGTTCGCCTGGCTGTGTTGAATTCTGATGGTATTTGTCTGGCTGTGTTGATTTCTGATGGCGTTCGGCCAGCTGTGTTGAATTCTGATGGTATTTGTCTGGCTGTGTTGAATTCTGATGGCGTTCGCCTGGCTGTGTTGAATTCTGATGGTATTTGTCTGGCTGTGTTGAATTCTGATGGTATTTGCCTGGCTGTGTTGAATTCTGATGGTGTTCGCCTGGCTGTGTTGATTTCTGATGGTATTTGCCTGGCTGTGTTGAATTCTGATGGCGTTTGCCTGGCTGTGTTGAATTCTGATGGTATTTGTCTGGATGTGTTAAATTCTGATGGCGTTCGCCTGGCTGTGTTGAATTCTGATGGTATTAGTCTGGCTGTGTCGAATTCTGATGGCGTTCGCCTGGCTGTGTTGTATTCTGATGGTATTTGCCTGATTGTGTTGAATTCTGATGGTGTTCGCCTGATTGTGTTGAATTCTGATGGTATTTGCCTGATTGTGTTGAATTCTGATGGCGTTCGCCCGGCTGTGTTGAATTCTGATGGCGTTCGTCTGGCTGTGTTGAATTCTGATGGTATTTGCCTGATTGTGTTGAATTCTGATGCCGTTCGCCTGGCTGTGTTGAATTCTGATGGCGTTCGCCCGGCTGTGTTGAATTCTGATGGCGTTCGCCTGGCTGTGTTGAATTCTGATAATATTTGCCTGATTGTGTTGAATTCTCATGGCGTTCGTCTGGCTGTGTTAAATTCTGATGACGTTCGCCCGGCTGTGTTGAATTCTGATGGTACTCGCCTGGCTGTGTTGATTTTTGATGATATTTGCCTGATTGTGTTGAATTCTGATGGCGTTCACCTGGCTGTGTTGAATTCTGATGGCGTTCGCCTGGCTGTGTTGAATTCTGATGGTATTTGTCTGGATGTGTTAAATTCTGATGACGTTCGCCCGGCTGTGTTGAATTCTGATGGTACTCGCCTGGCTGTGTTGATTTTTGATGATATTTGCCTGATTGTGTTGATTTCTGATGGTATTTGCCTGGCTGTGTTGAATTCTGATGGCGTTCGCCTGGCTGTGTTGAATTCTGATGGTATTTGTCTGGATGTGTTAAATTCTGATGGCGTTCGCCTGGCTGTGTTGAATTCTGATGGTATTTGTCTGGCTGTGTTGAATTCTGATGGCGTTCGCCTGATTGTGTTGAATTCTGATGGCGTTCGCCTGATTGTGTTGAGTTCTGATAGTATTTGCCTGATTGTGTTGAATTCTGATGGTGTTCGCCTGATTGTGTTGAGTTCTGATAGTATTTGCCTGATTGTGTTGAATTCTGATGGTGTTCGCCTGATTGTGTTGAATTCTGATGGTATTTGCCTGATTTTGTTGAATTCTGATGGCGTTCGCCCGGCTGTGTTGAATTCTGATGGCGTTCGTCTGGCTGTGTTGAATTCTGATAATATTTGCCTGATTGTGTTGAATTCTCATGCCGTTCGCCTGGCTGTGTTGAATTCTGATGGCGTTCGCCCGGCTGTGTTGAATTCTGATGGCGTTCGCCTGGCTGTGTTGAATTCTGATAATATTTGCCTGATTGTGTTGAATTCTCATGGCGTTCGTCTGGCTGTGTTAAATTCTGATGACGTTCGCCCGGCTGTGTTGAATTCTGATGGTACTCGCCTGGCTGTGTTGATTTTTGATGATATTTGCCTGATTGTGTTGAATTCTGATGGCGTTCACCTGGCTGTGTTGAATTTTGATGGCGTTCGCCTGATTGTGTTGAATTCTGATGGTATTTGCCCGGCTGGGTTGAATTCTGATGGCGTTCGTCTGGCTGTGTTGAATTCTGATGGTATTTGCCTGATTGTGTTGAATTCTGATGCCGTTCGCCTGGCTGTGTTGAATTCTGATGGCGTTCGCCCGGCTGTGTTGAATTCTGATGGCGTTCGCCTGGCTGTGTTGAATTCTGATAATATTTGCCTGATTGTGTTGAATTCTCATGGCGTTCGTCTGGCTGTGTTAAATTCTGATGACGTTCGCCCGGCTGTGTTGAATTCTGATGGTACTCGCCTGGCTGTGTTGATTTTTGATGATATTTGCCTGATTGTGTTGAATTCTGATGGCGTTCACCTGGCTGTGTTGAATTCTGATGGCGTTCGCCTGGCTGTGTTGAATTCTGATGGTATTTGCCTGGCTGTGTTGAATTTTGATGGCGTTCGCCTGGCTGGGTTGAATTCTGATGGTATTTGCCTGGCTGTGTTGAATTCTGATGGTGTTCGCCTGGCTGTGTTGAATTCTGATGGCGTTCGCCTGGCTGTGTTGAATTCTGATGGCGTTCGGCCTGGCTGTGTTGAATTCTGATGGCGTTCGCCTGGCTGTGTTGAATTCTGATGGTATTTGCCTGGCTGTGTTGAATTCTGATGGCGTTCGCCTGATTGTGTTGAATTCTGATGGTATTTGCCTGGCTGTGTTGAATTCTGATGGCGTTCGCCTGGCTGTGTTGAATTCTGATGGTATTTGTCTGGCTGTGTTGAATTCTGATGGCGTTCGGCCTGGCTGTGTTGAATTCTGATGGCGTTCGCCTGATTGTGTTGAATTCTGATGGCGTTCGCCTGGCTGTGTTGAATTCTGATGGCGTTCGGCCTGGCTGTGTTGAATTCTGATGGCGTTCGCCTGATTGTGTTGAATTCTGATGGTATTTGCCTGGCTGTGTTGAATTCTGATGGCGTTCGCCTGATTGTGTTGAATTCTGATGGTATTTGCCTGGCTGTGTTGAATTCTGATGGCGTTCGCCTGGCTGTGTTGAATTCTGATGGTATTTGTCTGGCTGTGTTGAATTCTGATGGTATTTGTCTGGCTGTGTTGAATTCTGATGGCGTTCGCCCGGCTGTGTTGAATTCTGATGGCGTTCGCCCGGCTGTGTTGAATTCTGATGGCGTTCGCCTGGCTGTGTTGAATTCTGATAATATTTGCCTGATTGTGTTGAATTCTCATGGCGTTCGTCTGGCTGTGTTAAATTCTGATGACGTTCGCCCGGCTGTGTTGAATTCTGATGGTACTCGCCTGGCTGTGTTGATTTTTGATGATATTTGTCTGATTGTGTTGAATTCTGATGGCGTTCACCTGGCTGTGTTGAATTTTGATGGCGTTCGCCTGGCTGGGTTGAATTCTGATGGTATTTGCCTGGCTGTGTTGAATTCTGATGGTGTTCGCCTGGCTGTGTTGAATTCTGATGGCGTTCGCCTGGCTGTGTTGAATTCTGATGGCGTTCGGCCTGGCTGTGTTGAATTCTGATGGCGTTCGGCCTGGCTGTGTTGAATTCTGATGGCGTTCGCCTGGCTGTGTTGAATTCTGATGGTATTTGCCTGGCTGTGTTGAATTCTGATGGCGTTCGCCTGATTGTGTTGAATTCTGATGGTATTTGCCTGGCTGTGTTGAATTCTGATGGCGTTCGCCTGGCTGTGTTGAATTCTGATGGTATTTGTCTGGCTGTGTTGAATTCTGATGGCGTTCGGCCTGGCTGTGTTGAATTCTGATGGCGTTCGCCTGATTGTGTTGAATTCTGATGGCGTTCGCCTGATTGTGTTGAATTCTGATGGTATTTGCCTGGCTGTGTTGAATTCTGATGGCGTTCGCCTGATTGTGTTGAATTCTGATGGTATTTGCCTGGCTGTGTTGAATTCTGATGGCGTTCGCCTGATTGTGTTGAATTCTGATGGTATTTGCCTGGCTGTGTTGAATTCTGATGGCGTTCGGCCTGGCTGTGTTGAATTCTGATGGCGTTCGCCTGATTGTGTTGAATTCTGATGGTATTTGCCTGGCTGTGTTGAATTCTGATGGCGTTCGCCTGATTGTGTTGAATTCTGATGGTATTTGCCTGGCTGTGTTGAATTCTGATGGCGTTCGCCTGGCTGTGTTGAATTCTGATGGTATTTGTCTGGCTGTGTTGAATTCTGATGGTATTTGTCTGGCTGTGTTGAATTCTGATGGCGTTCGGCCGGCTGTGTTGATTTCTGATGATATTTGCCTGATTGTGTTGAATGCTGATGGTGTCACCTGGCTGTGTTGAATTCTGATGATATTTGCCGGATTTTGTTGAATTCTTATGACGTTCGCCTGGCTGTGTTGAATGCTGATGGTATTTGTCTGGCTGTGTTGAATTCTGATGTGTTGTGGGCAGTCGTGGGCTGGAGGTCAGGGAACTGGCCCTGTGACTGGAAGGTCGCCGGTTCGATCCCCAGTGCCGACAGTCCATGACTGAGGTGTCCTTGATCAAGACACCTAACCCCCAACTGCTCCCCGGGCGCTGTGGATAGGGCTGCCCACCACTCTGGGCAAGTGTGCTCACTGCCCCCTAGTGTGTGTGTATTCACTAGTGTGTATGTGGTGTTTCACTTCACGGATGGGTTTAATGCAGAGGTGGGATTAAAAAAGTATCACTTAACATCCGGTCAGATTTGCCTGCCTCTGCTAAATTCCTATTGAATTTGCCGGGTTGTGCTGAATTCACTTAGGATTCTCCTGGTTCAGGTGTCTCTCCGTTTGCCAGCATTTCTCTTACGTCACTCTGATTCACAAACTGCAGTCATTCACAAAATCGTTCATGAGTTTTTTTCGTTGCCGTTTTCACTGTTGTGAGTCGTGAGATACAGGTTTTACAAGCCGACGTTAAAAAGACGTAAGATCATCAGTAAAATGCAGTTGATATAGCGTTGGTGAAAGATGGTCCACTCACCACCTCGATAAGGAGTCAAATCAACATCGCTGTCGCAGATATAAACAGTATAAATTCACACCTAATGCCACTTCAGTGCAGAACACACTAGTTGGTTTGGTGACCCCATTTCTACTGACCTGCTTTCAGTGTGTGTACAGCAAGTCTGTCTGTTCACGACTCACACTGTTAATTTTTCTCTGCCCTCAGGTCACTGAGGTTCCAAAACTGGACTTCGTCACCCTGTTTTAAAAAGCTGACTTCGAGATTGACTCACTGATTACTCTTGTTACTCCGAGCAAAGTGCTAGAATGTGTTTGAGTCATCAGTGACCTTCTTCTCAGCGCTAAGGCGGGTAGCCCATGTGTCTTCATACTGTAAGATGCAATCTGCATCATACAGCTCTGCTGGAGTGCCGGCACAGGCTTGTTGGTGTTGTCAGCCTTGGACAGTCTCAGTTCCAGTATTACCTGAGTAATGCTTTCTTTTACAGTCCTCTGAATTCCAGATATTACCAGGGTACATGTGCGGTATGAGGTAGATACCCTATATTCCCAAAAGTCTTCACTCACTGATCCAGATCACTGAATTCAGGTGTTCCAGTCACTTCCACGGCCACAGGTGTGTAAAGCCGAGCCCCTAGGCCTGCAGACTGCTTCTACAGACATTAGTGAAAGAATGGGTCGCTCTCAGGAGCTCAGTGAATTCCAGCGTGGTACCGTGATCGGACGCCACCTGTGCAGCAAGTCCAGTCGTGAAATTTCCTCACTACTAAATATTCCACAGTCCACTGTCAGTGGGATTATAACAAAGTGGAAGCGATTGACAGAGCGGTCAGCGGATGCTGAGGGGCATAGAGCGCAGAGGTCACCGACTTTCTGCAGAGTCCATCACTACAGACCTCCAAACTTCATGTGGCCTTCAGATCAGCTCAAGAACAGCGTAGAGAGCTTCATGGAATGGGTTTCCATGGCCGAGCAGCTGCATCCAAGCCTTACATCACCAAGCGCAATGCAAAGCGTGGAATGCAGTGGAGTAAAGCGCCGACACTGAGATGAGCTGTCGTCTCTGACTTTACATCTACAAGGTGGACCGACGAGGTAGGAGTGTCTAATAGAGTGGACAGTGAGTGGACACAGTGTTTAAAGACTCCAGCAGCACTGCTGTGTCTGATCCACTCGCACCAGCACAACACACACTAACACATCAGTGTTACTGCAGTGCTGAGAATGATCCACTACCCAAACAGTACCTGCTCTGTGAGGGTCCATGGGGGTCCTGACCACTGAAGAACAGGGTAACAGAGTATCAGAGAAACAGATGGACTACAGTCTGTAACTGTAGAACTACAGAGTGCAGCTATACGGTCAGTGGAGCTGATAAAGTGGACAGTGAGCGTAGAAACAAAGAGGTGGTCAGAATGTGACGCCTCATTGGTGTATGTGCAGGTTAAGAGGTAGGTGTAGTGTCCAGGCCTGGCCGAGAGGGGGCAGAACTTCAGTCAGGGGAACCAAACAGTCAAAAAAGCCACTGCGGAACGAAGCGCTGTGGCCGTGTTTCCGGAGGGAAGAGAGGGAGATGGACACTTCCGCCGTTGTTTGTGTGTTTGGGTGAGACAAAGCGGAGAAAATTCAAAAATTAAAATTAATAAAAACTCAGAAAAGATTAAAGAAGAAGCTCCGCGACGCTCAAAACCACGGCGCGGACTAACGCGGGGGTACGGATTAAACCTGGAGGAGAGAAACACGAACGGCAGAAACTGAAGATTTTGAACGGAGCCGGAGATGAAGCTGCTGAAGCCGAGCTGGGTCTCGCAGAACGGTACTCATTTACATATTCATAAAAATAATTATCATAAACTCTAAACATTCACCGCTATCCCGGACCGGGTCTCGCAGAACGGTACTCATTTACATATTCATAAAAATAATTATCATAAACTCTAAACATTCCCCGCTATCCCGGACCGGGTCTCGCAGAACGGTACTCATTTACATATTCATAAAAATAATTATCATAAACTCTGAACATTCCCCTCTATCCCGGACCGGGTTCTCGCAGAACGGTACTCATTTACATATTCATAAAAATAATTATCATAAAATCTAAACGTTCCCAGTTATCCTGGACCGGGTCTCGCAGAACAGTATATATTCAAATATTAGTAATAAAAAAAAGTAATATTGGACTTTTAGCAGCTCATCTGGGCTGGTCTAACAGAACTGTAAATATTTACATATTAATAAATATTCATCAATTTAAACTGTAAGTCAGGTGCATTTAATTAAGATTCAGTAAGGTCCAGTTAGAGAGAATTTCCTCAAGCGAAGGTCCAGAACCTGCATCATGACTCAGCGCCATGTACTGTTTACTGGAGTAGCTGAGTAGGAATATCAACATCTTATGCAGTCGACAGCTGAACATCAGATCAAATAAAGTCCAGTTCGGTCAGATTTCACCAACGTTTACTGAACATCAGATCAAATCAAGTCCGGTTCGGTCAGATTTCACCAACATTTACTGAACATCAGATCAAATAAAGTCCAGTTCGGTCAGATTTCACCAACGTTTACTGAACATCAGATCAAATAAAGTCCAGTTCGGTCAGATTTCACCAACATTTACTGAACACCAGATCAAATAAAGTCCAGTTCGGTCAGATTTCACCAACATTTACTGAACATCAGATCAAATAAAGTCCAGTTCGGTCAGATTTCACCAACATTTACTGAACATCAGATCAAATAAAGTCCAGTTCGGTCAGATTTCACCAACATTTACTGAACATCGGATCAAATAAAGTCCAGTTCGGTCAGATTTCACCAACATTTACTGAACATCGGATCAAATAAAGTCCAGTTCGGTCAGATTTCAACAACGTTTACTGAACATCGGATCAAATAAAGTCCAGTTCGGTCAGATTTCAACAACGTTTACTGAACATCAGATCAAATAAAGTCCAGTTCGGTCAGATTTCACCAACGTTTACTGAACATCAGATCAAATCAAGTCCAGTTCGGTCAGATTTCACCAACATTTACTGAACATCAGATCAAATAAAGTCCAGTTCGGTCAGATTTCAACAACGTTTACTGAACATCAGATCAAATCAAGTCCGGTTCGGTCAGATTTCACCAACGTTTACTGAACATCAGATCAAATAAAGTCCAGTTCGGTCAGATTTCAACAACATTTACTGAACACCAGATCAAATAAAGTCCAGTTCGGTCAGATTTCACCAACATTTACTGAACATCGGATCAAATAAAGTCCAGTTCGGTCAGATTTCACCAACATTTACTGAACATCGGATCAAATAAAGTCCAGTTCGGTCAGATTTCACCAACATTTACTGAACATCGGATCAAATAAAGTCCAGTTCGGTCAGATTTCACCAACGTTTACTGAACATCGGATCAAATAAAGTCCAGTTCGGTCAGATTTCAACAACGTTTACTGAACATCGGATCAAATAAAGTCCAGTTCGGTCAGATTTCAACAACGTTTACTGAACATCGGATCAAATAAAGTCCAGTTCGGTCAGATTTCAACAACGTTTACTGAACATCAGATCAAATAAAGTCCAGTTCGGTCAGATTTCAACAACGTTTACTGAACATCGGATCAAATAAAGTCCAGTTCGGTCAGATTTCAACAACGTTTACTGAACATCGGATCAAATAAAGTCCAGTTCGGTCAGATTTCAACAACGTTTACTGAACATCGGATCAAATAAAGTCCAGTTCGGTCAGATTTCAACAACGTTTACTGAACATCGGATCAAATAAAGTCCAGTTCGGTCAGATTTCAACAACGTTTACTGAACATCGGATCAAATAAAGTCCAGTTCGGTCAGATTTCACCAACGTTTACTGAACATCGGATCAAATCAAGTCCAGTTCGGTCAGATTTCACCAACATTTACTGAACATCGGATCAAATCAAGTCCAGTTTGGTCAGATTTCACCAACATTTACTGAACATCGGATCAAATCAAGTCCAGTTTGGTCAGATTTCACCAACATTTACTGAACATCGGATCAAATAATGTCCAGTTCGGTCAGATTTCACCAACATTTACTGAACATCAGATCAAATCAAGTCCAGTTCGGTCAGATTTCACCAACATTTACTGAACATCAGATCAAATAAAGTCCAGTTTGGTCAGATTTCAACAACATTTACTGTCAGTTTCCTCTTTTTAGATCACGTCATGTGGAATAACTTCCCTCTGACTCACTTTCTTCTCTGACTGCTGTTTCTCTCCTC
The DNA here is from genome assembly GCF_015220715.1 of Pygocentrus nattereri. Lineage (NCBI taxonomy): Eukaryota > Metazoa > Chordata > Actinopteri > Characiformes > Serrasalmidae > Pygocentrus > Pygocentrus nattereri. The sequence continues at coordinate 3,070,111 of NC_051230.1, read as the reverse complement.
GTCCCTCCCCTGTGTGGCGTCACTCACTCGAGTCTCATAGCCCATCGTAATGCACAGATCTGATTGGCTGAGCAGCGTCACCCTAACCCTATTAATAAAAATAATACATATAAACTCTAAATATTAACCACTAACACTACACCAAGCTGGGATCACGGAATGATATATAATAAAACTTTATTTGAAAAAAATAGTAATAATAAACTCTAAACATTAACTCGCTCACACTGCATCCCAGAGTGGTAAATATTGAAATATTAATAATAATAAAAAAAAAATTAACTCCTAACATTAACCACTAACTTGAACTGGGTCTCTCAGAACAGTAAATATTTTAATATTAGTAATAAGAAATGAATAATTCTTAACACTAATAAATAACTCATGCTGGGTCTCGCAGAGCGGTAAATATTTAAATGTTATAAAAATATATTTTTTAAAATAATACATTCTGAACAATCAGTGGATCTCGCATAGCGATAAAGACGATAATATCAGTGATAGAATATTAATAATAAACACAGAAGTTAGATTTATCCAAACATAATGCCAGATTTCTTACAATTCTGAATGCATTTATTATTATTATTATTATTATTATTATTATTATTATTATTCATTTCTAACAGGACACTGTGTGCTGGATATTTTTGATTGATGGACTATTTTTATCAGTTTTATTAATCAATAAAACGCAGGTATTTTTATCAGTCTCCTACGTTTTCCCCTGTTCGAGAGATTGATGAATGCCATCTTCCAATACCGATATGATTCTGATATCATCGTACGTCCCTGCGTCATACACGCATAATTAAACGGCAAATTAAATAATAAAATATTGGTGCATCCACGTGTCTGCGCTGTTTTTCACCTCGTCCGCGAAATGGATCTAAAAATGATGCTGGCTTTTGGGTTTTGATGGTTTACGCCACATTTCTGGCTTCTGAATTAACATCCTTCATTTGCATAAAATGAATATGCAGGACGAGAACTGGCTGAAGTGATGATGTAATATAATCTCTCGCAGGGAAACCGATATTTTCAGTCGATATTCATCCAGATGGAACGAAGTTCGCCACAGGTGGTCAAGGTACAGTAGAGTTCAGTTATTATTATTATTATTATTATTACTATTATTATTTATTAATAAAGATATTATAGTTGTTATTATAGCACTTCATATTATTATTAGTAGTAGTATTAGTATTATTAATAAAGATATAGTTGTTGTTATAGCACTGTTCATTTATTATTATTATTATTATTATTAATAAAAAATATTGTAGTTGTTATTATAGCACTGTTAATGATATTAGTTATTGTTATTATTAATTAAATTCTAATGTAGTGATTAATTTCTATACATGTGTTTTGACTTTTTTTCTTCTTATATTTTTAACAATTTAAACATTTTTCTTAAAAACTGAATTTCTGAGAGGAGAAATGTTCTGGAAGGTTCTGTTGACACTGACCCAAACGCTGTGGTGCCGTGGGTTTGACATGTTCGCAGGCGAGGACTCTGGGAAGGTTGTCATTTGGAACATGGCTCCGGTTCTCCGAGAGGAGGATGAGAAAAATGAGAACGTTCCCAAGATGCTTTGCCAGATGGACAATCACTTGGGTAGGCAGAACTGAGTTTTACCTTCGATTACGTTACGCGTGGCGTCGGTTTTGACTGGTTTTGGCCGTTTTTATGTCTTTATTGATGTTTTTATTGGTGTTTTTAATGTTGTCTGTTACTTCATGGATGTTTTTGGATTTTTGAGGCGTGAATTACAAATATTATTTATTTCCTTATCATGATTTAACTTTATTTAGGGCTGTGAGAGAAGTGCAGGAACGGGGTGCGATTAAGTAATTAACACTTAATCATGATTATAATCGCCTTATTGGCTCAAATCTGACCCAGAAGACGGATTTTGCTGTATTAATTCTAATTTCTGTCTGTTTACTAACTTCTGTCACTCCAATAATTCAGAGATGTTCTTTTCATCGTGTAAACGCAAAACCTTAACATGAAATTCCGGAGTGAATTCCGGAGTGAATTCCGGAGTGAATTCCGTGTTCTGTAGATTTTCTGAACGATTCTCATGCAGTGTTACTGTTTTATTTGCTGAATTTAACAAACTGGAGAAAATCTAAACCTAAGGTACGGCCTGTGAAATAGTTATGGCCCCCTTTCTATGTTGTTGTTGTTTTCCCAGTATGTTACGTTCAGTAAATAAATGGGAATTGTGTGTGAAATCAGCAGAAGCGTTCGGCTTGGCGAGGGTGTGCGGCGGTACAGACGGCAGTTCAGCTCCTCTGTGACTGTGGCGAGTCCGTTTCCTTCATGCAGCTCATGGATTCTTGTTACAGTGGAGGCTCTCAGGAGCCTGGAGCTCTACCAAGCTGCTGCTGGTTATCCGTGTTTCTCCAGTGTGTGCTGTTCACTGTCGTCTGCTGAAGACGATGGAAGAGTCGCTTTAAAAACGCTGAAAAGCCGTATTCGAGCGAGAGCGCTAGCGTCGCAGTTATTGTAGAGCTTTATGGTGTGAAACGGTTCAGACGTCTTTCCAGTGGTGGTGATGGGAACCAGGCATCGCCATGACTACAACACAGACATAGACACTTTATTTACCATCCAGAACCACCAGAGAACCTACACGAGTCTTCTGAGCTTATATGGAATGTTGATGATGGAAAACAGTGGAAAATCTGGAATAATGAGTTTTCTTTGGGGACTATTTTGCCGCACAGCGCCCTGCATGTCTCCCTCCACCATGAATGGAGTTGAAGTTCTCTAAACTCTCATAAAACAGCGTCTCAGTCATCAGGCAGTGAATTCAGAACCAGCTCATGTAGGAACTTTCTGTAGGAGCTTTTAGAGGGACGTCTGGTTCCCATCACCTCCACTGTGAACGGCTCTGACTCGGTACGTTTATCTAGAACTGAGTTTCACACTGAACCGCTCTCTGTTCTCCTTCAGTAAAGTGACTGTATGTGTCTTTCAGCGTGTGTGAACTGCGTGCGGTGGTCCAATAACGGTCTGTACCTCGCCTCGGGAGGGGACGACAAACTGGTCATGGTGTGGAAGAAAGCGGCGTGAGTGACACGTGAACATCGCACGGCTGCACACGCACAAAATACCAGAGCTGTGATTATATTGTTGTATATTGGATTTGTGACACGTCTAGATTTATATATTGATTGATATGTTAAAAATGCACCGGTTCTGTTCAGTGTAATGCTTTATTATCTTTTATCATTTTTATATCATTTTTATTAAAATTGATTTTGATATTTTAATTCGTGCTTAAAGTCATTTTAGTTTCTCTTGGCTAAGAGTTTATTTATTTATTTATTTATTTATTTTTAATATCTCTCTTACTTGCTTGTCTATTTTATTTGGGCTTTTTTTTTCCATCATTATTTTTAATTGGACATCCACCAAAATTAAAATTCAGCACGCGCTGAACTGAAAACCAGAAGAAAGAGCTCTTTTGCATACAAGGAAACAAGGACCGGTTTAATTTTAAAGCTTGCTAAATAACATGAATATTAATTAAATAATTAATATTAAATATAAAATAATATTAAATATTAAAAATCTAATGCTTCTCAGTTTCCCACAGGCATCTGAAGCTGAAGTCCCAAGTGCTGCAGTGACAGAAACTCCTCACATTATGAATTATATGAATTATAACTATGGGGGCAGTCGTGGGCTGGAGGTCAGGGAACCAGCCTTGTGACCGGAAGGTCGCCGGTTCGATCCCCTGAGCCGGCAGCACATGACTGAGGTGACCTTGAGCAAGACGCCAAACCCCCAACTGCTCCCCGGGTGCCGTGGACAGGGCTGCCCAACACTGCCCCTCTCTTAGCACAGGTCACATGAGTGGTCCCACAGTGGCCGAGATTTCTCTGCATCTCTTGTTTTGATGGTTTAGTCGTCTGAATTTCTCGCCCTGGTACGCTGTAAATGAACGGCACCCTTAATGTATGCAAAGTTTAATTAAAGGTTGATTGAATACGCTACTAATAACAGATTCATCCACAGAAACTCGTGGATCTGATTGTTCAGGATGGTTTGTGTTTTGCAGGCCTTTTTGATATCAGTGCTGTAAAGCACAGTATGGAGATAATAACGATAATAATAATAATAATAAATGCCGATATATCCTGCAGGCCTCAGCTTGCTTGTTGTGTTTCAGGTTTATTGGTCCCAGTACGGTGTTTGGGTCCAGCAGTAAACTGGCCAACGTGGAGCAGTGGAGATGTGTGACCATCCTCAGAAACCACACGGGAGGTGAGGAGTGTGCGCTGCTCTTTGGCTTTCTGAACTGACTTGTTTTAGCAGTTGTACGACAGGTTTTGGTGGCCCTGGTTAAATTCCACGTGGTCCAGGTGAAAGTAAGCGAACTTCTGTGCGTTTTGCAAAATGAAACAAAAAAATAAAACAAAAAACACGCAAAAGTTTTCAGACTTGGTTTTATTTTTTTCCCGATATTCTAAATTCATGCAGATTGTGGACTAACGTTAGCAGGGAATCGGCACGTGTGTTCCCTATAGAGGATATTTTGACTTGGAAAGCTGAGGAAACGTCATTTGACCAGGGTTCTAAGTCTCAGGGTTGAGTCATGTTTGCCGTTGTGTTTTGGTTTTGTGTGTGTTCTGCTATAATTACTGCGCAGTATTTTATATCAGTGATGGTCTGTAAATGTTACGTCTAGATTTCATGGATGTGTACGTGTGCTTTCAGATGTAATGGATGTTGCCTGGTCCCCTCATGATGTTTGGTTGGCCTCCTGCAGTGTGGACAACACTATCGTCATCTGGAACGCTCGGAAATTCCCAGGTTTGCACGTTACAGGGCAGCAGGCAAAAGGCATGGGAATGAGATCCTAATACGAGGCCGTGACTTAGTAAACCATGGGAATGAGATCCTAATACGAGGCCGTGACTTAGTAAACCATGGGAATGAGATCCTAATACGAGGCCGTGACTTAGTAAACCAAGGGAATGAGATCCTAATACGAGGCCGTGACTTAGTAAACCATGGGAATGAGATCCTAATGCGAGGCCGTGACTTAGTAAACCATGGGAATGAGATCCTAATACGAGGCCGTGACTTAGTAAACCATGGGAATGAGATCCTAATACGAGGCCGTGACTTAGTAAACCAAGGGAATGAGATCCTAATACGAGGCCGTGACTTAGTAAACCATGGGAATGAGATCCTAATACGAGGCCGTGACTTAGTAAACCATGGGAATGAGATCCTAATACGAGGCCGTGACTTAGTAAACCATGGGAATGAGATCCTAATACGAGGCCGTGACTTAGTAAACCAAGGGAATGAGATCCTAATACGAGGCCGTGACTTAGTAAACCATGGGAATGAGATCCTAATACGAGGCCGTGACTTAGTAAACCATGGGAATGAGATCCTAATACGAGGCCGTGACTTAGTAAACCATGGGAATGAGATCCTAATACGAGGCCGTGACTTAGTAAACCAAGGGAATGAGATCCTAATACGAGGCCGTGACTTAGTAAACCATGGTAATGAGATCATAATGCGAGGCCGTGACTTAGTAAACCATGGGAATGAGATCCTAATACGAGGCCGTGACTTAGTAAACCATGGGAATGAGATCCTAATACGAGGCCGTGACTTAGTAAACCAAGGGAATGAGATCCTAATACGAGGCCGTGACTTAGTAAACCATGGGAATGAGATCCTAATACGAGGCCGTGACTTAGTAAACCATGGGAATGAGATCCTAATACGAGGCCGTGACTTAGTAAACCAAGGGAATGAGATCCTAATACGAGGCCGTGACTTAGTAAACCATGGGAATGAGATCCTAATACGAGGCCGTGACTTAGTAAACCATGGGAATGAGATCCTAATACGAGGCCGTGACTTAGTAAACCATGGGAATGAGATCCTAATACGAGGCCGTGACTTAGCAAACCATGGGAATGAGATCCTAATACGAGGCCGTGACTTAGCAAACCATGGGAATGAGATCCTAATACGAGGCCGTGACTTAGCAAACCATGGGAATGAGATCCTAATACGAGGCCGTGACTTAGCAAACCTTGGGAATGAGATCCTAATACGAGGCCGTGACTTAGCAAACCATGGGAATGAGATCCTAATACGAGGCCGTGACTTAGTAAACCATGGGAATGAGATCCTAATACGAGGCCGTGACTTAGTAAACCATGGGAATGAGATCCTAATACGAGGCCGTGACTTAGTAAACCATGGGAATGAGATCCTAATACGAGGCCGTGACTTAGTAAACCATGGGAATGAGATCCTAATGCGAGGCCGTGACTTAGTAAACCATGGGAATGAGATCCTAATGCGAGGCCGTGACTTAGTAAACCATGGGAATGAGATCCTAATACGAGGCCGTGACTTAGTAAACCATGGGAATGAGATCCTAATGCGAGGCCGTGACTTAGTAAACCATGGGAATGAGATCCTAATACGAGGCCGTGACTTAGTAAACCATGGGAATGAGATCCTAATACGAGGCCGTGACTTAGTAAACCATGGGAATGAGATCCTAATACGAGGCCGTGACTTAGTAAACCATGGGAATGAGATCCTAATACGAGGCCGTGACTTAGTAAACCATGGGAATGAGATCCTAATACGAGGCCGTGACTTAGTAAACCATGGGAATGAGATCCTAATACGAGGCCGTGACTTAGTAAACCATGGGAATGAGATCCTAATACGAGGCCGTGACTTAGTAAACCATGGGAATGAGATCCTAATACGAGGCCGTGACTTAGTAAACCATGGGAATGAGATCCTAATGCGAGGCCGTGACTTAGTAAACCATGGGAATGAGATCCTAATACGAGGCCGTGACTTAGTAAACCAAGGGAATGAGATCCTAATACGAGGCTGTGACTTAGTAAACCATGGGAATGAGATCCTAATACGAGGCCGTGACTTAGTAAACCATGGGAATGAGATCCTAATACGAGGCCGTGACTTAGTAAACCATGGGAATGAGATCCTAATACGAGGCCGTGACTTAGTAAACCATGGGAATGAGATCCTAATACGAGGCCGTGACTTAGTAAACCATGGGAATGAGATCCTAATACGAGGCCGTGACTTAGTAAACCAAGGGAATGATCGAATTAAGCGGCCCTGGTTAAAACTTGCATCTCTGTTTTTGTTGTTCTTGAGTTTTTGAGATCATCTTTGACTTTGACTTTAATTGTAATACAAGTTTTCTCCTTCTCCTGTAAAGTTATGATTTTGGAGATACGAGGTTTCGTTCCAACGACAGCGACATACAGGACGTCTCTTCTACAGGGGAACGGGCTGTAATTGATGACCGTGGCTCTAATAACATTTCGTAAACTCGGTTCTTTGTGTGCAGAGATCGTGACGACTCTGAAAGGTCACACTGGTCTGGTGAAGGGTTTGACGTGGGATCCTGTAGGGAAGTATATAGCGTCCCAGGCTGATGACCACAGTCTGAAGGTGTGGAGGACCATGGACTGGCAACTGGACACCAACATCACCAAACCCTTCAGTGAGGTCAGCACTGCATCCTGCATCTTGACACATCCTTGCTCCTCAATCAGGTCCAACTTAGTGAGGTTCCTGACCATGTTCTGTCCCTGGTTGGCCAGGAGGTTCTCTCTGATTGGTCAGGAGGTAGGCCCTGATTAATCAGGGACTTACTTCTGATTGGTTAGAAGGTAGGATTGGAGTGGTCAGAAGGTCTGATTGGTTGAGAGGTAGGCTCTCATTGATCAGGAGGTTCACCCTGATGTCTCAGAAGCTTGCTCATAATTGGTCAGGAGGTTGGCCTGATGTTCTGAGACCCTTTTCCGCTATTCGACAGTCACAAAACTCACCGACTTTCAGAAATGAACGGTGTTCAGACCTTTTCCTTCTGATCACACACTCCGCCCACAATACACACCATGGTTTTAATGAGTGCCAACCACTAAAAACTCTCCTGCGTTGTTTTCTCTCTCCGTAGTGTGGTGGTACCACTCATGTTCTTCGTTTGAGCTGGTCTCCCGATGGTCAGTATTTGGTATCCGCGCACGCCATGAATAACTCCGGACCGACGGCTCAGATAATCGAGCGAGACGGCTGGAAGACTAACATGGACTTCGTCGGCCATCGCAAGGCCGTCACTGTGGTGGTCAGTTATAACCAACAAAATAATAATCCTGAAGGGTTCCTCTGTTGGCTGGATGCTTTTAGATACATTATGGCAGTTACTGTAGGTGATGTGCATGTCCTAGTATGTAGATTTGGATGTAGATAGAGAGATAGATACTTTATTAATCTAGCATATAAATATAAACCTAAAACAAACATCTTTACCGTTTTATTTGTTTTTGGATTTAGTTTTCTCCCAGATTTACAACCTGCACTTACAGCCTGCATTTCTGAGGGTTTTAATAACCGTCTATTAGTGACCTCGGCATATATCTGCATACATACCTACATTAACATACTTTGTTTAAATCTCTTTCCTGTAGAAGTTTAACCCGAAGATTTTTAAGAAGAAACAGCGTAATGGCAGCGCCCCCAAACCCAGCTGCCCGTACTGTTGCTGCGCAGTGGGCAGCAAGGACCGCTCGCTGTCCGTCTGGGTGAGACGCATGGTCTTCGTACCCTCGTGCCACGGGGTTATTTTGCTGTTTGCGTTGATGTTGTGCTTTTAATACATCAGATACTCACTGCATCAATTTAAAATGTGCTAAATTCTGAAACGGACTCTTAGTGGACACATCTAATCGACTGTACTGCTGTGTGAACGCTGTAATAAATCTGTTAAGGTTTGCTCTTCGTTTCTTTTTTAGCTCACGTCACTGAAGCGCCCTCTAGTGGTCATTCACGACTTGTTCGATAAGTCCATCATGGATATTACATGGTAAGGCGTTTATTTCTCTCTGTGGTGGTTTGGGACCAGGCGGTTTGTGTTAGTGTTTGGATGGTCAGTGCTAGACTGAACGTGCAAATTCACTGGTGGTGTAAATTAATCCAGGGCTGGACACATGTTGTGAAATATCAAAGTACATTTATTCTCTTCTCGGGAAGACAGGAGAGGAAAAATACAGAATTCCTAAGGGAATACAGTTTGGGAACAGAAAAACGCACCTCGGCACATAAGCACACATTACAACCCAGATTCCAAGACTTATGACTGTATTTATAGGTTGTTGTTGTTATTGTTGTTATTGTTGTTGTTGTTGTTGTTGTTATTGTTATTATTATTATTATTATTTATTATTATTATTATATAGATTATAGTATCTGTACTTAAAGAAACGCTGATCAGCTGCACGTTTCATTACGGCCAGAGCAGAATTAGCCTGGTTTAATTAAACTTGGCGTGGCTCGTTATAAGAAGGATCGGTGACGCTTTAGAGCGTGTCCCAAAAAATTTGCCGTCATTTTGAGATGCGAGGTTCTGAGTAACTGCGTGTCCGAGGCAGACCAAATTAAACGGGCTTCATGTTGAACCAGGCAAGATTTATTTATCAAAATTCGAACAACAAATTCAGAGAGACGTCGATTTTACAACTTTCACAGCTTCATGAATGTTCAGCACGCGCTCCACCCGTGATGCGGCACAAGTCGGCAGTCCAGCTCCTGCCAGACGCGCCGTGTTGAATGTTTTGTGCCATGTCCAGATCTGCTTTGCACTGCGTTTTTATCAGAATACTTTATTGATACTTTATTGCTATGAAAGTTGCAACTCTTTATGTAAAAGACTAAAAACTTGATTTTAACCTAATTTAGGACAAAAATGAAAAATTTGCAATGTGCACACATTTAAATTCTTACGACTACAGTAATGAATAAAGTGCCAGTGACTGATAATAAATATGAAACCGTGTAAAAAGCCGTTCAAACTGTTTTTATTTATTGTTTTATTTGATTGGATTTTCTCAAAAATGCACGCTGCACACTCTTGTTTGACTGTGTTCGAGTATATTTTAACACACAAAATGCCTTTTCATTTAAATTAAATTAAATTAAAATAAATTTAATTTGGTTAGTTTTCACACGTTTTGGTATAATTTGAGATCATTTGAGGGAGAATTGTCTTTTAGACCACAAAATGAAGTCACTTTTTTAGGACACCCTGTACTTGAAGGTTGTCTACATAACATTTATAATAACCTATAAAACTCTTTACCTGTTAATAAATGTTAATAAATGCTCTTTTTAAAGTATGAGTGTTTTGCATTATGTTACTATGGACTAGTATGTCGTTTTACTGAGAGACATTTTTCAAAGTGCTTTTTATTTTGAAAAACTGTTATTTTTAGTAAAACACCCTCATTTCTGGACAGCCAAAATAAAAATGACCTCAGTTCCCCCCTTTGGTCATTAGGTGCTCATGCATGTTTCGGTCGCGGATTGTCGGCTTAGGGAATTGAACCGGCGACCTTCCGGTCACAAGGCTGGTTCCCTGACCTCCAGCCCGCGACTGCCCCGATACCACCTGCTCAAACCTTCTCCGATACCATAAGCGAGGATCCTCGCTAAAAATAAAATAAATCCTCAGTTATTGGAAGTGCTTTTCCTTGAACAACGGACACAGTTGAATTGACCCTTTGGCACCATAATATTTGAAAGAAGCAACAAATAAAAATAAAATGCTTAAAAAAAAACTAATAATTAAAAAGAAGTTGAAAGTAGAGGTGAAAAGGGTTTGTCAGAGCGCTCAGTGATGAAAGTAAACGGCCGTGTTTATTTTGGCTGTCTGGAGATGAGGCTTCTCGCAGTAAAATGATGGTGGTCCATATTAATATCATGTAAACCGTGTACGCTTCAATCATTTCAAATCATTTTGCGGCATTATTGGTTCCATTTTGCCCGTTTCAACTTAATAGATACCAGAAAAATATTGTGGCAAGTCATGTGCTGTAAAACTTTGAAGCACTGTGGTTCTATTTTGCCATATCACACCTTATTAATGCTGGACTCTACGGGTACAAGGCGCTGTGTGGAGTTCTGCAGTTTTTGTGGAAGTATTTCTGTGGTTTATCTCCTGCAGGACTCTGAATGGTCTGGGAATGCTGGTGTGCTCAATGGACGGAACGGTGGCTTTTCTGGACTTTTCCCAGGATGAGCTGGGAGACCCTTTAAATGAGGAGGAAAAGGTAGAGAGACACTCGCGCACACACTCTGTCCATTCATGCAATGTCAGTGGGAGTTCCTGGGCAAGACTCTTAATGCTGCAACCACTTACTGCTGTAACACGATAAATTAGTTTCTTATTAACCAAAAATATTAAAAATAGAGACATGGAGTCGGTGCACGTTGCTCATGACTGATGAGGAGCTGCCGCAAAATAATTTATACTATTTAAAAATGGTTCATTTTCTCCTGAGATTCTATCAATAAGTGATGTTATTCTCTAAAGGTAGATCTGAGGTCGTTGCTGCTTTATCGGAAATCTGGTGACTTTCCCGATCTGTTTCTCCTGCCTTTAGAACACCATTCACCAGAACATATACGGAAAGAGCCTGGCCATCACCATGGAGACGCAGCTTTCCTCCACCATTATCGAGAACCCGGAGATGCTGAAGTATCAGCAGGAACGGCCGGGGGCCCAAACCACCAGCAGGGTCCAGGGAGCCGGCCTGGAGAACCAAACGCCCAAATTGACCAACGTGGTCAATGGCGAGTCGCTGGAGGACATTCGCAAGGTCAGGAACAGACCACTACATCTTCATAATAACACCACCAGGATTTCATGACATCTTCAAATAAACTTCTCTGAAACATCACCATAACTTCTCAATCACATTCTGCACGCTCAGCACCGTTTCGCTGCCGCTCTGCACTCTCAGCACAGCTTCGCTGCCGCTCTGCACTCTCAGCACAGCTTCGCTGCCGCTCTGCACTCTCAGCACAGCTTCGCTGCCGCTCTGCACTCTCAGCACAGCTTCGCTGCCGCTCTGCACTCTCAGCACAGCTTCGCTGCCGCTCTGCACTCTCAGCACAGCTTCGCTGCCGCTCTGCACTCTCAGCACAGCTCCGCTGCCGCTCTGCACTCTCAGCACAGCTCCGCTGCCGCTCTGCACTCTCAGCACAGCTCCGCTGCCGCTCTGCACTCTCAGCACAGCTCCGCTGCCGCTCTGCACTCTCAGCACAGCTCCGCTGCCGCTCTGCACGCTCAGCACAGCCCCGCTGCCGCTCTGCACGCTCAGCACAGCCTCGCTGCCGCTCTGCACGCTCAGCACAGCCTCGCTGCCGCTCTGCACGCTCAGCACAGCCTCGCTGCCGCTCTGCACGCTCAGCACAGCCTCGCTGCCGCTCTGCACGCTCAGCACAGCCTCGCTGCCGCTCTGCACGCTCAGCACAGCCTCGCTGCCGCTCTGCACGCTCAGCACAGCCTCGCTGCCGCTCTGCACGCTCAGCACAGCCTCGCTGCCGCTCTGCACGCTCAGCACAGCTTCGCTGCCGCTCTGCACGCTCTGCACGCTCTGCACGCTCAGCACAGCTTCGCTGCCGCTCTGCACGCTCTGCACGCTCAGCACAGCTCCGCTGCCGCTCTGCACGCTCAGCACAGCTTCGCTGCCGCTCTGCACGCTCAGCACAGCTTCGCTGCCGCTCTGCACGTTCAGCACAGCTTCGCTGCCGCTCTGCACGTTCAGCACAGCTTCGCTGCCGCTCTGCACGTTCAGCACAGCTTCGCTGCCGCTCTGCACGTTCAGCACAGCTTCGCTGCCGCTCTGCACGTTCAGCACAGCTTCGCTGCCGCTCTGCACGCTCAGCACAGCTTCGCTGCCGCTCTGCACGCTCAGCACAGCTTCGCTGCCGCTCTGCACGTTCAGCACAGCTTCGCTGCCGCTCTGCACGTTCAGCACAGCTTCGCTGCCGCTCTGCACGTTCAGCACAGCTTCGCTGCCGCTCTGCACGTTCAGCACAGCTTCGCTGCCGCTCTGCACTCTCAGCACAGCTTCGCTGCCGCTCTGCACTCTCAGCACAGCTTCGCTGCCGCTCTGCACTCTCAGCACAGCTTCGCTGCCGCTCTGCACTCTCAGCACAGCTCCGCTGCCGCTCTGCACCCTCAGCACAGCTTCGCTGCCGCTCTGCACGCTCAACACAGCCTCGCTGCCGCTCTGCACGCTCAGCACAGCTCCGCTGCCGCTCTGCACGCTCAGCACAGCCTCGCTGCCGCTCTGGGTCGGGGGGTCCAGGTTTTTAAGATTAATGGAGCGCACACAGATAATCATGCAAAACAAAAGAGGTGCCATTTTATAGAAGGGAATCAATAGAGACCGAGTGACTGTGATCAGGCTCTGTGGGCGGCAGGCTCGGGGAGACAGGTTTTGTTTATGCTTGGAATCGGGATTTGAATATGGAAAGCGTGTATGATGGCGTGCTGATTGGAGGGAGCGTACCCCAGAGACACGGAAAATTCTAGAGAAGCCTCGTTCAGCAAGGCAGGGAGGTACGAAACTCTTTCTCTCCTGATGCCAATTCCAATATTTGGACTCTGGTATGCAGCGCCCACCTGATAGTGTTAAAGGGGAATTAACCGAGTCAGAATCGTTCACAGTGGTGGTGATAGGAACCAGACGTCCACCTCTGAAAGTTCACTCACAGGAAGTTCCTACATGAATGGTTCAGTATCTGAGACAGTTTTGAGGCTGTCCATGAGACTTCTCATTAGCTTATACACAAGCTCCTCCACTAACTTCTCCACTGTTTCCTAATAAACATGTTCTGTTCATGTTCACAGAACCTGCTGAAGAAGCAGGTGGAGACCCGAACAGCAGACGGCCGGAGGAGGATCACTCCACTCTGTATCGCACAGCTGGACACAGGGTAAAACACACTAATATACACTATGAACAACGGTGTGTGAAACAGACAAACAAAATTATTTTAATTTTCTATTCATATTAGCCCGTTTCACCCTGAGATGCACTACATTCCCCAGCATGCCCTGCAACATAGTGCGTGTTCTGACCCCCAGCAGCAATCTATGGGCCAAAAGTTATACAGAAAGAAAAGAGGCCTGGCGTCCTTTTCAGACAAATAGGCAGTTTTGTAAAAAACTACCCAAAAGAATTCATTTTTATGTAGATGTGTTTCTGAATAATTATTCAGTGCCTGTTTTGCTGTTGCAGTTTTGGCCTATATTGAATAAACAGTGGTAAAATATTTAGTAAATATGAAATTAAAACACAGCTGGCCCACAGATTTGCTGATATTTTTCAATACGGCCCTTTTGACGGTTTAGTTTGACGCCCCTGCACTAAAACAAACACTTGCTTATCAGTTTTGCTTAATTTTAAGGCAATTTTTATTCCATTTTCAAAGGTCTTTTAATTAAATCGTCTGAATACTGTGTACAATTAAAAGGCCACAACCAGGAAAACCTTCGTCACTTGCGTCCCGTGTGTGTTGCTTTAGAAAGTCTCGTCACCCTCATCTCTCTTTTTACATCCCTCCATCAGTCTGTTCCCCCCCAATACTTACCATGTGTGTCTTCAAACAGCTTTCAAGCTGAAACGAGCAAACTTACTGCAAAGGTTCTGATGTATTGACACAGAGAATCCTTCTGCTCTGAGGTTACACTATACTTCCAGAAGTTTTCACTCCCCCATCCAAATCACTGAATCCAGGTGTTCCAGTCACTTCCATGGCCACAGGTGTATAAAGCCGAGCCCCTAGGCCTGCAGACTGCTTCTACAGACATTAGTGAAAGAATGGGTCACTCTCAGGAGCTCAGTGAATTCCAGCGTGGTGCCGTGATCGGACGCCACCTGTGCAGCAAGCCCAGTCGTGAAATTTCCTCACTACTAAATATTCCACAGTCCACTGTCAGTGGGATTATAACAAAGTGGAAGCGACTGGGAACGACAGCAACTCAGCCACGAAGTGGTCGGCCACGTAAAATGACAGAGCGGTCAGCGGATGCTGAGGGGCATAGTGCGCAGAGGTCACTGACTTTCTGCAGAGTCAATCACTACAGACCTCCAAACTTCATGTGGCCTTCAGATCAGCTCAAGAACAGCGTAGAGAGCTTCATGGAATGGGTTTCCATGGCCGTGCAGCTGCATCCAGGCCTTACATCACCAAGCGCAGTGCAAAGCGTGGAATGCAGTGGTGTAAAGCGCCGCCACTGGACTCTAGAGCAGTGGAGACGAGTTCTCTGGAGTGACCAATCACGCTTCTCCGTCTGGAAATCCGATGGGTGAGTCTGGGTGGGAACAGTTTGGGAACGGCCCCTTCCTGTTCCAACATGACTGGGCACCAGTGCACAAAGCAGGTCCATAAAGACGTGGATGAGCCAGTTTGGTGTGGAAGAACTTGACTGGCCTGCACAGAGTCCTGACCTCAACCCCATAGAACACCTTTGGGATGAATTAGAGCGGAGACTGTGAGCCAGGCCTGCTCGTCCAACATCAGTGTCTGACCTCACAAATGTGCTTCTGGAAGAACGGTCAGAAATTCCCATAAACACTCCTAACCCTTGTGGAAAGCCTTCCCAGAAGAGCTGAAGCTGTTATAGCTGCAAAGGGTGGGCCAATCATATTAAACCCTATGGATTAAGAATGGGACGTCACTCAGGTTCATACAGTGTGAAGCCAGACGAGCGAATACTTTTGGAAATATACACAATTAAGTCCTTTATACTGCTTTCATTTTTTTTCATCCACCCTTCATTTCATGGAAATCTACTTTTAATGGTCTTTGGATTTTAGATGTGTACAAATTCTTCCCCTTTCGTGTCTCTAAGGTCCCCAAAAAACATTGATTGCACTACTCGCTTGTCTTTTGACCCAAAACTCGGCTTTCGTTTCTTGCATAAAAGTGTGTGTGTGTGTGTGTGTGTGTGGTATATAAGCATAAATGTTCATGCTGCTTAAATTGAAGTTCATGTTCTTGTAACTGAATTTTTTCTGAATTTTTTTTCTTTTTCAAAAACGTCTAGTTGAACATTGTTTTATATACAGTTACATAAACTGTTCATCTTGATCACCAGATTGATTCAGATCTGTGTGTTTATGCCGTTTCATTGTTTAGTGTTTGTGTTGTGTTTAGTTCAGCGATGAGCGATGATGAGAATTCTCGACTGAAACCGTAATTCAGGACATACTGAGCCGAAAACCAAACCCCTCAAGAAGCTGCCAATTAATAAACTTGACATAAAATAAACCATAAGCGAAATGTCAGGGGGGTCCGTCTTTGTTGAGCACAGAGACGTTTGTCATCCATAGCAATAAATTCCATTATTGTCATTTACTCTTTGCGCTTTGTGTGTTGTTCATGATATTTGTGTACAGGTGGGGCTTGCGTGGGTTTTTCTTTCTGCTTCTGTTCATTCTTCGCATCGAGCCGGATGTCATGCTGTTACACCTGTGCTGGAGATCTTCTCGGGTGCTCCACATGAACAGAGACTGGGAATCTCGTCTAATGTTCCTCATTGAAAGCATGAAGTAGTTTCCAGTGTTTATCAGCTGTTTGAATACATCTGTGCTGACTGGCTCAGGACAGCGAAGAAACGGCGTTTTTAACGACTTTCTTGTTTTCATGACCAGTAAAATTATTTTTAAAGTCTAAGATTTTAGGCTTTGGAGGCTTCTTTGATCTCTTCTTTAAAAAAAAAAAAAACTAAAAGAGACACTTTTGACTGTTACATCAGGATCAGTGGCTGAAATTTCAGTGCGTTCCTAATTTTAGTATTTTTTTAAATTATTATTATCATTTTTTTTTTGTTTTATTTGACCCTTTTAGTTTTTTTTTTTCTATCTTTTAATATTTCACCCGTGGCTTATGCAGCTCTGCTCATCATAGTAATAGATATCTGTGTTTTGTGTGTTTGTGCAGGGATTTCTCCCCCGCTCTGTTTAACAGTGCACCCATCCTGCCGGGTTCCTCGGCAGCCCCCCAGCTGACCCCCCAGCTCTCCTCTGACTCCAATACAGCAAACTCCCTCTGTCTGAGAGCCAATCAGGAGCCTGCAGCATCGCCCACCAAAACTGCCGCTGACGACAAGGACGGGTCAGTATTTTTGTTTATCCAAATTGCTCTCAATTCAAGGTATTTTCATACATATTTGACAAATTTATTATAAATTGTTATAAAAAACTATAATTTGCCCAGATGGTGATGCTGGAGAGCTTCCTGCAACGCCCCCTAAAGGCTGTGCATCGGCTTGAGCTTAAATATCTAATTATTTAAAGTTCTGTGTGTGGCTAGAGGAATTTACAAGTATTTATTTCATGGTGCAGCGCAAGACATTTTAGCTCTTATCTCAGAATAAGACTTGGATCATAAAAACATTATAGAGCTTTTTAAATGAAACAGTAGAAGCCGTATCGCCCCCTACGCTTCCTGTAGTGTATTACAGTCTGTCAGAGCGACTGTGTGGATCATATGAACATTATAGAGCTTTTTAAATGAAACAGTAGAACCCGTATCGCCCCCTACGCTTCCTGTAGTGTATTACAGTCTGTCAGAGCGACTGTGTGGATCATATGAACATTATAGAGCTTTTTAAATGAAACAGTAGAAGCCGTATCGCCCCCTACGCTTCCTGTAGTGTATTACAGTCTGTCAGAGCGACTGTGTGGATCATATGAACATGATAGAGCTTTTTAAATGAAACAGTAGAAGCCGTATCGCCCCCTACGCTTCCTGTAGTGTATTACAGTCTGTCAGAGCGACTGTGTGGATCATATGAACATTATAGAGCTTTTTAAATGAAACAGTAGAAGCCGTATCGCCCCCTACGCTTCCTGTAGTGTATTACAGTCTGTCAGAGCGACTGTGTGGATCATATGAACATTATAGAGCTTTTTAAATGAAACAGTAGAAGCCGTATCGCCCCCTACGCTTCCTGTAGTGTATTACAGTCTGTCAGAGCGACTGTGTGGATCATATGAACATGATAGAGCTTTTTAAATGAAACAGTAGAAGCCGTATCGCCCCCTACGCTTCCTGTAGTGTATTACAGTCTGTCAGAGCGACTGTGTGGATCATATGAACATGATAGAGCTTTTTAAATGAAACAGTAGAAGCCGTATCGCCCCCTACGCTTCCTGTAGTGTATTACAGTCTGTCAGAGCGACTGTGTGGATCATATGAACATTATAGAGCTTTTTAAATGAAACAGTAGAAGCCGTATCGCCCCCTACGCTTCCTGTAGTGTATTACAGTCTGTCAGAGCGACTGTGTGGATCATATGAACATGATAGAGCTTTTTAAATGAAACAGTAGAAGCCGTATCGCCCCCTACGCTTCCTGTAGTGTATTACAGTCTGTCAGAGCGACTGTGTGGATCATATGAACATTATAGAGCTTTTTAAATGAAACAGTAGAAGCCGTATCGCCCCCTACGCTTCCTGTAGTGTATTACAGTCTGTCAGAGCGACTGTGTGGATCATATGAACATTATAGAGCTTTTTAAATGAAACAGTAGAAGCCGTATCGCCCCCTACGTTTCCTGTAGTGTATTACAGTCTGTCAGAGTAACTGTGTGGATCATATGAACATTATAGAGCTTTTTAAATGAAACAGTAGAAGCCGTATCGCCCCCTACGTTTCCTGTAGTGTATTACAGTCTGTCAGAGCGACTGTGTGGATCATATGAACATTATAGAGCTTTTTAAATGAAACAGTAGAAGCCGTATCGCCCCCTACGCTTCCTGTAGTGTATTACAGTCTGTCAGAGCGACTGTGTGGATCATATGAACATGATAGAGCTTTTTAAATGAAACAGTAGAAGCCGTATCGCCCCCTACGCTTCCTGTAGTGTATTACAGTCTGTCAGAGCGACTGTGTGGATCATATGAACATGATAGAGCTTTTTAAATGAAACAGTAGAAGCCGTATCGCCCCCTACGCTTCCTGTAGTGTATTACAGTCTGTCAGAGCGACTGTGTGGATCATATGAACATGATAGAGCTTTTTAAATGAAACAGTAGAAGCCGTATCGCCCCCTACGCTTCCTGTAGTGTATTACAGTCTGTCAGAGCGACTGTGTGGATCATATGAACATGATAGAGCTATTTAAATGAAACAGTAGAAGCCGTATCGCCCCCTACGCTTCCTGTAGTGTATTACAGTCTGTCAGAGCGACTGTGTGGATCATATGAACATTATAGAGCTTTTTAAATGAAACAGTAGAAGCCGTATCGCCCCCTACGTTTCCTGTAGTGTATTACAGTCTGTCAGAGTAACTGTGTGGATCATATGAACATTATAGAGCTTTTTAAATGAAACAGTAGAAGCCGTATCGCCCCCTACGCTTCCTGTAGTGTATTACAGTCTGTCAGAGCGACTGTGTGGATCATATGAACATTATAGAGCTTTTTAAATGAAACAGTAGAAGCCGTATCGCCCCCTACGCTTCCTGTAGTGTATTACAGTCTGTCAGAGCGACTGTGTGGATCATATGAACATTATAGAGCTTTTTAAATGAAACAGTAGAAGCCGTATCGCCCCCTACGCTTCCTGTAGTGTATTACAGTCTGTCAGAGCGACTGTGTGGATCATATGAACATTATAGAGCTTTTTAAATGAAACAGTAGAAGCCGTATCGCCCCCTACGCTTCCTGTAGTGTATTACAGTCTGTCAGAGCGACTGTGTGGATCATATGAACATTATAGAGCTTTTTAAATGAAACAGTAGAAGCCGTATCGCCCCCTACGCTTCCTGTAGTGTATTACAGTCTGTCAGAGCGACTGTGTGGATCATATGAACATGATAGAGCTTTTTAAATGAAACAGTAGAAGCCGTATCGCCCCCTACGCTTCCGGTAGTGTATTACAGTCTGTCAGAGCGACTGTGTGGATCATATGAACATGATAGAGCTTTTTAAATGAAACAGTAGAAGCCGTATCGCCCCCTACGCTTCCTGTAGTGTATTACAGTCTGTCAGAGCGACTGTGTGGATCATATGAACATTATAGAGCTTTTTAAATGAAACAGTAGAAGCCGTATCGCCCCCTACGCTTCCTGTAGTGTATTACAGTCTGTCAGAGCGACTGTGTGGATCATATGAACATGATAGAGCTTTTTAAATGAAACAGTAGAAGCCGTATCGCCCCCTACGCTTCCTGTAGTGTATTACAGTCTGTCAGAGCGACTGTGTGGATCATATGAACATGATAGAGCTTTTTAAATGAAACAGTAGAAGCCGTATCGCCCCCTACGCTTCCTGTAGTGTATTACAGTCTGTCAGAGCGACTGTGTGGATCATATGAACATTATAGAGCTTTTTAAATGAAACAGTAGAAGCCGTATCGCCCCCTACGCTTCCTGTAGTGTATTACAGTCTGTCAGAGCGACTGTGTGGATCATATGAACATTATAGAGCTTTTTAAATGAAACAGTAGAAGCCGTATCGCCCCCTACGCTTCCTGTAGTGTATTACAGTCTGTCAGAGCGACTGTGTGGATCATATGAACATGATAGAGCTTTTTAAATGAAACAGTAGAAGCCGTATCGCCCCCTACGCTTCCTGTAGTGTATTACAGTCTGTCAGAGCGACTGTGTGGATCATATGAACATTATAGAGCTTTTTAAATGAAACAGTAGAAGCCGTATCGCCCCCTACGCTTCCTGTAGTGTATTACAGTCTGTCAGAGCGACTGTGTGGATCATATGAACATTATAGAGCTTTTTAAATGAAACAGTAGAAGCCGTATCGCCCCCTACGCTTCCTGTAGTGTATTACAGTCTGTCAGAGCGACTGTGTGGATCATATGAACATTATAGAGCTTTTTAAATGAAACAGTAGAAGCCGTATCGCCCCCTACGCTTCCTGTAGTGTATTACAGTCTGTCAGAGCGACTGTGTGGATCATATGAACATGATAGAGCTTTTTAAATGAAACAGTAGAAGCCGTATCGCCCCCTACGCTTCCTGTAGTGTATTACAGTCTGTCAGAGCGACTGTGTGGATCATATGAACATTATAGAGCTTTTTAAATGAAACAGTAGAAGCCGTATCGCCCCCTACGCTTCCTGTAGTGTATTACAGTCTGTCAGAGCGACTGTGTGGATCATATGAACATGATAGAGCTTTTTAAATGAAACAGTAGAAGCCGTATCGCCCCCTACGCTTCCTGTAGTGTATTACAGTCTGTCAGAGCGACTGTGTGGATCATATGAACATTATAGAGCTTTTTAAATGAAACAGTAGAAGCCGTATCGCCCCCTACGCTTCCTGTAGTGTATTACAGTCTGTCAGAGCGACTGTGTGGATCATATGAACATTATAGAGCTTTTTAAATGAAACTGTAGAAGCCGTATCGCCCCCTACGCTTCCTGTAGTGTATTACAGTCTGTCAGAGCGACTGTGTGGATCATATGAACATTATAGAGCTTTTTAAATGAAACAGTAGAAGCCGTATCGCCCCCTACGCTTCCTGTAGTGTATTACAGTCTGTCAGAGCGACTGTGTGGATCAAATGAACAGTATAGAGCTTTTTAAATGAAACAGTAGAAGCCGTATCGCCCCCTACGCTTCCTGTAGTGTATTACAGTCTGTCAGAGCGACTGTGTGGATCATATGAACATTATAGAGCTTTTTAAATGAAACAGTAGAAGCCGTATCGCCCCCTACGCTTCCTGTAGTGTATTACAGTCTGTCAGAGCGACTGTGTGGATCATATGAACATTATAGAGCTTTTTAAATGAAACAGTAGAAGCCGTATCGCCCCCTACGCTTCCTGTAGTGTATTACAGTCTGTCAGAGCGACTGTGTGGATCATATGAACATTATAGAGCTTTTTAAATGAAACAGTAGAAGCCGTATCGCCCCCTACGCTTCCTGTAGTGTATTACAGTCTGTCAGAGCGACTGTGTGGATCATATGAACATTATAGAGCTTTTTAAATGAAACAGTAGAAGCCGTATCGCCCCCTACGCTTCCTGTAGTGTATTACAGTCTGTCAGAGCGACTGCGTGGATCAAATGAACAGTATAGAGCTTTTTAAATGAAACAGTAGAAGCCGTATCGCCCCCTACGCTTCCTGTAGTGTATTACAGTCTGTCAGAGCGACTGCGTGGATCATATGAACATTATAGAGCTTTTTAAATGAAACAGTAGAAGCCGTATCGCCCCCTACGCTTCCTGTAGTGTATTACAGTCTGTCAGAGCGACTGCGTGGATCATATGAACATTATAGAGCTTTTTAAATGAAACAGTAGAAGCCGTATCGCCCCCTACGCTTCCTGTAGTGTATTACAGTCTGTCAGAGCGACTGCGTGGATCATATGAACATTATAGAGCTTTTTAAATGAAACAGTAGAAGCCGTATCGCCCCCTACGCTTCCTGTAGTGTATTACAGTCTGTCAGAGCGACTGCGTGGATCATATGAACATTATAGAGCTTTTTAAATGAAACAGTAGAAGCCGTATCGCCCCCTACGCTTCCTGTAGTGTATTATAGTCTGTCAGAGCGACTGCGTGAACAATATTTTGATTATAATATTCAAAAAGTTCCTCTTGTGACTGAATTTTTGTTTCTTTTTGTCCATCAGTGGAACTCCAGCCCTGAACTCCGTTGGTCAGAAATCCAATCTGCTGCTGACCGCTGCTTCCAAGATCGAGCCAATGAAAGCCCTGGATTCACGGTTCACAGAAAGGTCCAAGGCCACACCTGGGGTCACCAGTGCACCAGTCAACCTAGGCATTTCTCCACTTGACAGGTGACCATGTCACTTGCCTCTGCATCACTTAGGAGACCACTGGACGTAAAAAACGTTGCAGATATGTTATCGGTGCAGGGTTACGTAAAAATCTGTTCTTGTACATGTTTCTGATTATTTGTTAAAAATATAATCTGTAACCTAATCCAAGGGATTACGATGTTAAAGTAACAACCTGATTACCTTCGGTTAAAAAGATACAGTAGATAAAATAAATTATGAGCTGACAAGTTTAAATATATTTCAACAAGATGGGAAAACTGCACTGTTTTATGAGCCAGTAGGACAAATTATAGTGGGAAAAAACAAATGACCGAATATTTTCAAGTGAGGAGAATAACCTTTGCTTCTCACCAATAAGGCGAAAGGTGCTGTTGGGTGTGCGACTCTTTCCATTTTGGTAACGCTCCTCGTTTTGAAGCTGGAACTTGGTGGTTTTTCATGTCACTCGAATGGTCTCGAATGACCGTCCTGAAGCGGCAGCGGCGAATCAATTCGACTGACATTTGTTACAACCGTCCAGTCCGATTGGCTGTTGCCTGTGAAAGTTAGTAATAATACCACCATCTGAAAAGTCTTAGCTTGGTGTCCGAGTGATTTCTGGCCGTTATCACTTTGTTTGCGTCGTAACTCCGATCTGATTATTCTTTTTCTCTGTGAGGTTTGATTGTATCCTCATTATAATGCCTTCTGTTCCTGCCCAAGTCTGTGGGAATGTTTTGTGAACATATCGTTTTTTTTGTGGCTTTCTTTCTGTCAGGGTGAAGGACAGTGGAGGTGTGAAGGACTGGAAGATGAAGGAGGAGACGAGCAGCGACAGTGAAGATAAAGTGCAGAAAGCGCCGCCTCTGGCCAAACGCAAGACTGACATGGAGGCAGCAGAGGTGGTGGAGAAGAGGAAGAAGGGAAGACCCAGAAAAGATGCTAAAATGATGATGGCCGTGCCACAGGCGTACCCACAGGTACAGGACGGTAGTCCAAAGCCTGGACAAACCTGTAGGAGAGCAGCGTGGACTCGCTTACAGATGCCCACTGCAGATCATTGCTGTCTTCAGTTCTTCCTAACTCCGTTTTCTGCGCCATTTGGGAATGACACATTCCCGCTTCACGACCAGCCCACTACTTTTTCACCTTACCGCTGTATTTCGAGCTTAGGGCCGGGATATATGGTTGGGGAACAGAAGTGGTGTTCCTTACTGCTTTAGCCAAGTCAAGGAACATGTGTTTACTTGTTGAGTTAACGTTTTATGACCGCGGTGTTTGGAGCGTGAGCGTTTCTATGTAATGCCAATGCTTTACTGTTTTAAGTCGATCAGATAGTTTAAGTTAAGTGATACTTTTTTAATCCCACAAACAGGGAAATTCCACCTCCACGTTTAAACCCATCCGTGAAGTGGAACACCACACACACACTAGTGAGCACAGTAAGCACACTTGCCCGGAGCGGTGGGCAGCCCTATCCACGGCCCGGGGAGCAGTTGGGGGTTAGGTGTCTTGCTCAAGGACACCTGAGTCATGGACTGTCGGTGCTGGGGATCGAACCGGCGACCTTCCGGTCACAAGGCCAGCTCCCCAATTTCCAGCTCACCGCCCCCAGACAAAATTAGTTGGGTTTATTAATAAGTAGAAATGAAAGAAATACTTTATTAATGTGAGAAATTGTTGTAGGCTATAAATACGATTCACTGACTAAAGCATTTCTCTCCCGTATGCTCATGTTTTTGTTCAGAGATTAGACATCGGCGCAAAAACATCCCAACGTTAAAGATTATTTACATTTTTAGTTATTCCCATGTTTGTCATGTTGGGTCACTAGCATGTCACTAGCATTTAACATGTTTACGTCATTTAAAGCATCATAGGGCACAAGAAATAGGTGTATGCAGAATTCAAATACATTCCCTGTGAAAGATGCCAATGTGTTTTACCTATTTTTTTTTATTGCCTATAAAATGGGCCAGTGCCGCTAACGCTTCCGAGCTGGAGGTTGAAGGCGAGGAGATCCCTCCTCCGAGAGATCCCTCCTCTGTTACATCAGCTAACGGATGCTCATGATGGCTAGGGTAGGACTGTAATATGGTTAAATGCTTTTTGGAGTATTTTTTCCCTGTGAAGTTACAAGGTTTTCTCAGACTTACTGTCCCCTAAATCACAGCACTTCACCACGTCGCCACTGAGACAGCTTGATGTGCGAAAGGTTAAAACCTCTTGAATCCATGATGTTTGACTGAATCACCTCCTGAGTGTCTGAAATCACACCAGACTGTTTGTTTTTGTGTTTTAGACTCCAGTCTCAGTGGAGAAGGAAACGGCTCGGATCCCAGCTCCTACAATATCGTTAAAACTTCACGCGCCCGCAATACAGAAGTCTTTCACCATACAGGTACATGCTTACGCACAGCGCATGCTGCCATACTGACACTCGTCACCGTACGGATGTCAACATAACATTTAATCACGTTAGATTTTTTGTGTGCTTGTACAGATTAGCATCACATGGTTTATTATATCACATGATGAGATTCCTTGTTTTGAGCTAAAACTGACATGATCTTGAACCTGTATCGTCTCCCTTGACTTGGGACTTTCCTGGTTTTGATTTGGGACTTGCCTGATTTGGGACTTGCTGGATCTTGATTTGATCTGGATTTGGGACTTGCCTGATTTGGGACTTGCTGGATCTTGATTTGATCTGGATTTGGGACTTGCCTGATTTGGCACTTGCCTGGCTGATGACTGGCCTGATCTTGATTGTGACTTGCCTGGTTTTAATTCTGGACTGAGCTGGCCTTAATTTGGAGCTTGCCTGGTTGTCTTTCCTTGTTTCATGTGTCACCTGACCTTGATTTGGAAATCACTTGGCCTTAATTCAGGAATATCTTGGTCTTGATTCTGACCTCGTCTTGATTCAGGACTGTCGTGGTCTTGATTCTGACCTCGTCTTGATTCAGGACTGCCGTGGTCTTGATTCTGACCTCGTCTTGATTCAGGAATGTCTTGGTCTTGATTCTGACCTGGTCGTGTTGAGTTGAAGCTGTTATAGCTGCAAAGGGTGGGCCGACATCATATTAAACCCTGTGGATTAAGAATGGGACGTCGCTCAAGTTCGTATGTGCGTGAAGCCAGACGAGCGAATACTTTTGCGTATGTATTGTGTGTGGATGTGAGACCCCCATTACTTGTTTGGAGACTGAATATGTATCTGTGTGTATGTGTAGGTTGGTACGGACCCCGTCATGTACCTGGAGGTGGAGAATGATGCTTCTGTTGTCGCTGGAGCTCGTATTAGCCAACTCAGGTGCAGCAGAGATGGAAGAGAGTGGGACACAGTTCTCCCCAGCCGCATCGCCACTGCTACCGGGAGCAGGTAAACACCAACTTTTTGACTTTTTTGAAGAAAAAGTAATATTTAAGGAAGACTTCTCAACAATGCACAGTGTTGGGGTGGGAACTGCTGCAGATGCACGGTAGTGGAGCCACAGTGCAATCCTATTGGCATATTACCAAATGTCGCCACTCTTTTCTTGGTTTATTCAGAGTTTGCATTGAAGCAGAACAGAACTGTGAAAAAGACAAGTCAGCGTTTTTACAAAATTGGCCACAGTTGTGCATTTAGGCAATGCTGTTATTTGTAAAGCAGGAAAAACGACACTTAACAGACTTTTTCTTTATATATTTAGAAAATAGTTTCATCTGGAACACTTTGCAGCGGCAGGTGAATGTCATTTTAAAAGTGTTGCCCAATGACTCTTATTATAGTGAAATATCTATCTATCACTTTCT
>NC_051230.1:3008653-3038653 GCF_015220715.1 Pygocentrus nattereri | reverse complement strand
GTCTTCTCTCGCTCGCTCGCTCGCTCTCTCGCTCTCCCTGTCTTCTCTCTCTGTTCCTCTTCTCTCTCTCTCTCTCTCTCTCTCTCTCTCTCTCTCTCTCTCTCTCTCTCTCTCTCTCTCTCTCTCTCAGGAATCTGATCGTGGATAAGCAGGATGCTCTAGTGCAGTGTGCGGACTTCAGGAACTGTCTCTCTTCCCAGGATGCACTGGGCTCCACAGGGCCACTGGCTGCTACGCAGGGGCGGACTCTGAGGTAGGATTTTTGTGATTGGCTAACGGCCTGCTGAGGATTCTACACCAATTAGGAACTGAAGCTGATTTATGTTTCTGCAGACTTATTATTATTATTATTATTAGTGTAATGACACACATCTGCATTGCCTGAATCTACTGCTTTTATCTGTTCTTGCTCTTCCGTCTTCAGTGGGACATGGACTGACTCTTCTAGCGTTCTTGAGTCTTTGTCTCTGCATTCTGGTTTACTGAAAGCAGCACTGCCCTCTAGTGCCCACTAATGTTGCATGCACTTGTGTTGGCGTGCGTTAGGAAGCATTAGGAACACTTGGGAAGCGTTTCGTCCTTGTTCTATCTGCAGTTGGACCTCTGGGAAATCCAAATGGCCTTTTTTGCCCATAATCATATTTAAGAGGAATTCCACTGTATTCCGTAGTATTTCAAAATTCCCACATAATCCAGTGGTTGAGATGTAAACGGAGGGATCCAGAGGGTTTGGTGTGAAACGGTTCAGACGTCTTTACAGTGGTGGTGATGGGAACCAGGCGTCGCCATGACGACAACACAGATACAGACACTTTATTTACTATTATTTTAAGTCATTTTATTAAGTCTCACTATATTGGTAGATAATTTTGCTTGTTTTAAGAAATTGAAACCAGTAAAATGATCTGCCTTTTATAGTGAGACGATTGTACTTAATAAAATAGAATGAACTAAAATAAGTAATTATAGAAATAAGCTAGTCTTATAATTAGTGCACAACCACTACAAAACGGGAAATATTAGATATATAAACTGGATTTAAGGTCATTTCGCTTGACAAGAACCAAGTAAGTAAATTATTTTTACACGGCACATTTAAAACCAAATTGGTTTACAGTAAAACAGGTTAATGTCTTACAAACTTCAAATGAAACTTCAAAACAAATGTTTTTAAAGCTTCGTATGTGCAGTGCGCTTTGCGTAGTGCTGCAGTACTACTGGAATATTTCATCCCATGTTTAATATTTCATTTAATTTAGCGAACTTCTCTTTTAAATATTGTTTTTAATTCATTTTTAATTCATATTCTCCTTTACTTTTTCGAGTCACTGTTTTCTCAGTTGTGAAGCACTTTGAGTGACCGCACTGTATGAAAGGTGCTATATAAATACTTGCCTTTCCTAGAATTCCATGGAGCACCGTCAGGAATGAGCATCGTCATAGAAGTGGATTTTTCCCCACGCTTGGATCGTGTGATATTAGATATTTATGGCCTGATTGAAGGTCTAGGACTAACCGTCACGATTCACCACTGTTTTTATCACGTGGCTGCTTTAATAAATATCCCCCCTCCTTCCCTGCCCCCTCCCCCAGCGCGAGCCGGCTGGCGTCCCGTCTGTCCTCCGCCCCCCACCACCTGCAGCAGGGGATGACCCTGGCTTTCCTGGAGCAGCAGCTCTCCTCCGCACTCGTCCTGCGCTCCACCGCCGAATATCGCCACTGGCTGCTGATCTACACTCGCTTCATCGTCAACGAGGGTGAGACACTAGTTTTCTTTAACTAAAGACACACGTCCGCTGTGTGAGCTTGGACAAGCTTTACAGAGCGCTGAAAAAGTCTGGATTACTGTGGAGAGAATTCGGGGTATTTCTACTTTTTTAAAATTTTTTTAAAAGAAGATAAAAATAAAAAGAAAACAAAAATTCAAACATGTTGCTTCTGTTTTTACACAGATCCACTGATGATGGATCTTTTTATTGCAGCACTGAAGCTCAGTAGTGTAGCTTTTTAAAGGGTCCATTTGTCTTGTACTTTTTAAGGATCAAATCTAGGGCTGGGCGATGAAATGATAACGATAATTATCGCGATCTAACTTGATAGAAATATAAGAAATGTTAGATGAATGCTCGATATGATAGAGACAGCCCTGGTGGAGTTTTCTACTGCAAGAAAAAGGGACACTACTCTGCTGTCTCCACAAGAGGGCGCACTTCCGTGTTTTTCGATATAATTGAGTAAAATGAGTCACCAAATATACTTCAGCAACGTCTGAAACGAGGAGTGACACATTCCCGGTGGCTATTCCCGGTGGCGTAGCTGTGCTGATACACAGCGAACTCGCCTCTTTCTGTACGTCCTAATCAGCCTTAGCAGCTTTAGATCTCGTCTGATCCTCCCAGCTACAGCACTATCTTCATATTTTGGCAAGTTTTAGCTTTGATTTAAACAAAAGTAAACTGAGGAAGCTGTGAGGTACTGGAAAGCGGGAGACGGCACCCGAACTGACGTTACTGTAGCTCAAGCAAGACAAAAAATGCTCAGATTTAGATTTAAACGTACGTAAAAGGTTGTGTGGTGTGAGACTCACACTGCAGATAAGTGTTTTTACACAGAGAGCGTCAGATTTATTACGGGTCACCCCTCCAGCCCTGTGATAGAATAGAGAAACCCAGCCGTCAGTCCATCACTGAGCTACTGAGCCAGCCAATATTTGCTGTTTGTATTAAATTGATGTTCTGGAGAAATTAAACAGCTTAGCATTGTTGTTGGTCACTTGGTGCCGAGCCGAGTGCTGTCGCCGAGCCGAGCGCTCGTCACCAGACAGCTAAAAATAATCTGATTTATTTCTCAAATTATGACTATTACAAAAGTTGCCGCCGTGGTTTTCCAGCTGGTAAAAACAACCAGACACTTTCTCCCACTGTCCCATCACAGAGGTGTGAAATGTTCCACTGTTTGGTGAGTGTTTGTCGTGTTCTGACCATAAGGGATGGTTTAAAACAGCAACTGACCACTCAGGAGCAAAAATCTGCCTTTAAACTTGACAGAAATAATGATTTTGACATTTACCGTGATTTGTATCGATATCGAGCGATGTGAATTTTTGGCCATATCGCCCAGCCCTGATCAAAAATATGACCGTCTTGACCGTTTTTTTCTTTATTCCTTACAATTAAACAAGCTGTTTTTTTTTTGTTACTGCACCTTGAAGGCTGTTGTATGTAAATGAGCTCTGTTCTGATTGGCTGCTCTGTACTGTGCCTTATTCACAAAGCAGTCCAGACTGAAACGCTCCTTATAACTTCGTTGTGAACGGGTGGTGCTAAACTAGCTTTTAAACTAGTTTTCTGCATAATTTCCTCAGCAGCTCTTCTTTACATTGGGTTAAATTTCGTGACGATCGGACCGGAAATGCCCCGAAATAATAGCTTTCAATAAAATATCCTATCTTTAACTTTCAATGAAAGTAAATAAAGTTTTTGCCTTCTCCTCCTGTAAGGTTTTCAAATTGGGAATACTTGTTTTTCTTTGCACGGCGACGAAATGTATTGGTTTTCGTGACGTCATAAATTAGTTTTTATGCAGATTAGTTTCCCTGTAAGGACTAAGAACTTTGGCCCAGTCCCATTTCTTCGTTTTAACCTTACCCCTTGTTTTCTAGTGTCACCTTAACCCCTTGTTCCTGAGCTACAGGGCAGTGGTTGAGGTCTTCACTCTGAAATGAGACCCTCAGATAAAAGAGCATCACTTCATTAACAGCTACCAGCGCCGCTCTGTAGGCGACCCTGCCCGTCTGCAGGGACAGCAGAGGAGGGGAAAGTTCAGCTCCTCACTGCTGGGCTTTAGTTACATTTAGGACATCGTGTCGCTGCTGACAGATCAAAACGCTGTATCTCCAAAATGACAACTTTACAGGAGAGGGAAAAAACCTACCATACTTTTAATGTAAGTCAATGGAACCAGAGTTTTTTTGGGTCATTTCTGTTGGTCCATTCATCATGAAGTTTACGTAAAATATGTAGGACCATGGGTACTTTCAAATAATGCCAAAAACAAAAAAATGACAAAAATGGAGATACGAGGTTTTGTTCGGACAGCAACGATATGCTTTCAAAGAGGGGGGCCATTACTTATCGCCCACCCCTAATTCTTCAGAGATTCCCCAGATTCACGTTCAGGTTTTCCCGTTCCACCTTAAATGGAGCAGTTATTACATTCTGGCGCTTCAGGCGTCGGAACTGCAGGACCATTTAAGGTGGAACGGGAAATTAGCATGCTGTTAGCAGTTAGCTGTTATGAAGAAAATGACCAGAATACGTTGAAACGGCATTGAAACTAAGATAAAACGGAGGGCTAAGGGCTGAGTGGTGGGCCGAGGGGTGAAATGGGTTTAGGCCTTTCACTGAGGGCGTGCAACTTAATTTAAATTTCAGTTTGTTAAATAAAAAGCGGAGTAAAAACAGATTTCGATGGTGCTGCCCTTTAAGCAGGAAACCCAGTGTTGTGTAGGGGCTCTAAAGATCTGCGAAGCTTGTCCAGCCTCACAACTGTAGCTGTGAATGAACATGTTTGTTGATGGATAAGCTGTGGTTGTGTGTGTTCACTGCTTGTGTGGGATTCACTGGGGGGTGTTTGTGTGTGTCTCTAGGTTATGAACAGCGTTTGCGGGAGTTGTGTAAGGATTTGCTGGGACCAGTACACAAATCCAGCAGCAGCTCCTGGGAGCCCACAGTGCTGGTGAGAGTCTGACACTTTTGGGTAGAGGCGGGTAGGGGCGGGTAGGGGCGGGTAGGGGCGGGTAGAGGCGGGTAGAGCAACAGTTTGGATAGAGTTTAGTTTTCCACACACTTGTGTATTTAAACCCATGACCACTCGACGGACCCTTTGCCTAATTTAAGGGTCCCTTGCATTGTGAAGGTGTTCTCCAGATTGATGGAGAATGTGTTGTATGTGGTTCTATTCATAACCTTTTCAAAAAGGGTTCTATATCGCACCAAAATGAGTCTTTTATTATTACAAGCTTGACATTGTAACTATAAGAAGAGCCTATTTTGGTGCTATATAGAGACATTTTTCCAAAGGTTCTGTATAGAACCATCTACAACACATTCTCCATAAATCTGAAGCACGATTTAATCATGCAACGAGTTCTTTGATGTTCATGGTTCTGTATAGAACCGTTTTCTTTACTAAAGAACCCTTAAAGAACCATCGTTTTTAAACCTCTACTTACCCTGAGTGTAGTTGATCAGCCTGGGTATGCTTGGTGTCACCGTGCTAATTGGTGGGGTGTTGGTTTCCATTACATGTTCACTAAACCGGTCAGAAATAACATCCTGACCGCCTCCTCGTTTCTACGCTCACTGTCCAGTTTATCAGCTCCACTTACTGTATAGCTGCACTCTGTAGTTCTACAGTTACAGACTGTAGTCCATCTGTTTCTCTGATACTCTGTTACCCTGTTCTTCAGTGGTCAGGACCCCCATGGACCCTCACAGAGCAGGTACTATTTGGGTGGTGGGTCATTCTCAGCACTGCAGTAACACTCATGTGGTGGTGGTGTGTTAGTGTGTGTTGCGCTGGTCTGAGTGGATCAGACACAGCAGTGCTGCTGGAGTTTTTAAACACCTCAGTGTCGCTGCTGGACTGAGAATAGTCCACCAACCAAAAATATCCAGCCGGCAGTGTCCTGTGACCACTGATGAAGGACTAGAGGATGATTAGCTCATACTGTTCAGCAAGAGATGAGCTATCTCAGGTGGACCGACAAAGTAGGAGTGTCTAATAGACACACATGGACAGTGAGTGGACACCAGTGTTTTTAAAAACTCCAGCAGCACTGCTGTGTCTGATCCACTCGCACCAGCACAACACACACTAACACACCACCACCACATCAGTGTTACTGCTGAGAATGACCCACCACCCAAATAGTACCTGCTCTGTGAGGGTCCATGGGGGTCCTGACCACTGAAGAACAGGGTATATGGTGTATATTGGCCTCATTTATTTGGTGCAGGGAAATTATTTTGCATGCAACTCAACGTGGCCCTAGTTTTGATGTGTAAAATCAGCTTTATTGATTAGAATTTTTGATTGAGGGTTTTTTATACAGGCCATGGAAACGGTGAAAACGTGAAGCGTTGGGAAAACCTACACGTGGGTTGATCATTTCGGCATGCGGTTAGTACCACGGCTAGTTGGTGGGGTATAAGCTTCCATTAACTGTGGGCTGCATTGGCCTCATAGATTCAGTGCTAAAACATGGGATGTGAACTTCAGACACCGTGTGGCTCTTGGCTGATTGACTACATTTAGGTTGAGGGCAAATGATGCAGCGTTGCTCTTAAAGGGGCGTTCCGCTGATTTTTCAACATTTCTGTATACGTCCATCAATGCAATGTAAACAAAGTCATTCAGAGTGGTTTTAAGCAAGACTGCGTGTTGTAGAGAGACTTTACAGACTCGGATGTCTTTACAGTGGTGGTGATAGGAACCAGGCGTCGCCATGACTACCACACAGATATAGACTTCTTATTTACCATCCAGAACCTCCAGAGAACCTGCACGAATCAGAATTTACAGCCATTTGTCACCGTGTTGGCACCCTGTGGAATTAGACCTCCGTGCAGTGAAACACCCACATACACGCACACTAGGGGGCAGTGAGCGGTGGGCAGCCCAATCCACGGCACCTAGGGAGCAGTTGGGGGTTAGGTGTCTTGCTCAAGGGCACTTCAGTCATGGACTGTCAGCCAAGGGGATCGAACCAGCAACCTTCTGGTCACAGGGCTGGTTCCCTGACCTCCAGCCCACGACTGCCCCATGAATGAGACACGTTAGATGTGACCAACCAAGCTGCCATCTGACATCTCAAATTTCAGGCCAGTTATGCAAAATTGTTCTAGGATTTTTAAGTAATATCATACCACACAGCCTGTAACAGTCAGACATAGAAGTCATGAACTTCTGGACCTTCGAGAGTCTTCGAAGATTTGATATGTAACGTCTGTGATGGTAAAATAGTGGAAAATCTGGAAGAAATAAACCTTTGGGAGACGGTTTTGTCCTGCATGTTCCCCTTCGCCGTGAATGGATTAAAATAAAGAGATTACGAGACGTTTTAGGCCAAAACTTCATCACAAAGCAGTGTTTTAGGCGTCAGGCGGCGAATTCATAGCCGTCTTGTTTAACAGCGTTCTGCTCGCGAGCTTTTATGGGCATTAAACTTTTTAGACGTCTGGTTCCCATCACCACCTGTGTGGGCAATTCTGCCTCAGTAAGTTTCTCCAGGACAGCATTTCCCATCAGACCGCTCTGAATGACTTTTTCACCGTTTAATTATGCAGGTATTTTTGAAATATTGGTGGAGTTCCCCTTTCGTGTTGTTTAAGAGAAGAGGTTTGGTCTCCAGTGAAGGTGCCACAAACATTAATTAATATTTTGTAATATTTTCATTTCTTTTTTTCTCTCTTCTGTAGGGTCTGAGGAAGAGAGATGTGTTAGCGGAGGTTTTGCCAGTGATTGGTCAGAATCTGCGCTTTCAGAGGCTCTTCACTGAGTACCAGGACCAGCTGGAGATAGTCCGCCTCAAATAGCACTTTTGACCCCCCCCAGTCCTGGTCATCGTTAACAGTCTGCCTTAGGTCTCAATATGCAGTGACAGTAAACTTCCATGATCCTCACTGAGGACCCCGACTCTGTCTGTGTAACAGACGAAAGAACTCTAACGAGAACAGACACTAGTGCTGATATTTTTAAATAGCGAATTTGGTAAATAACAATGAGTTAAGCGTGTAAATGTGGCGCCAGTGGAAAACGCTGGAGTCTCCTGCTGACGAAGAGAGGATCCAGGGTTTGTTTGAGTGGTGCTTCTTTTTTTTTTTTTAATCCCTCCATCCATTTTTCTCCTTGTTTTGCTTTTGTTTCTGCGTTGCCAAGACTCCTCTCCAGAAACCGATACTGAATCGTTGGAGCCAATGTTCGCATCTGTGGAGCCCATAATGACTTGGAGGAGCTGACACTGAATCATACTGAATCTGGGTCAGTGCTACTGAATCAGCGGAGCAGATTCTGAATCGTACCGAGTTGGTGTTAATCAGTGGAGCCAGTACTGAATCAGTGGAGTCAAAATGGAATCATACGGAGTCGGTATGAATCACATTCGTATGCTGAATCCTTTTGAATCAGTCGTGCTAATGGTCATCATGCTGAATCAATGGAGAACGCAGTGAAGCCATATGATTAAGTGGAACACCTACTGATTCAATAGGGTTCAGCGTAGCTGGTGTGGAATTGGTGGAGACGATACTGAATCAGTATGTGTTATACTCGATGTTGAATCGTACTGAATCAGCAGCATACTGAGCCAACACCACTGAATCATACTGAATCAGTATGAATTGCACTCGCTCATTGGAACGCATACTGAATCAATTCTCTCTCTCTCTCTCTCTCTCTCTCTCTCTCTCTCTCTCTCTCTCTCTCTCTCTCTCTCTCTCTCTTTCTCTTTCTCTTTCTCTTTCTCTGTCTCTCACTCACTCTCTCTCTCTCTCACTCACTCTCTCTCTCTCTCACTTTCACGCTCTATCTCTCGCTTTCACTCTCTCTGTCTCTCTCTGTCTCTCTCTTTCATTCTCTCTCTCTCTCTCTCTCTCTCTCTCTCTCTCTGATCTATGAAGCCATCATTTTTTGGATCAGACCCAAGCCTGGCACAGCGTCCATTTTACAGCTGGGAACGGACATTTTGTATCTGTAATGGTGTCCCTGTGAAGCGAAGGGTGAGCTGAGGAGGAGAGGAGGGCGGAGTCAGGGTGTGGTGGAATGTTCACCCCTGAATGTTCACCCCTCTCCTCCCTGCTGTTCAGACAGACACCTGAGTTACCTGCATTTGTAAATGTTTGTAAACACTTTTTTCTTTGTGTTTTTTTTTTTTTTTTTTTTCTATGAATTGAAGCAGCGAAGGGTGAAATATTAACTTAGAGAAAAAATAAAGAACTGACCAACTCTAAAGGCTCTTTTGCTCTGTGGTACAGCATGTAAAGGAAGGACCAGAGGACGACCAGCACAAACAGCAGTCGAGCCGTCGTCTCTGACTTTACATCTTCAAGGTGGACCGACAAGGTAGGAGTGTCTAGAGTGGACAGTGAGTGGACACAGTGTTTAAAAACTCCAGCAGCACTGCTGTGTCTGATCCACTCGCACCAGTACAACACACACTAACACACCACCACCACGTCAGTGTCACTGCAGTGCTGAGAATGATCCACCACCCAAATACTCCCTGCTCTATGAGGGCCCAAGGGGGTCCTGACCACTGAAGAACACGGTAACAAATTTTTCATTTCATAATGTGCCAAATGTTCTCAGTGGTGACCAGTCTGGACTACAGGTAGGTCAGTTTAACACCCGGACTCTTTTAATACGGAGCAATGCTGCTGTAATACAGTCAGAATGTAGTTTAACATCGTCTTTATGGAATAATCAAGACCTTCCCTGAAAAAGACGTCGTCTGGACAGCAGCAGATGTTGCCAAAACAAATAAGCACGTCACTTATACCTTGTGCGCTAATGCACGCTATACCATCATGATGAATACTGTGGTCTTCAGCCCGGAGGACACAGTGTCCATGATTTCCTCAAAGAATTTCAAATGTTGATCCGTCGGACCGCCGGACACTTTTCCACTTCCCCTCAGTCCATTGTAAATGAGCTCGGGCCCAGAGAAGGTGGCAGCGTTTCTGGATCCTGTTTATATTTGGCTTCTTCTTTGTGTTTTAGAGTTTAACAGCGTTTGTGGATGCAGTGATGAACTGTGTTCACAGTCAGTGGTTTTCAGAAGTGTTTCTGAGCCCATGCAGTGATTTCCACTACAGAATCATGTCTGTTTTTAATGCAGCGCTGCCTGAGGGCCCAAAGATCACGGCCAGCAGATACTGGTGTTCAGCCTCGTCCCTCACAGACAGAGATTTCTCCAGATTCTCGGAGTCTTTAATGATGTTCTGCAC
This sequence comes from Pygocentrus nattereri, assembly GCF_015220715.1. Taxonomy (NCBI): domain Eukaryota; kingdom Metazoa; phylum Chordata; class Actinopteri; order Characiformes; family Serrasalmidae; genus Pygocentrus; species Pygocentrus nattereri. The sequence goes on along the minus strand of NC_051230.1, from coordinate 3,028,646 downwards.
CGTAGACGATGGAAAGCAGAAGCTCTTTGCTGTTTTATGTTGAGGAACGTTCTTCTTGAGTTGTTGCTCTATTTGATGGTCCAGTCTTTCCTCAGAGTGGTGACCCCTCCTCCTCTTTACTTCTGAAAGACTCCGCCTCTCTGAGCTGCTCTTTATACCCAGTCATGTGACTGACCTGCTGCCAATCAACCGGCAGGTGTTTTAGGCTTTTGTTCCCCCGTTCCAACTTTTTTGGAACATGTTGCTGGCATCAAATTCTAAATGGGCAAACTTTCAACATTTGATACGTCCTCTTTGTGCTGGTTTCAACTATACACACTGTTTTAATGGTTTGCACATCATTGAAATTTGTTTATATTTACATTTTGCACAGCATTGCAACTGTTTTTGGAAATGCGGTTGTATGTAGAATATCTTTACAATTCCGTGGAGTTCCCCTTTAAGGCCAAACAAGTAAACACAATGGTTCTTTAGTAAACACAATGGTTTATATAGAACCGTGAACATTCACAGAACCATTTGTATGCTTAAATAGTTCTCTGCATGGTGAAAATGTCCTTCAGATTGCTGGAGAATGCGTTCTGTATGGTTCTGTACAGAACCTTTTTGTTAAGGGTTCTATATAGCATTAAAATGGGTTCTAATATAGTTATAATACCAAGCTTGTAACAACAGAAGAACCCCTTTTGGTGCTATAAAGAACCACATGCAACACATTTTTACATTAATCCGAAGAACCTTTTCATGATGCAAAGAACTCTTTATTCTTGCAAAAGGTTCCTCGAGTGCTCACGGTTCTGTATAGAACCACTGTCTTTACCAAAGAACCCTTGAAGAACCAAAGATATGGCCCTTTTAAACTAATAGTTTGGTTGTAGTTGCTTGTGCTGCCACTAGATGGCAGTGTCGGCCTGTTTTTTGTGGTCTGTGCTTTGTGCTGTTGCTCTTTCCTCTGTTTGAGGCGGATCCTTGGTTTTTAAGACTGATTGACTCAGGTTTGACTTGCTGGTCCGTCTGCGTCTGTGCTGAACGTTGACTGGCAGGAGTCGAATGAATCATCAGTGAAGATCGTGCCAGAAACAAATGTGAGATTAGATCAATCCCTGCCTGCTTTAACAGTAAAAACACTGGGTTTTATCTTAGGCCTCCTGACAAACCTCCCCATCTGCCCAGAGCATCGTCTTTTTTTTGTTTGTTTCTTTGTTTGTTTGTTTTTCTTGTTAACTGGCCTCTCTTCACCCTCAGAGATGATCGTTATGCAAGCGGCGTTAATGCCTGGTTATTTTCCTTTGGCTGCTTTGTTTCACTCAGACAAGCAAACGCTTACAGGCCGATGATTAAAGAGCCCATATCAGACGTTTTTCTAATATTGTTAGGTTCACGTACAATTTTGAGTCCTAGTCCATGTTTGTGTGACCGCTCTTCATCTCTTAGTCAAACACTTGTTTGTTTGTTTGTTTGTTTGTTTGTTTGTTTGTTTGTATTTATTACTGTACCAACAACAACAACCACCCAACAACCAACACTCAACCAACAACCACAACCACCACCACAACCACCCAACCAACAACCAACCAACGACCACAACCAACAAGCACCACCCAACCAACAACCACAACCAACAACCACCACCACCCCCCAACAACCAACCAATACCACAACCACCCAACCACCACGACCACCACCACCCCCAAAAACCTACAACCACCACCCACAACCAACCAACAACCACCACCACAACCACCCAACAACCCACCACCCAACCAACGACCACAACCAACAAGCACCACCCAACCAACAACCACAACCAACAACCACCACCACCCCCAACAACCAACAACCAACCAATACCACAACCACCCGACCACCACCACCCAACAACCAACAGCCACCACCAACAACCACCACCCAACCAACAGCCACAACCCCCCCCCGAACAACCAACAACCACCACCACTACCCACCACCCAGCAGCCACCACCCAACAACCAACTGCCACCACCCAACAGCCATCAACACATTTTATATAGCACCTTTCACAAACCCAAGGCTGCTTCACATTGCATGGGGGTGCAAAGTCTAGACTAAGCAGTGAAGGAGGAAGAAAAATGAAGACTTTTCTCCTTCGTGAGCGTTTTTCTCTTTAAGATTGGAAGGTGGAGAATGAAGAGCCGTGACTGAGGAAGAGGGTTCCAGAGTTTGGGGGCCGTGGCACTGAAGGACCTCCCTCCCCAAGGTGAAAGTCTGGTGCTGGGACAGCGAGTAAGTTATTAGAAGAAGACCTGAGAGAGCGAGAGGGAGTGAAAGAGGCCAGCAGTTCTCTGAGGACGGGACGGGACCGGCAGCCAGTGCGGCTGAGAGTGAGCGGGAGTGATGTGAGCTGAGTGCTCAGTGTGGGTGAGAACTCCAGCTGCAGAGCTCTGAATGTACAGAGACCAACAAAGAGGGAGTTACTGTAATCAGTACGGGACACGATGAAGGCACGAGCCAAAGTTTGTGTATCGTTATTGGGCAGAAACTGATGTATGTAAATGGGCTCTGTTGTGATTGGCCACGTCACTCAAAAATGCAAAAAGCAGTCCAGGCAGAAACACTTCTTATAACGTCAACGTGGGTGGGTGGGGCTGAAGGCTGATGTGTGTTGGTTCTTGTGACCTCACATATTCAGAAAGGGCTGTTAGGCAGGTTATTCTCCACAGGTGGACTGAATGGAATGAGGAGTGAACGGATCATTTTTAAGACTTTAATAATGTTTATCTACTACACCAAAATCTTTTATTTAAAAAAAAAAAAAAATTCCATGTTATGGGCCCTTTAAATTTCTCACAGCCTCTCTATTTAAAGTCTTTTTTTGTTTTATTTCATTTTATATTCACACACTATAATTCCAGAAGTTTTCACTCCCCCATCCAAATCACTGAATTCAGGTGTTCCAGTCACTTCCATGGCCACAGGTGTGTAAAGCCGAGCCCCTAGGCCTGCAGACTGCTTCTACAGACATTAGTGAAAGAATGGGTCGCTCTCAGGAGCTCAGTGAATTCCAGCGTGGTACCGTGATCGGACGCCACCTGTGCAGCAAGTCCAGTCGTGAAATTTCCTCACTACTAAATATTCCACAGTCGACTGTCAGTGGGATTATAACAAAGTGGAAGCGATTGGGAACGACAGCAGCTCAGCCACGAAGTGGTCGGCCACATAAAATGACAGAGCGGTCAGCGGATGCTGAGGGGCATAGTGCGCAGAGGTCACCAACTTTCTGCAGAGTCAATCACTACAGACCTCCAAACTTCATGTGGCCTTCAGATCAGCTCAAGAACAGCGTAGAGAGCTTCATGGAATGGGTTTCCATGGTCGAGCAGCTGCATCCAAGCCTTACATCACCAAGCGCAATGCAAAGCGTGGAATGCAGTGGAGTAAAGCGCCGCCACTGGACTCTAGAGCAGTGGAGACGTGTTCTCTGGAGTGACCAATCACGCTTCTCCTTCTGGAGATCCGATGGACGAGTCTGGGTTTGGCGGTTGCCAGGAGACGGGACTTGTCTGACTGCATTGTGCCGAGTGTAAAGTTTGGTGGAGGGGGGATCATGGTGTGGGGTTGTTTTTCAGGAGTTGGGCTCGGCCCCTTAGTTCCAGTGAAAGGAACTCTTAAAGCTTCAGCACCAAGAGATTTTGGACAATTTCATGCTCCCAACTTTGTGGGAACAGTTTGGGGACGGCCCCTTCCTGCTCCAACATGACTGAGCACCAGCGCACAAAGCAGGTCCATAAAGACGTGGATGAGCCAGTTTGGTGTGGAAGAACTTGACTGGCCTGCACAGAGTCCTGACCTCAACCCCATAGAACACCTTTGGGATGAATTAGAGCGGAGACTGTGAGCCAGACCTTCTCGTCCAACATCAGTGTCTGACCTCACAAATGAGTTTCTGGAAGAACGGTCAGAAATTCCCATAAACACTCCTAACCCTTGTGGAAAGCCTTCCCAGAAGAGCTGAAGCTGTTATAGCTGCAAAGGGTGGGCCGACATCATATTAAACCCTATGGATTAAGAATGGGACGTCACTCAGGTTCATACAGAGTGAAGCCAGACGACCGAATATAAGACCATGTTTTAAATCCTTTTATTCTCTTCTAAATACAGTTGAAGTGCAATGCAGTTCTTTCTTTTATCTTTTCTTTCTGTTTTTACTGACTCTCTCTCTATCTCTGTCATCCTCTCTCTCCGTCATTCTCTTTTCTCTACCTCTCATTCTTTTCTGCTTTAAAGCATTCCCCCTTCTTTCTCTTTTTTCGTCTTTTCTGTTTTCTCTTCCCTTTTTATTTGTACTCTCTCTTGATCTGTCTTTCATTCCCCGTCACTCCCCCCAGTGTCTCTTGCTCTTTTTTCATTTTTCCTCTCGTCAGTGAGAGAACTCCTGTCTCTCACTGTCTTATTTCCTCTTCCTCTCTTACTTTCTCATCTTTTTCCCACTCTTTTTCTTTACCATTCTCTAGTCTTTGTCCGACTCAATCTCTCTTTAATTTATCTTTCTTTACTCCCTTCGTCACCCCCGTCTCCCTCTTCTGACTCTTAATTCCTTTTCTTTCATTAACCCCCTCTCTCTCTCTCTCTCTCTCTCTCTCTCTCTCTCTCTCTCTCTCTCTCTCTCTCTCTCTCTCTCTCTCTCTCTCTCCTCTCTCTCTCTCTCTCTCTCTCTCTCTCTCTCTCTCTCTCTCTCTCTCTCTCTCTCTCTCTCTCTCTCTCTCTCCTCTCTCTCTCTCTCTCTCTCTCTCTCTCTCTCTCTCTCTCTCTCTCTCTCTCTTCTCTCTCTTCTCTCTCTTCTCTCTCTTCTCTCTTCTCTCTCTCTCTTCTCTCTCTCTCTCTCTCTCTCTCTCTCTCCTCTCTCTCTCTGTGTGTTCAGGTGTTGTCCCTCTGGTGTAGTGAGTGTGTTTGATGGTGCTGAACTCTTTCTGCTCTGTTGCTCAGTCAGTGTGTGAGTGCTGGTGAGATGAACGCCCGCGTCCTCCCAGCTGAGACTCCGTCAGTGCTGCTGGGTGCTTCATCACGCAGGTGAGGAAACGGCTGCAGGTGAACAGCCTTGAGGAGGCGCTGATTACAGAGGGTTTAAGTTGAGGTGCTGAAACTTTTCATCTTCTGTGTGACGCAACCAGCAATGTCAGTCACGAACGGTCAGTTCTTTCAGACAGACTGGATGAACCTACACCCACCAGGACTGTCCTGCACTAGACCACACCCACCAGGACCGTCCTGCACTAGACCACACCCACCAGGACCGTCCTGCACTAGACCACACCCACCAGGACTGTCCTGCACTAGACCACACCCACCAGGACCGTCCTGCACTAGACCACACCCACCAGGACCGTCCTGCACTAGACCACACCCACCAGGACTGTCCTGCACTAGACCACGACCACCTGTTCTGTCCTGCACTAGACCACACCCACCAGGACTGTCCTGCACTAGACCACACCCACCAGGACTGTCCTGCACTAGACCACACCCACCAGGACTGTCCTGCACTAGACCACGACCACGTGTATGTGCGTGTGTATGTGTACATATATATTTTGTGTGTGTGTGTGTGTGTGTGTGTGTGTGTGTGTGTGTAAATAGCGAAGTAAGTTGCTATGTTAGCCTAAAGTTTGGCTAAGTCGCCTCACCCAGCAGTTGCCAGTGATCTGTCCAGGCCAAACCGGGCGTGTTTGTGTCTTAGCGTTTGAATTATTAATGTGCAGGTGACGTTTTCGACAGACAGAGGTCAAAGACCGGGCGGCCTGTCAGCCAGGAAATGCTCTGGACGCTCTGGAAAGTTCTGGAAATCTCGGGGGAGCGGGGGGCTGTCAAGCCGCTCTCTCTGGAGGCCCCGGCGGCCGTGATGAATGTGACGGCCTCCGCGCGCAGCAAGGTTAAACCGACCGGCGGCCGCTGCTGTTTCAGCTCTGCGTGGTTATGGAGAGGACAGAGATGCTGATTAGCGGAGAATCTGCTTCAGTTACGCGTTAGCTACTTTAGCCCTAGCTGTACTGGACGTGTCTCGGCTGATTGACTACGTGCGCAGTGAAGAGGGGACGCTGGGTAAATTAGGTTCTTTCAGCAAACTGTCTCTGAGCTGGCTGTGAATAACTTCAACTTCCAGTAGAACACATGGTGGCTCTCTCTCTCTCTCTCTCTCTTTCTTTCTTTCTTTCTTTCTTTCTTTCTTTCTTTCTTTCTTTCTCTCTCTCTCTCTTTCTTTCTTTCTTTCTCTCTCTCTCTCTCTCTCTCTCTCTCTCTGTCTGTCTGTCTGTCTGTCTGTCTGTCTGTCTGTCTCTCTCTCTCTCTCACACACTCTCTGTCTCTCTCTCTTTCTCTCTCTCTCGCTTTCACTCGCTCTGTCTGTCTGTCTCTGTCTCTCTCTCTCTTGCTCTCGCTTTCACTCTCTCTCTCTCTCTCTCTCTCTCTCCCTCTCTCTCCCTCTCTCTCCCTCTCTCTCTGTCTCTCTCTCGCTCTCTCTCTCTCTCTCTCTCTCTCTCTCTCTCTCTCTCTCTCTCTCTCTCTCTCTCTCTCTCTCTCTCTCTCTCTCTCTCTGTCTCTCTCTCGCTCGCGCTCTCTCTCTGTCTCTCTCTCGCTCGCGCTCTCTCTCTGTCTCTCTCTCTCTCTCTCTCTCTCTCTCTCTCTCTCTCTCTCTCGGTTGTGTCCCTGTGTCAGGATCTGTTTTAATACTCTGTGTAAATCCTTGAAGGGAAGAGACTCTGAGTGATGTATAACACACTGCTGTCTCCTCTGTCTGCTCTCCTGTGCTGGATCACAGACTCTTACAGGCTCTGCGCGAAAGTTACTGTATGCGCGTCCTGCTGATGAGGTGACGGTAATATCGAAGGATAGTGAGGAGAACGTCCACTCAGTAATGTGTTCCTGGTTGGTCAGGTGGTAGAGGGCGCTCCTGAGCAAGTCCAACATGAATGGGTTCCTGAGCAGCTTTTGTGCAAAATTGTAGTCTGTGAATAGTTCAGATATTTACACTCGTTTACTCAGAACAGAACAGGATAAAATACTGAAAAAACTGCTGGTATGTGTATGAGCCCTAATGAGCACTAAGATAAGAGAAGGTAGGATGTGTTTATTGTCCAACGGCACTTCCTACGTACAAAACAATTTAAACATAAGGCTAAAATGTATAAAGTGCAGATTTAAGGAAAAAAAGAGCCCTAATGAGCCCTAATGAACACAGGTTATAGGACATTTTAAGTGTCTTAAGTAAATTCTTGATATCAGTGAATTCAAATCCTATCAGTATTAGTAATGCCACCAATCAGCGCTCAGTAGTGGTTAACGCCTATCAATCAGCGCTCAGTAGCGGTAACGCCTACCAATCAGCGCTCAGTAGCGGTAACGCCTACCAATCAGCGCTCAGTAGCGGTAACGGCTACCAATCAGCGCTCAGTAGTGGTTAACACCTACCAATCAGCGCTCAGTAGCGGTAACGCCTACCAATCAGCGCTCAGTAGCGGTTACGCCTACCAATCAGCGCTCAGTAGCGGTTACGCCTACCAATCAGCTCTCAGTAGCCGTAACGCCTACCAATCAGCTCTCAGTAGCGGTTACGCCTACCAATCAGCGCTCAGTAGCGGTTACGCCTACCAATCAGCGCTCAGTAGCGGTTACGCCTACCAATCAGCGCTCAGTAGCGGTTACGCCTACCAATCAGCGCTCAGTAGCCGTAACGCCTACCAATCAGCGCTCAGTAGCCGTAACGCCTACCAATCAGCGCTCAGTAGCCGTAACGCCTACCAATCAGCTCTCAGTAGCCGTAACGCCTACCAATCAGCTCTCAGTAGCCGTAACGCCTACCAATCAGTGCTCAGTAGCAGTAACGCCTACCAATCAGTGCTCAGTTAAACCTTCAATTATTTTGAATTATAATGTCCTGAAATAAAGATTTTAATGACATCACTGAGTTAAAGAGTGTTTCTACGTTCCTTTCTGCTCTACTTTGTATCCTTTGTTTTTTTTACTGCATTGATATCAACTAAACGGCGAATATGAGCTCTGAGTTCAGCCATGTTACTCACTTCTACCTCGTTATTTGGTCATTTGTGGTGAAAACGCCTCGTACAGTGTCTGATTTGACAGGCCGAGGTGGGAAAAATAGCGTTTTCCGAACGTTAAGCTCACTTTATCACTTTGTCAAAACCGCCAATGGAACAAAGTCCATTTTTAAAGTGTTTCGAGGAACAAAATGAAGTCTGTTGACAGGAAGGAACAGAGCGGCCGAATGTGAACCCATTTGAGTTTGAGAGAAGCGATTTGTCCCTGACACTGACGGAAAAAATCAAACGGGTCGACACCCGTGTTTATAAAGAAGTCTTTCCTGCCTGCGGCGCTGCTGCCAGTTGGCAGGACTTTTGTGGCTAATTCAGAATAGCAGCCTCCTCCTAACGCAGCCTGTATGACGCCCGTCTACACCTGCCCAAAAGCCTGGTTTTAGAGGAGCGGCTGAAGCTGCTGGCGGAGAGTGATGGGTGTGTGCGCGCATCTCTGGAGAATGGAGTATTAATACTGCGCGGTGTGAAAGGTGTCTGGCTAAGCGTCTGTTTGGCAGGCTGTCAGCGTTCAGACATGGCCGTCGTCCCTGAGGATTGGCGGCAGGAGGTCTGCTCAAACACACTTTTATTTTCAGAACACCGACATGTCACCAGCGCCAGACGGCCAAACAGGCGGCTGTCAATCAAGGCCTTGTTGGATCAAGTCAACCTGCCGTTGTGCAGCTCATAGTGAACACATCTAAGACCGCCAATCTGGGCTGGTCTACACACAGCAGAGCTCCAGCAGAGCTCTAGGCTGGGTTCTGATCATCATACTGGCGTTCGTTCTGTGTTCAGTGTAGGCTGTGTACAGTCGTGTGCAACGCTAGCTGGTGGGTTCGTTCTGCAGACGGTTCTAGTCCGTTCATTGTGGATGCTGGAACGCTGGCTAGTCGATACCTTCTGCATACTGGTACGCTAGATCAGTGTGTCACCACCCGGTCCTCAGGGCCCTCCAGACTGTCCACGTTTTTCTGTTTGTCCCTGTGTGTAGTGAGTTAGGTTGGAGCATGTCGTTCTTTATGTCAGCATATTAGTCCGTCCATTCGGCGTATCGGTATCCAAGCTAGTCCGTCCATTCGGCGTACCAGTATCCAAGCTAGTGGTCGGTTAGTGTAGTGGGTAACACCTCTGCCTTCTACGCTGTAGACTGGGGTTCAGTGCCCCGCCTGGGTAAACACCCTACACTATACCAATAAGAGTCCTTGGGCAAGACTCCTAACACCACCTTCACCTACTACAGTGTAGACTGGGGTTCAGTGCCCCACCTGGGTAAACACCCTACACTATACCAATAAGAGTCCTTGGGCAAGACTCCTAACACCACCTTCACCTACTACGCTGTAGACTGGGGTTCAGTCCCCGCCTGGGTAAACACCCTACACTATACCAATAAGAGTCCTTGGGCAAGACTCCTAACACCACCTTCACCTACTACGCTGTAGACTGGGGTTCAGTGCCCTGCCTGGGTAAACACCCTACACTATACCAATAAGAGTCCTTGGGCAAGACTCCTAACACCACCTTCACCTACCTGTATGAAATGATCAAATTGTAAGTCGCTCTGGATAAGAGCGTCAGCCAAACGCCGTAAATGTAAATGTAGTCCGTCCATTCGGCGTACCGGTATCCCAGCTAGTCCGTCCATTCGGCGTACCGGTATCCCAGCTAGTCCGTCCATTCTGAATACTGATACACTAGATAGTCCATTGATTTAGAACGGGGGCGCGTTAACTGGTCCAATGACTGTTTACTGGTACAGACGAGCTGTTAATCGAAAAATGAAAAGAGCAGACCGTGAAGCACATCTATCCATCTAGAGAAAAAGACAAACAAATTAACTTAAAAGTTAAAAATGTGTATTTTTGGCTGCTTTCTTGCCACTATAAAAATCACTATTACACCGAAACAGACTTTTTTTTTTTACCTTATCAGCTTATGTCCCTGGTCATGTCATATTTTGAAGACAAAATTATTGCTATTCCCCTGGTCTTCTATGAAAATATAATGACTTATCTTTACATTTTTAGTTCAGTCGCTGTGTTTGTGTCATATTTACAGCAGCCTCTTCAGCTCCTCGGGACCACCGGTGGCGCCAAACCACGCTTGGTCATGTTCTCCATAACGTTCATGTTCCATCAGCTCCATTCAGAAGCTGGGCGTCGTGTGAGGCTGTAGCTCTTCTCTCCAGTCTAATAGACGGTGACGTCATTTTAAACCCTTATAATAAAAGAAGCTGAACTTTGTTTTTCTACTGAAAGTCGACCCGTTTTTCCCCAAATCTGGGCTCTAAACTATAAACAGACGGCGTCTCTTCAGTGATCTGCTCTGGAAACATCACTTTTAGAGAACAACACAAAGAGCGGCGCAGATTTTTGGCTTTCAGCAGTGAATTGTGAGCGTATAGTGAAGTTTATTTGATGCAGTTACTGAATAATTTGCCTTATGACTGCTCACATTAATTCAGATGAGCAAACCAAAATCTACCCTGGAGAACAAGAGGTTAAGTAGGGTGTCATTTAGAAAGGGCCCAGTTACTGAGTGAAACTGATTCCCAGCTAAATTCATGGACTGTTTGAGCTCTGGTCATTCCCAGTGTTCCTTATGATGCTATGAAACCTGTGAAAGATGCTATGGCTGATTTGCAGAGGGAATAACTTTAGAAGTTGGTTGTAAATCAATGTAAATATGCTTAACGCTTCTTTTGTTGCTCTCTGACAGCAGAGCTGCTAAAGACTTCTTCTCTCACTGCTGTGTTTTCATTACTTAAACCAGTTAATCTGCTATTTTGGAGGATTTTGCCCTCCCTCTTAATCAGACATGCAGTCCTCTCCCGTCTCTGGCTGGGATTCTCTCTCTCTCCTGTTGCTATTTGCATTCCAGAATATTGAGGAATCGTTCACTCCCCATGTGGATGGAATGAAATCCATCAGGTGGTGCGCTGCAGAATCTGAAATGTTTGTGGCCACAGCGTGAGCGGGTTAGAAACGTACAACTGGACTCCACTGTGGCTTCGAGACTTTAAAGACTTTAAAGCAAAAGTTTGGCAAACAAGGTTACACCATTATCCCAGATGTACACTCAGATGTTATGGTTTTTAATGGTTATTTAGTAAATATAGTAATGAACACTCAAAGAACCCTGTGCATAATTATATTAGGTGTTTATATCACGTTATATCACAATACCTACATTTAGAGCCGGTTATTCATTCAGCCTAATGAGAAACTGTAGAACGGACTCGGTTTATATCACAATACCTACATTTAGAGCCGGTTATTCATTCAGTCTAATGAGAAACTGTAGAACGGACTCGGTTTATATCACAATACCTACATTTAGAGTCGGTTATTCATTCAGTCTAATGAGAAACTGTAGAACGGACTCGGTTTATATCACAATACCTACATTTAGAGTCGGTTATTCATTCAGTCTAATGAGAAACTGTAGAACGGACTCGGTTTATATCACAATACCTACATTTAGAGTCGGTTATTCATTCAGTCTAATGAGAAACTGTAGAACGGACTCGGTTTATATCACAATACCTACATTTAGAGTTGGTTATTCATTCAGCCTAATGAGAAACTGTAGAACGGACTCGGTTTATATCACAATACCTACATTTAGAGCCGGTTATTCATTCAGTCTAATGAGAAACTGTAGAACGGACTCGGTTTATATCACAATACCTACATTTAGAGCCGGTTATTCATTCAGCCTAATGAGAAATTGTAGAACGGACTCGGTTTATATCACAATACCTACATTTAGAGCCGGTTATTCATTCAGCCTAATGAGAAACTGTAGAACGGACTCGGTTTATATCACAATACCTACATTTAGAGTCGGTTATTCATTCAGCCTAATGAGAAACTGTAGAACGGACTCGGTTTATATCACAATACCTACATTTAGAGTCGGTTATTCATTCAGCCTAATGAGAAACTGTAGAACAGACTCGGTTTATATCACAATACCTACATTTAGAGTCGGTTATTCATTCAGTCTAATGAGAAACTGTAGAACGGACTCGGTTTATATCACAATACCTACATTTAGAGCCGGTTATTCATTCAGCCTAATGAGAAACTGTAGAACGGACTCGGTTTATATCACAATACCTACATTTAGAGCCGGTTATTCATTCAGCCTAATGAGAAACTGTAGAACGGACTCGGTTTATATCACAATACCTACATTTAGAGTCGGTTATTCATTCAGCCTAATGAGAAACTGTAGAACGGACTCGGTTTATATCACAATACCTACATTTAGAGCCGGTTATTCATTCAGCCTAATGAGAAACTGTAGAACGGACTCGGTTTATATCACAATACCTACATTTAGAGTCGGTTATTCATTCAGCCTAATGAGAAACTGTAGAACGGACTCGGTTTATATCACAATACCTACATTTAGAGCCGGTTATTCATTCAGCCTAATGAGAAACTGTAGAACGGACTCGGTTTATATCACAATACCTACATTTAGAGTCGGTTATTCATTCAGCCTAATGAGAAACTGTAGAACGGACTCGGTTTATATCACAATACCTACATTTAGAGCCGGTTATTCATTCAGCCTAATGAGAAACTGTAGAACGGACTCGGTTTATATCACAATACCTACATTTAGAGTCGGTTATTCATTCAGCCTAATGAGAAACTGTAGAACGGACTCGGTTTATATCACAATACCTACATTTAGAGCCGGTTATTCATTCAGCCTAATGAGAAACTGTAGAACGGACTCGGTTTATATCACAATACCTACATTTAGAGCCGGTTATTCATTCAGCCTAATGAGAAACTGTAGAACAGACTCGGTTTATATCACAATACCTACATTTAGAGCCGGTTATTCATTCAGTCTAATGAGAAACTGTAGAACGGACTCGGTTTATATCACAATACCTACATTTAGAGCCGGTTATTCATTCAGTCTAATGAGAAACTGTAGAACGGACTCAGTTTATATCACAATACCTACATTTAGAGCCGGTTATTCATTCAGCCTAATGAGAAACTGTAGAACGGACTCGGTTTATATCACAATACCTACATTTAGAGCCGGTTATTCATTCAGCCTAATGAGAAACTGTAGAACGGACTCGGTTTATATCACAATACCTACATTTAGAGTCGGTTATTCATTCAGCCTAATGAGAAACTGTAGAACAGACTCGGTTTATATCACAATACCTACATTTAGAGTCGGTTATTCATTCAGTCTAATGAGAAACTGTAGAACGGACTCAGTTTATATCACAATACCTACATTTAGAGCCGGTTATTCATTCAGCCTAATGAGAAACTGTAGAACGGACTCGGTTTATATCACAATACCTACATTTAGAGTCGGTTATTCATTCAGCCTAATGAGAAACTGTAGAACGGACTCGGTTTATATCACAATACCTACATTTAGAGCCGGTTATTCATTCAGTCTAATGAGAAACTGTAGATACATACAGACTCACATACATATTAACAACTACTTTGGATACCATAACATACCTAACACCTAGCAACACATTAGCAGCCACTTGGAATAGTATTACAATGGTCTAACAGCACCTGAGCAACCAACTGGGGTAGTTTTGCAGTGACCTAGCAACACCTTAGCAACCATTTGGGGTAGTATTGCAGTGGCCTAGCAACACCTAGCAATGGTCTAGCAACACCTTAGCAACCACCTGGGACAGTGTTTCCTTTGTAGTTATCATTGTTATTACGCAAAAAAATCTAAAGATTGTTACTGAGGCGAGATGATCTGTTTTTTTTTAATAAGAGAAATGTGTAATTTAATCTACAGAGATCAAAAAATGTGATTTCCTGACATGGAGAAAATTTTAAAAACCATGTCCAATTTCATGGAAGACCTCTGCTGTGTTGGAATTCCGATTTTTCCTGAAAATGTCCACACTGGCCTTACCAACTTTATCATCAATTGACATGAATGCATAATAATGCTCCAGTCGCTACGGTAACTGCTTTTATTCCCTTTCTGAAATCACAGGCTTCCCTGAGCATGCATTGCATGTTGTGGGAAGACTGTAAGAGAGGAGTGCTAATCAGACGGGTGTGTGTGTGTGTGTGTGTGTGTGTGTGTGTGTGTGTGTGTGTGTGCGCCTGTATTCTAATGCAATCAGACTGAATTACAGTCTGGACTGAAAAACTGCAGTTTTGGATGAGCAACAAAAACAAAACACAAAACAACCAACAAACAAACAATCAACCAGCAAACAAACCGACCCTAATAAACACACACAGCCTCTGCGGATCAGACAGTAAACTCTTCCAACTGGAATTTTTTCTGGCTCGTAAGTGCCACAGTAGCTGGTAATGCACACCAGTGTTAAGTCTCAGTTGGCTCCCTACTCCCTATGTAGTGCACTACATAGGCCATGACATAATGGCTTTGACACCAGTGTTGCATTATTTGTTGATATGCCATTTACAGTGTTAGGACCCGTGGCTGTAATGGTTGTATTGTGTGTTTGCTGCTGTCTGCTGCTCTGTGCCTTCATTGTTTTTGTGCTCTTGTGTTATGCACAGGTCCAGGATCGACCACACGGGGCACAGTGCGCGATAAGAGGCAGAGGTGGGAACAAGTCAGTAAGTTTAAAGTAACAAGTAAGTCTCAAGTCTTCAGACTCAAGTCCCCAGTCAAGATAGTAGAGTCTCAATTCAAGTCCTGAGTCAGTACAGGCGAGTTTCAAGTCGAGTCCCGAGTCAGTAGTCCTAATCTTCAAGTCCTAAACAAGTCAGTCTGCATTCTTCAGCTAATTTAAGGCCGTCCCACTGAATAAGAGTAGCAGTACTGCAGCCTTTTAATGATGCATGTTAGCAGCGTATGGCTCTATATTAATACTCAATATTTTTCACTGTTCCAGCCAAAATACAAAATCAAGGGTACACAGATAACCTTGACAGGCGTACTGTCAGTGGTAGACGGTAACTGAGTAACTGAGTAAATGTAATTGGTTACTGTACTTAAGTAGTTTTTTTCAGTATCTGTACTGAAGTTTCTCCGTTCTGGGCGACTTTTTCCTTTCACTCCACTACATTTCAGAGTCTAATATCCGACTTTTTCCTCCTACATTCTGAGAAATCTGTCGTTCCTTTTGGTTTCTGTGTGTATAAAAACGTCACATGTCAAAACGAAAGAAGCGCAAAGCCAGAGCACCAATCAGGGCCCAGCGGTCACTTTGTTTAGAGCTGGTTTTGACCTGTTGGTCATACCGACCCAGTGCAGCACGCGGTTCAACGTCAGCGCAGCAGCGTAAAACTTTGGGAGAGTCTGTTCAACATAAATGATGAACTAACCTAACTTTGTGTAAATAGAGCTCAATATAGAAATATGTCCACATATGCAGTCGAGACTGACGCGGCTTTTTTCTGAATTTCTACAAACACCATTTCATTTTATAGTAAATGAGTTTGGGCTGGTTTATGTTTATGAACAGACGCCTACAGATCAACATAGTAAAGGAGCTCATCTGTGATCCTGAGTTTAAAGCCAGTTTTTATTCAACTTAAACTTGGAACTAAGTTGTAAATAAATCTGAAACTGAAACTTTGCTTGTGTGTAAAAAGTGATTTCAGAGCCACTCGGTTCTCCCTGATGGAAACTGTTTACCTTCAGTGTTTTGTGCTTCTGATCATTTTAATAGACGTCAGCGTCACTAATTAATGACCTTCTATTAAAAGACTGGTTTACCAAGAGAGACGCTGGAGGACTTTCACCTGAAATGAGTTCATGAAGCCAGTCTGGTTATAAAAATGATAACAGGACATCAGAGCCGGAATTACTCTTTTAGTACTTTTACTTTATACTTAAGTACATTTGAAGGGAAATACTTTAGTACTTTTACTCAAGTGGAGGTCTAAAGGGAGGAACTTCTACTTTACTGGAGGAATATTTTATTTGGGGGTCTCGACTTTAACTCAGGGACAGGGTTTCTGTACTTCGTCCACCTCTGCATACTGTGTACAGAGTTGTGCACATGAGAAAAGAACATGAAAAGAACTTTAGAAGTGCTACTCAACTTAATAAAGAACCAACTTTATATTAGAAGAAGATTTTTGATGATTTTTGGGAACGCTGGGCGGACAGGATTAAAATAAACGTCCGCTAGTTTGAGCAGAATTTAGACGACAGAAACCAAACCGACCGAACTGAGCAAAGTTTGCAGAAAAGACAGTAAAATAATGTGAAAGTATGAAGCTGAAGTCGACTTTTTCCGCCAGCAGCTTCTTCTTTGAATTTTCCGTTCCACCTTAAATGGTGCAGCAGTCACGTTGCTGCGCCATTTGAGGTGGAAGGACAGATTCGACTATGAGGCTGTCGATTAAGAAGTCAACGTCTGCCTCGTGGTGAATGTTCTGACTCCAAGTTTCTCTAGAACAGAGCGTTTCACACCAAGCCGCTCTGTTTCCATCCCAACCACTTAATCATCTAGAATGTTTGAAAAATCAGTGGCGTTTCCCTTTAAATGAAGCTGTACTGGTTTCGTGGTTGCAGCAGTGTCTGGGGTTTGATCTGGCAGCAGGTTTGGGGAGAGAGCCTGCTCCCATTCTCTGTTGCGGTCTGATTCCAGACCATAGACCATGGACTGATGGCTTTTACACCAATAGTGCATTATATGTTGAATAAATGCCATTTATATTCTATTAGCTGCATGACTAACTATCAAACACTGCGTGGGTGCAGCAGCCGTAGTTTGATGGCCTGTGCGGTGCATCTGAGCATCTGAGATTCAGCCGAGGAGAGTCTAGAACCATAAAACAGACTCGGTTTCTAAAATGTGATTTACATGTACACAGACCTGAACTCATTAACTGTATTCGGCACCAGTCTCCCAAAATATAAAAAAACCTTGTGCTAATAATAATAATAATAATATTAATATATTGTATGTAAGATCATAATATTAAAAGTATTGTTTACAATTGGACGAAACGTCAGAAAAATCTATAGAAAAGTAAGTAAAAGTAAAGCAAATGATGATCGATTTTTAGTGTAAATTATTGGGAAAATTATTTTTTTCCACCTATTTCTATGTAAACAGCAGCTGACATTTGTCTAATTATTATTATTTTTTTTAAGTAAATCTCGTAACTCAAATTATAACTTTACATGATAAGAAAAAAACGACTTTACTTTTAATGTAAGTCAATGGAACCAGACGTCTATCCAAGTCATTTTGGGCCGTTTCTTTTGGTCCTTTCTTCATGAAATTTACACACAATATAAAGAGCAACAGGTACTTTCAAATTATATAAAAATCTGAAAAATGACAAAAATGGAGATACGAAGTTTTATATATATATTTATATATATATATATATGCAAAACTTTGAGCTCTCTGATCAATTAACATGTGTTGATTTTCTTGACTTAACACATCCTCTACGGAGAACGTCCTTAAACACGACATTTTTCTACAAATTTTACTTCCCAACTTCTATTTATTTGTTGAGTTTGACGCATCGGAACGAACATGGAGTATAAAATGTTCCCTAACTCTTTATATCACATTCCACATGGTGTGTTTTTGTCCCCAATATGTTCATTTCAGCAAATAAACAGTAATTATGTATTAAAATGGGCAGAAGTGTGTTCTCTGTAGAGGATGTGTTCATTTATTTGGTCATTTTTGTAATTTGACTGGGGCGTCCAAACTTTTGCATGCGACTGACTGTATGCATCAACTTGCTCTTCAAGTTCTGAAAAGTTTCTACATTGAGCATTGCTGCATTGAAAAAGTTTGAATATTGAATATTTATGAATATTTAGCGGGAAGCCTCAGCTCTTCATGATTACATGCTTATAAAATTAAAAGGTAATTAAACGACCTGTTCATGTAGAAATAAATAAATAAATAAAGCAATTACAGCGTACAAGTTGTTTACTCTGATGATTAATAATGCTAAATTGTTTACAGGACATTGTTATACGTTCTCTTGTTGAATTTGAGGCTATTTGAAGAAGCAGTAATCTGCTCCAGGCCGTGTGTTTGAGTGATTGAACTCTTTACGCGGTGCCTAACAACACTTAACCGTGGGAAAATCACCAGAACATACAGCATCATCAGGTTCCTTTATAGCCTGGTCGCCAGTGGACACTCAGCAAACTGCATGAGAAGTTTCCCGTAATCGGTGGAAAACGCGCAGGGTGAAATCTTTAGACGAAGCGAGGCCTACCGAAGACGCCGGTTCGAGCCGGTGGCGACATATGATTGGGTTCCAGCAGGCCTTGTTCCAAACGCAGTGTCCAAGTAAACCAAACACACAAATGAAAATGCACTTAAACCTGTGACCTATTCGACTTGGACCCTGGAATCCCAGTTTTAGCAGTAAATATAACTGAGGCATTGTGAAGCTCTGGTTCGTCTCCAGCCACAAGCTCCTGCCGATGGCAGCGAAATTTGAGGTTTGCCCCGGCACCACTGGTGCCTCAGTCAGTGCCTCTTTCATTTTCTCAGCACGCTCGGAGAGAGTTCACCAGCTTATATCCGCGCTGCATGTAGAGTCAGCTAAGCTAGCACCTAATCAATAGCTGGTTATTGCCGCTGGTTTTCTGGCCCCTCTGCTGAAAGCCCTGCTGTCGCTTTGCTCTGTATTACTGTTGCCTTTTTATTTAAGGTTTGCCTTTTTTTTTTTTTTTTTTTTTTTTTTAGATTCAATTTCTTGTTTATTTCTTACTTTATTTATTAGACTTTTGGACCATGGCTTTGCTTTCTAATGGGAATTGGCTTAATGGTTTCCATTAAGTTTCCTGTAGAGCGCCTTTAGATCCCTTTAGGAAACCAACAGATGCATCTGGAATCTGCCATTGGTCACTGGAGCCATTAGGATCCTTTAGATTGCGATATCAACCCATCAGAAAAGCCAAAACACATGACAAAACCATCAGGAACCAACCGAAACAATGAGTGGTCATTTGCCACCCTCAGGCCTGAGATGTGAAGGAATGGGGTGTGTGTGTGTGTGTGTGTGTGTGTGTGTGTGTGTGTGTGGGGTCGAGTTTAGAGTGCTTTGGGCTCAGGGAGTGCTGTAGCGTACCGTAGCTTAGACTTCCCTCAGCTGTGAAATGTTCCACTGACTTTAGCAACACTAATAGAAAAGTTGACCCTGTGGCTGGACGTTGCATAATCTGCCTAAACTAGCTATATTTTCTATCTCCGTGTTAAACTGGAAGAAGGTGTAGCGTCAATTGTTTGGCGCTCAGACTGGACTGAAGGCTTTACGCGCTACATTTACTACTGACATATTTAAGGATAACAGGAACCAGCCAGTTTTGATTTGAGTGGGACATGATGTGTGAAGGAAATGTCACTCTAGGCTTTCTGGAGGTTCTAGATACGACACGGGCTGTGAATATGAGCTCTGGTCTAAGCAGGTTTGGTTAGTTGTTAGGAAAGGAAAACTGGGGCGGCAGCTCTATGCCAGGTCCCTCTACTGAAAGAGTCTTGGTGAAATGGATATATACAAGCTCAAATATATGTTAGTGACTGTTACAAGCTTCAAATGTCCTTTAAACTGTAGTAGCCAAAAAAGGTAATATACACCACTATTAGCTCAGCGCTAATATAATACTAGAAAGCAGAAATTTTGACGCTCAGTATCAGTAATGAAACCCAATCAGCTCTCAGCAGCAGTAATGAAACCCAATCAGCTCTCAGTAGCAGTAACACTAACCAATCAGCTCTCAGTAGCAGTAACGCTAACCAATCAGCTCTCAGTAGCAGTAACGCTAACCAATCAGCTCTCAGTAGCAGTAACGCTAACCAATCAGCTCTCAGTAGCAGTAACGCTAACCAATCAGCTCTCAGTAGCAGTAACGCTAACCAATCAGCTCTCAGTAGCAGTAACGCTAACCAATCAGCTCTCAGTAGCAGTAACGCTAACCAATCAGCTCTC